>NC_135765.1:21450988-21571797 GCF_052425735.1 Oculina patagonica
CGTTTCCATGCAACTTTCGGCTTACGCTGAATCGGTGTATCACACATACAGAGAAAGAAAAAGTGGACAAAAATAAAAGACGGAATAAGAAGCATTTACCATCCTTTTGACTTTCAGGCTGTGTTTTCATTTAAATTACCAAAACGGAAGAACCTAGAAAATATTTGAAGGCAATCTGAAGGAACGATAAATAGAAAATCAAACTTGCAATTGACATCATTGTTTCTAAACGTGATTTTATTTATAACATGGTAAAATAAAACAATTGCATATTAGAGTCGGTTCTTATGATGTTTATCGACCTGCCTTGGCTTTGACTGTTATCACTCCTCTTAATCTTCATAATTTATGACGTCACAAAACCCTCAACCAAAACTGTATTTTGGTATATACCAAGCCAGTGATCCAAATATCTTGAAATATCTTCAAATATCTTATCTTCTTTGTTGTTCATCACCTTCAAGGTAATGGATTTCCGACTCACCCACATGAGAAACGCATAATGTTTTTACGCAAACGGGATTGCTGGAGGTCTACGTTAATGCTTTTCTTATAGTGTCACTCATAAAATTATTAAAAATGCAGAACAAATTTGTTGTTTACTATTGGGAAGTTACACAGGACGAAATACCAAGAATCCGTAAACGGAAACGTTGCGGAATCATGTGTCACCGTTGCGGAAACATGACGGACAACTCGTGTTTCCGTCTGCGGTTTCGTGGCGTTTACTCGTGTTTCCGTTGCTGCGGTCACAGCGGAACCGTACCACTTTTTTACATGTTTCCGTCAAGTTTCAGCTGAAGGAAACAACGGTTTCCGCAAGCGGAACCTCATGGTTACCTTTGCGGAAACACGCGATTACGTTCCGGAAATATGTTTTTTTTTTCATGTTTCCGTCGACGTATACAGACTTAAAGGTTGACGGAAACACGGGATAACGTTCCGGAAATATGATTTTTGCTGGTTTCCGTCGACGTAAACAGGACGGAAATACCAGGTAATGTTCCGGAAACATGTTATTTTTTCTTGTTTCCGTTGACGTATTCAGGCTCAATACTGGACGGAAATAAGCGTTTTCGTGTTGGAAACGTTTGATTTTTGACTGTTTTTTAGCACTCCATATTCTTCCCTTCTCAATAACGGGCTTGATTGGTAAATAATTTGTTTTAATTGCTCTGTTAAGAATATCACCCATGCCATACTTTTACTTGCACCGTCGGTGTGCCAAATCCATTCCCCACTTTATAAAATCACACAAATACAAGTAAGATTTTCATCACAGCTCAATTTAATCAATATTCTGGTTTTACAATCGACCCTTGATAATTAATAATAATTGTAATTGTTTGAAACGATTTTAGCTCTTAATTTGAACGTAACATGTCAGAAAATTATTTAACACCGGTCAATGCTTTTTCAACTGCTCAGTGGTATGCATAACGTTCGTATCATTCCCTGCGAACTGCCCAACGAGGTCCTTTACTTGGCTGAGGACGAGCTGATTCCTCTTCACTACGAGTGACACGGGCACTTGTTCTACGTTGCCTTTCACTTAGACCAGCAAAATGCGCTTCATCAAGTTTCGCTTTAATGTTCCTCAATTTACTTTTCTCCCATGATAATCTTCTAATCTTTCGTGGTTTGGGGCCACTCCTTCGTTCCACAGCGTCTTCCTCGCAGCTTTCTTCAGATGACATAAAACTCATGGCGTCTGGAGAGGACAGAATTTCTCGTGCTTTTTTCTTGTCTTCACTTGAAAGTACGGTTGTCTTTTCCAAACAAGAAAGTCGTCGAGAAAGTTTCTGAAGGAAACAAACGAAGGAGATAAGTCAAAAAAATTTCAGAATTTATACTACCAAGATGTCTTTTTCGTGCCTAAAGATGCCATGACTTTCAGTAACATCTTTTACAAATAAAAAAAAAGTCTGCCTAAGAAGTAAATTTAGTGAAGAAAATAAAATACTGCACTGATCGATATAATAGCATTCAGCAACAGCGTACTTGAGCGTGGTATGCAGCATATTTTTATTCATGGAAGATGGTTATGAACTTACGTTAATTGTCCTAATGAAAACCAAAAAATGGCCTTACCCTCTTTAGACGATTACTTCGCTTGACTTGCTTTCGGTGCTTCTCAAAGCTATTTTTGGTTTTCCTCGTGCCATCGTCCCTTAATGACCTCCAGTGTTGATGAACAGCAGCTAGTTGAAAATGAAAACATAATATATATGTTAGTCAACATGCTATCTTATTTATACGAACTGGTAGAAATCACTGCAAATAAAAACTTCCTACCGACCAAATCCTTTTTGTCATTTTTCGACACATGCATGTACTTAGTGTGTTGGCAGTTTTCAGTTCGCTTTACAGGCAAACCCACCTAGTACAATAATAGACCTTATTACGGTTTTCGACGCCATCTTGACGAGATGGCGTCGAAAACCGTACGTGATAAGGCCTATTGAAACGATTTTTTTAGGAAACTGTTACACGTCAGAGATGTTTCTCTTTTTATCCTTTAAACACAACCTTTAGCCACTCAAAACCCTTTTTGGATAAATGTCAAAACAAAATAAACTTTTGGTACGCACACATTTAGGTTTTATTACAGAAGCTTTCTCGGAATTACTAACTGTTGATTGACAATTCTGGATTAAGTTTTGGAAAAAGACTGTAAGCATGTACACAGAGTCCCCTTTTCTCTTAAATTATGACCTTATTTTGACCTTCTCGAGAGGGTAGATTTCTCCTACCACTTCCAAAGGAGGTTTCGCTGCTCTTGTAAAAAGTTTATGGGCAAGGCTTACCTTTAATGGTGGACTTCTTCCATTTTTTCTTGCCGTGCACCGCGCGCACTTCAGTGAAGATTTTTTTGGCCATGGCTTGGTTTGATGAACTGTGGAAACTACACGAACAACAGAGATAAAGGGCAACATTAAAAAGAGATAAAAGGAGAGAAACTTTGAAATGACTGTCAAAAGAACAGTTGTTGAGTTTTGTTGTAAAGAATGAAACAATCAGTTAAGTAAACTAAAGTTGAGATGCGCATCCCTCAACCCTCCCTTCTTGCCTCACAAATAGGCTGAACTCGGGAGCGTGAAAGAGTCTAGAATAACTTAAGTATACATTCACATGCCTAGAATTGACTAAAAAAGAATTTAACTTCGACGCGAGAAAAGTGTGCGAGTGACGCATATAAGCTGAAGTCAATCACAATGATTTTAAGGTCAATGAAAAGGTAGGGCATACGAGCAGTAACCTGTATTGTTCCAAAACATAATAGGGCCCAGGGACAATTTCTTAAAGTCCCGACAACTGACTACGTTTTGAAAAATATAATGTTATATTCCATACATGTACATGTGCATCGCAACAGCGCAGAGTTTAATTCATATTTTTTTAAGTATAAAATTTACTACAGTGCTGTATCAAATCATATATGTGTGGTTTACCTGACACTGAAATCAAACGCTGGCCTATTTTCCCCATCCTCCTCTTGTTCCTGTTGCTTTTTTAGTTCCTTGTAGACGTTCCTGACGGCATTCTATATTTTATGGTTTTAAACAAAAAAGGAAAAGGATACAGTATTAAAACAAACTTAAATAATTGAAGTAATCCTTCTTTTATTCGCGGACAGATATACAAAGCTAATTTCAGTCATTCCGGTTTTCACTTCAAACTGATGACATTTTGTATGGCGGTATGACTTCTCACTCTCTCATTATGTAAAATGAAAACGAACTCTTTTCTGAGATTTTTAAATCGCAAACCGTGTTTTTAGGACGTGGCGCATTGGTAGCCTGTCTGAAACTTCAGGCTAGGGCATTCGTAATTAACGCGAAACTCGCGCCATTTCATTTTCGTATCTCGAGTCTTTGTTCCTTACTGCGCAAAGGCTAGACACTAGAGCTCTTGTCTTTTGCACGTGACTGACGGCGACAGTTATGAGCAAAAGAGAAGTGCTCTGGAGTCGAAGATGTTAATGGAAAGTTCCGATTTGAAGTCCGAAAATACCTTATATTTATATGACCAGTTGATTTGCGCATGCCAAGCTTCCAAACGAATGGCTCAACGAGCTCATTCATTGGTGTTTTTCTACCGGCCATTTTTATCTTTTTTTAAAAACCGACCAAATTCGATCCTGCAATAAAACATTTGAGAGCTCGAGTTGCTCGAACATTTCGTAAAGCTTGCGCAGTAACGAATGAACCGGAATCGAGGTACGAGAATGGCGCCATCCGTGTTTTGAATCGGGCGTGAAAAACGGGCACGGGATAGCAAAATTTAATGCTGGGTCGGTCGCCATGTAAATGCAAAACAAACTTCATTCTGGAACAGAACTCGTTCCGTTATAATGGGAAGTAATTCAAACTACCGCGGGTACACAATTGCGAGAACGCTCTAAACACTAAATTAAGAGCTTAAATTGCCCTGTATTTTCCATCCTTCTAGTCCTAGCCTGGCGCACTTTTCTCAAACCCTGCCTCCCAAGCCAGTTTGGGCCCGCACGGTGAATATGAGGCCCGAAAAGCTATTTTGTTTGCAGAATGCTTACCAATGAAACTTCAAAATGATATTACCTGAAGGGCTGATTTTGGGAGTTAAACAACACGCTATTTGATAGAAATTTAAGAATCAAAATACAGAAGTGGACAGAGACCTAAGTGGCTTCGAGTCGTTGGATAATTTAACGCACGCCTGAATCGAACAAAGACAACAAAGAAGCTCGCGCGCCCTGACGATCGTTTTGGTCGCACCCGTGATAAATTACCTTTTAATGCACAAACATCGTACTTCTTCAGGTGGCCTCGACATTTTTTTGGCCCGTATTAGTGGCTTTTCTGGGACGATGGTCTAAACTATCAGTGAACATCAATCTCGAATCACAATTGTTACACGTGTGATAAACCGCCATTAATTTCCTCTCACTCTTTGTTCGTTCGTCAAGCGCGGCAAATTCAAATATGAGTCAAGTCAAATACGAATGAAAATAACTGCTTACCGAGCACTCAGGATCGTTGTCTCTCGATCTCTTGGTCTTTCCTTTTTCTTTTGTCTTTATATTTTCCAACTCCTTTTTCATCTGCTGATTTTCCTCGCGAATCTTCGAAACCTCAGCCAGTAGTTTTCTCACAAGATCACTGTCACTCTCTGAAGCCGGGACGATATCTCTCGGTCTAGCTCTTGGAGTTTCGGCATCTAAAACTCCGATCTCTTCGTTTTCCGCGTTCGATGAATCCATGACGAAATAATAGTTGCAAAAGAAAAAATTTTCGGCAACTGATAGCTCTTCGTTCCGTACCGTGCGTCCTCGACAACTTTCTTTGCAAATTTCCCGCCTTCTGGCGAAGGACGCTGACTAATTTGTTGTCAGTGGCAACCGGTCAGCGTGTGACCGGTCAGTGACCGGTCAGACTCATGCTCAACGACATGCGCAACAACAACTGCGCAGTTATTCATCTCAAAAGTCACACGTCTCAGTATTTGCTTCGTTTCCGGATATATTTCTTTCTTTATTGGTGTACTCAAAGATCTGTCTACAGTCTACTTGTCGAGCAGAAAAGAATCTCAAAATGAAAAGGAAAAGTATGCAGTCGGATCGCAAGAAGACGCGTGAAAGGAGTAGGCAGCGATGTGGTCACTGCCAACAACTACTCAGCCACTCGCAGTATCATCTTCATCGCAGGCTTTATTACAACTCAAGCCTCGATAACTGGAAAACAGTAGAGGATTTAAAAAGATCGTCTGTTCCAGTTGACGTTCCTGGATCAAGTTCAAGTGAAAGTGAATTCGAAGGTACGTCAGGTATCGCTTGCGCTCGCATGTTAGTTTATTCAGTACACCTTGGGCAACCTCCACTTTGTCGTTATGTAAGTGTCACAAAGCTTCCTCTCGAGCATGCAGGCAGAATTTTGAGGTCATATTTTTGGTTTTAAGACTAAAGCTGAAATTACTTATGCTTGCTTCTAGAAGCTTTGTTGTGTCCAGTTACCCGGCATCCGGGAACCCTAGATTCCCGGCAGTCTGAATTTTTTTTAGAATTTCCACGAAATAACTTCTTTAATTACTCTTAAGTAGCAGATGGCTGTTACGAAAAACGTTGTAGTTGAGGAATTTTACTAGAACAAAATATTTTACTTGAAATTAAACTTTGCAGCACTTTCTTCCTTGTAAAACCGTAAAACCACACCATACGGCATGCAGTGACTTGTTTAGATAATGTAAGCATCAGACTTGTCATCTTAATTACATGTTTTTCAGGTCTTTTTTTTTCAATTTCAATCGTGAAATCTTTAAATTTTTGTCTAAACAAACATGTCATGCTTCTTCACTTACAAGCATGGAAAATCTGTTCTGTCCAAGAATTATGAATGTTAACCTTGCTTTTATCTAAACCAGCACTAAACAAGATAATTTTTGGGCAAAAAATTAATCTTGCTTGCATTCAGAAACATCAAGACAGTAACACAGTGGTTTGACAGATAAAATTACATGTTTCATGCTTGAACAAACATGTTAAGCATGTGGTTCACAGTGAACACACATTCTCTTGATTTCAGCTTTTGCATCCTTCAAATTTCCAAGCAATTTATTCTTTCTATCCACAGAGCTTTCAAAGTTTTTCTCCACTGCATTATTTGTCGGTGACATAAATGTTTGCTGCAACATTAATTAAAAGCAACTTTGATTTTAGTAGGCCAATCAAAACATGATATTTTCTACTTCTTCATGAAAAGTCGCCGGCAAGTGTGGTCAGAGTGCTGGCTACATGTACAGCCAGCAGCCAGCTGCTATTTTCAACACTGTAGGCATACAAAATCTTGATGTTTTCAACACTTGTAAATACAGTATTCGTTTTCAGCACAGAGTCAACTCTAGTGGAATTATATCCACCAGAATTAATCTTGAAACATTCTGAGAGCACACTAACCCTTTTTCATGTTTGTTTTTATTAACAAATTGATTTTGGTATTTATTTATAGATGAAACTGCATTTGGGCCAGCTACATGTATACCAGATCTCCCTGGGAGTGATTCAGGTACCAAGTTTAATAAAAATTATTTATATCTGTAAGAGGGGGGCAGTAAGGTTTGTAGTTTTGCTGTGTTGGTCAATTTTGAATGGTGTACAGCCGGTTCATAATCTGACTGGCATATTTTTTTTCGGGAAATCATTCCAGACCCACAGGGGCCAGTTGGCTCTTATGTCACGGTCACTCAAGATTTGATGTTTAGTAGTGAGTACTCCTTTAAAATGAACACTCTGCTCTCTGTTTAGAGTGAAATGTATAATTTTGTTTCAATCGATTACTTTACCAGAAGAGAGGGCTGAATAATCAAATAGCAAAACCAAAGGCCACTTAAGACAAAGACGTCTGAAATTCATGTTACGGAAACTCAAGATTTACTTGCATCTGAAATAAGCATTGAAAACATGCACTAGTAGTCGAGTGACTCGAACTTCAAGAGGTAAGGATCGAGTCTCGAGGATCAAGTCGAGAGTGTCAACTTACATTTGAGCAGTACATTGTACACCGTATCTTGTTAGAATAAAGGTGATCTTTGCCCGGAGACTTTCTTTCTGACCACCTTTTACAAATAGTCTTCTTTGTAAAAAGTCGGACTAGTTTTGAAAGAAGCCATTTTTAAAGTAATAAAGCCGGCTTCTTTTGTGATTAAAACTTACTTTTTTCTGTTCTTAAACCTCACAGATGATTGCAGTGGTTCTGAATCGAACAATGGTGATCAACAGGTACAGTTTTACGTAATAATAATAATACAGTGGAACCCCGATATACCGATCTTCGATATAACGATGAATATGTTATGTCCCGGCAATAGTAAAATGTATGGGACGGAACCCCGATATAACGATTCCTCGATATAACGATATAATTTTACTGCCCCCTTGGCATATCGTTATATCGGGGTTCCACTGTAATAATAAATGACATGTACGTCAGCAGGAAGCTGCAGGAGGTTGTCGTCGCTTGCGACAATTTCAATTGTTCAATTTGCGACAATTTCAAACTGCTGTAGTTCTTAGCCAAATGACCTCAGAGACAAACATGTTATACCTGTTTCTACCATTAAAGATTAAATTTGACTATTATATTCTACAGATTCTTTCGTCCGTGATTTCTTAGCCACAATTTGGTATCTTTATGCAGTTTTGTTGATAACTGGTCGCAAACAGATCCTCAAATTTTTTCATGAAAATCGCTGATAATTGACAAAAATGGATCATGTAAAAATGTCACAACATTTTCCATCATCGATTGGTCATCGATTTTCATTATTAATTGGCATTTGTTGATGTCCAAAATGTGTTGCAAATGATGAAATTCAAACAAAATATTCCCTCTTTTAAATGGTACGATGTTCACACCTTCTATGAAAGCAATAGTACATGTATTTTGAAAACCCCACTTGATTACTTAGATTAACAGAGATTGGGCTACAGGCTACGACGAAACATTTCAAAATGAAGGTTTTATACCATAAGAAACTCGAGTCGAAGCGCACATTGCATTCTGGTGGCATGGTAATCCCTGGTCAACTAGAACAATTTAAATTGTAAGATCTGAGGCTTTTATGTACCCCTTTTATATTTTTAAAGTTATAATATCCCTCAATCTAATTTACTAGGGTTTCTAAAAAAAACCTCATGGATCACAAAGTTACATTGTACAATTATATCAGTCACTCATTGTGCACTGTGACCTAATTTTTTTATCTAATATGGGAAGTGTCCCAGTCTCATAGATTCTAAAAAAAAATTTAAAAACCTGTTTGCGACTAGGATTTTTTAAGTCAAGTTCAAAGTTAATGGCTAACTACTTGCACACCATCGTTCGTTACTGTTCTTGAAAAGGTCTTGAATTTTAGCAGTTGTCTTGAAAAGTCCTTGAATTTGGTTAAGTCCTTGAAAAGTACTTGATTTCTTCATTAGGTCTTGAAAAGTCCTTGAAATTTAGGACTTCTTACATGCCCTATTACTTTTCTGATGAATTAAATGATTTTGGTAAGACAAATTTGATTACAAATGACTTCTAAAATGCGGAATAACTTGCGAAAATGTCGGTATAAAACATGAACCCCTACCTGAAGCATGATTTAGATCTTTGCCTCAGTTGTATGCGCCAGGGCTCTGATGTGGGGTTGTCCACCATGTGGTTTTGTTAAAAGGGGCACATGGCCGAAAGTGAGTAAACATGTAGCGTTGTTTTGAATTCCTTTGTTTGCAATTCAAATTAGCTATGGGCAAGAGAGGATGAGGGGACAGAGAGGTAGTCTCCTAGTCTAGGCCTTGGGATATGTCAAAGACAGAAAAGTTATATTTAGCCGCGTGCAAAACGGAAGTGTCTGTTTTTCTTGGCTTCCGCACACGCCATTAATGATCAAGGTGTGAGAAATGTCATTAACAATAGCGGAAACGTTTCATTGATGAGAGCGAGTTGTGAAATAAAATTTTCGCAGGAAATATTAGGAATAAGAGATAGATTCTACCATTTTTTCAAATCCAATGGCTCGCGAAGAATAAAGGCAAAACCATATAAATTTTACCTGCATGAACAGGCAAAACAGATAACAGACCCCAGTACGCCTAGAGATAATCTTACATTTCATTCATGCGGTGCCAGACCATACGTGCGAACAGGGGAATGAAAAACCTCCGTTATGTCGAGTTCAAGCGATTTATTGACTTTACTAGAACCGGAACTACGCTTTTGTGGACGTCCACATATCTAAAAATAACTTTTCTGTCTTTGACATATCCCGGCCAACGCCCTCTAAGTTCCTCTCTGTCTCCTCATCCTCTCTTGCTATGGGCAAATGTGTATTCAATCGAAAATGGTTAAGTGATGAAAAGTTCAGTTGAGTTAAATAATTTAAAGGTGACAAGCTCAAGGCTTTATGTTGTGTTTGCAACACAGTGATTGACATCGAACGCATCTGGCCCTAATGTTGTCTGGTGACTTCACTACCCAAAAACCGGGTAGTGATTTTGATTGGTTGATTTAAAAATTATTTGCATAATTTTGTGAAATTATGACTGAAATTTACCGCACGAGGATTGTAATTTGAAAACGTTTGGAAAGAGTTTATCTTCCCAGAAATGAAATTATTAGTCATTTACCTTGAGTGTAATTACTTTATTAGTTTACCTACGGATCAAGAATAGTAATAGAAATCAGTAGGTTTTAAGTTGGCGGAATTCGTCGCTTCGACATGCAGTGTTCTGCCAAATTTATATGTATTCTTGTTTTGTCAACAAATCTGCTCGACGCTTATGTCCTGCAGCCTCGATGATCCAGTGATTTCTGAACTCAGTGCTCACGGTCAAGTAGGATATTTTGTATTGAATTCCATTTCTTGGTGCCTCTGTTACCGTCTAAATTGATTCATTTAAGTACTCACAAGTGTGTTTGTCCGCTGCGTAACATACATGTATTATATTTTGATCACTAGATAAAGCAAATCAGTTCAGATTAAATCGGTTCCGTAAAAGAATACAGCCTGCAGTCAATGAAAATCTCATTCATTTGACTCAAGTTTTAAATAGTTTACTATTAAAACAATTTTATACCCTGTAATCCTTTATTGAAGCGATTTTTCTTAACAATTTCATGGCCTCGACAGAAACTTTTCCGCATGAATTAAAACCAGAGTGTAGTGATGTCACCGGATGGCATTAGGGCCAGATGTGTTCAGACGTCTCTTCTGGGAAGCAGGCGTCCACAGAGGGATGTCTGAAATTTAGGCTAAGTCTGAAGATGATATAGTATCATATTGAAATATAACAATTGACTACACCAACGTTTCTTGCATTTGTTGTCTATACAAGTATCATTGACAGGATGTATTTACTCTGCATTGGGCACCTTTATTCTATAACAAGTACATTTCTTTTCTTTTAGGATCAAGAAGAGTCTGACAGCCTTTCTGATGAGAATAGCCACCATGAAGATGGTGATACAGATTATGTTGACTCGGACACAAGTGATGTTGAGGAATTGCTTCATTTTGAAGATGTAGAATTGCCGCAACCGTTACCACCAATGACAAGTCAGCAACACACTCGGATCATTTTGACATGGCTTGTATATTTTGTACTTGTCTGGCAATACAAGAACTATGTAAGTGACAGTGCAATTGAGCAAGTTTTGAAATTTGTACGACAATTATTGTTTTGTATTGGTCAACTGATTAAGGACCATACAGACTTATGTTTAGTTCTTGCAACAAACCTGCCAACTACCCTTTACTCAGCGAGAAAGATGTTGAAAATTGATCGAGACAACTTCATACAGTATGTGGTGTGCCCAAAATGCACAAAACTTTATCACTTGGATGACATTGTAGTGAATGATGGTCGCCAAACATTTGCAAGGACTTGTGAACATGTTGCTTTTCCACGATCAAGGCGACCCAGAACTTGTGGTTCCCAGCTGGCACGGAAAGTTGTGGTGAGGAATTGTGGCGTCAAGTTTTATGCTATTAAGACATATTGCTATAAGAGCATCAGCGATTCCCTAGAGTCATTACTTAAACGCCCAGGAATGGAGGAAGCTTGTGAAAGATGGCGAACAAGAGGAGTAAAGGAGGACTTATATGCAGACGTGTATGATGGGAAAATCTGGAAACAGTTCGGCAACTGGAAAGGTAATAAGCCTTTCCTTAACCTGCCTCGATCATTTGGACTAATGATGAATGTCGACTGGTTTCAGCCGTTCAAACATCGAAGTGACTTTTCTGTTGGAGTCATTTACATGGTTTTAATGAATCTACCAAGAAGTTCCCGTTTTAAGAAAGAAAATGTCATACTTGTTGGTGTCATTCCTGCTCTTGCTCATGAGCCTAAATCCCTGAATCATTTTCTTGAGCCAGCTGTCAATGAATTGAATGCCCTCTGGAAAGGAGTCAAGGTGAACACTTATCGAAGCCCATCTACTGTAGTGGAAATTCAAGCAGCTGTGTTGTGTTGTGCATCTGATATACCAGCAGCACGTAAACTTTGCGGATTCCTCGGCCACAGTGCAAAGAGAGGTTGCTCTCATTGCTATAAGATCTTTCCGGGTAATTTTGGAGAACAGAGGAACTACAGTGGCTTTGATGACCGTGATCAATGGCCAAAAAGAACTTCAGAGCAGCACAGAAGAGATGCAAACAAAGTTAAAAACTGTCAATCTCAAAGTGCTTCTGATAAGCTAGCAAGCCAACTTGGATGCAGGTACACTTCCCTGTTAGAGCTTCCATATTATGCAAGTATCGAGATGTGTGTTATTGACCCGATGCATAACTTGTTTCTTGGGACAGCTAAGAGAGTCTTTTCAAAATGGATTGAAAATGAAATAATTACAAAAGATGGGCTGCAGACCATTCAAGCAAGGATAGATGAAATTTCTTCTTTATCCGACATTGGTAGACTACCTGGAAATATCAAGTCAAACTATGGTGGCTACACTGCTGCTCAGTGGAAAAACTTTGTTCTTCTATTTTCAATGTATGCTCTAAAGGATGTGCTTCCTGAATGTCACCTTCATTATTGGCAATCATTTGTTTTAGCCTGTCGCCTGCTCTGTAGGCCCTGTATAAATCAGACCGACTTGATGCTTGCAGATTGCAAACTATTACACTTTCTTAAGGAATACGAGAACATTAACGGAGAACTGGCCATAACACCGAATATGCATCTCCACCTTCACCTCAAGGAGTGTGTGCAAAATTACGGCAGTATTTATGGATTTTGGCTGTTCAGCTTCGAACGATATAATGGTATTTTAGGATCTTACCACACAAACAACAAGACTGTTGAAATACAAATTATGCGGAAGTTCATGATCTCTGGAACTCTGGCAGGTATGCAGTACAGTCTACCAGCACAGTACAGCGATCTTTTCCTACCCAACTGCATGACACAACTTGAATCCAGAGGGATTTCTGAAGAAACTGGTCTATTTCCGCAACTGATGCTTGCATCCTCTGGTCCTTTACATGGCAAAGAATCAGTGTGGGCAGATTTGACATCAATTTGTTTTGAGAGCTCCTACAAGCTGGCAAGTCTTGACCAATCAGAATTGAATGCATTGCGCATGGTGTACCTCACTTTATATCCAAAAGAAACAGTAGCCTCCCTGACTCTTGCTACTCTTTACAAGAAGTACAAGTCTTTAGTACAGTACCGCTCAGAAATAAGCGTCCATCGTATACGCACCTTATACGCACATACGCACATACGCAGACGCATATACGCACATACGCAGACGCGCGTATGCAATGAAGCGTAAGCACATACGCAGTTCTTTGTTATTCATTGCTCTTGGTTCTTATTGTGTTGTATTGTTGGAGAAAACAAATAAAGTTTCTTTGCGAGAAAATTATAAAACAGCGTTGGTCGATCGAATGATAAAATCTTTATTACTTACCGAAAGTTCCAAGTTCATAATGGTATAAAACAGAGCGTTTCCAAAACATTCACGGAAATATCTCGCTGACATCGAAAGCAGAATTCGCTGCAGATGTAAAATAACTGTTGCATATTTTCGACTCTTTGACCACATCAGGTTAAAGACGAGGAAGTTTTTTTAGGGTTGTTCTTTTTAACTTTAAGAAGAAACCGAGTTGGAGTTAGCTCGGTCCCGCCGAATCAGGACAAACATAACCTGCGATCAGGCAATCTTCGGACAAACATGAAGCACGTGTGTAATGTCACGCGTACGAATTGTTTGTGTTATGACTTAAGACGCAAATATTAAACCTCAAAGTTCAATCTGTCATTTAGTCTTCTTCAGAAAAACGCAGTTAAATGTGTATGAAAGAATCTAAATCGGATACTTGCGTGCGGCGTTGTGTTACATTTATTTACGATGGAGTTTATTCGAAAGGTTTCAAATTACTTTTGACATATGCAAATTTTGACAACTTTTGGACTCTTTTAGCTGGGCGGCGTTAAAAAAGCAAAATTTGTTTAACTCCTCTAAAGCTGTAATAACAATTGATGCCGTTATCTGTGTTAGTAATAAAGACAAGTTTCATTCAAGAAGAATTTAGGTTCTGGGAATTTTATGCTAAATTCACAAAAAAATAAAACAAGTTCATTTCAAGCTAGACGCGATGGCGCGTCACAAGTCTGCCTTTCAATTTAATATTCACGGAAGGCTTTACGGCTCCGATGTTTTTCATGTGGAATGTTTCGTTTGCCGACTTGAGTTTAGAGTTTAGAGTTTATGATGCGCCGTCAACATTGATCTTGTTTTTTAACATTTCTTACAACATAAACTTTTGGTCTCTTCACAAGGGTCGCACGCGCCGGCGAGACTGTTTATGAATTAATCGCCGATTGAAGCGACACGGCTTAGAAGCGAAAAAAAATATCTCTGGTTCTATTTTGCGTAAATGGGCGATTCAAACTGGAAAAGTGATTCCAATGAGTAGAAACTAAAAGTTCTATTAGAGTTTATATGATGCGCCGTCAACATTTATCATAAAGGTAAGGCCGGTAAGTCAAGTAACGAAAAAGTTATTTCTCCGTGTCTATTTTGCATAAATCGGCGATCTCTAAAAGAAGAAATAGCAAGCCATCAAAGAACAATAAACTATGGACAAAAGAAAAAACAATAAGCTTGCTCATACATACTGATGAGCATACGCGTATACAGAGTATACGCACATACGCATATACGCAGACGCATATACGCAGATACGCATACGCGCGTATGTGCAAAAGCATACGCGTTTTTCGCGTATGTTATGGGACGCTTATTTGCGAGCGGTACTGTAGTTGGAGGTGAAAGGTATGGTTCCACGGCGGGCTCTAGGATTTGTCCATATGCTCGTGTTATTGCATCATGGTGTGGCAACGATGGCATTGTCAACCCGGGCATGATGAGGCCTGGAATTATCCGCTACTTCATAGTTCACAGTGTGGAGATCAATGGAAAGCAGAACATTCATGCATTTGCTGTTGTGGACTGGTTGAAGTCATCAGAGCAAGACTTCGGCTATGGGAATCCCCTGTCTGTTTGGTTTGCTAAAGACTTTGAGCATGCTGGACCAGCAGTTTACTTGCCCGTTCAAAGAATTCATGCCAAGTTTTTATCGGCTGATAAACTTTATTCCGGACAGAAATACTTAGTTGTATCTCCCATTTGCAGGAGAATCTTGCTTTAATGACTATTTATAGTGACTGTAAGGGACACATCTAGTGAAAGATACAGTACATCCTGACAGAGAAAGTTGACATTGTATATTTGCTTACAGGAACTTGCCACTTAATAGCTACATTAGTTAAAGCAAGGAGCAACATAAACTGACTGTAATTGGTTAATTTACATTTTGTCTTTGGTTTCAACCTGAACAAATATGCTGTGTGTCCTGAACTATGTGAATGTGGTCACACTTTTTGAGGCTGTTTGCTGTCAGTATAGAAATTTGTGATGCCCTGTTTGTAATGACTTAACTGTGTTACAAGTACAATGTACATAAGCATTTAGTAGACTTAAAATATTACAAGGCTCATTATGTACAAATTTGGAGTGAAATTAATTGATCAAACTGGTGCAAACAACCTAAATGTCCAAACTGTCTCAAATAGCCCAACCGACTCAAATGACACAATTGGCTCGAGTAACCCAACTGCGTCACTTGGCCCTACTGGCTTAATTGATCAAACCGGTGCAAACAACCTAAATGTCCAAACTGTCTCAAATAGCCCAACCGACTCAAATGACACAATTGGCTCGAGTGACCCAACTGTGTCACTTGACCCTACTGGATCAATTGATGAAACCGGTGCAAACAACCTGTCGGACTCAAATGACCAAACTGTCTCAAATAGCCCAACTGGCTCAAATGATACAATTGGCTCGAGTGACCCAACTGTATCAATTGACCCATTGGGCTCAAGTGATTAAACCGGTGCAAAACCCATCTGACTCAAATGTCCAAACTGTCTCAAATAGCCCAACCGACTCAAATGATACTATTGGGTCAAGTGATCCAACTGCATCAATTGACCAATTGGGCTCAAGTGATCAAACCGGTGCAAACAACCCATCTGACTTAAATGACCAAACTGTCTCAAATAGCCCAACTGGCTCAAATGATACAATTGGCTCGAGTGACCCAACTGTATCAATTGACCCATTGGGCTCAAGTGATTAAACCGGTGCAAACAACCCATCTGACTCAAATGTCCAAACTGTCTCAAATAGCCCAACCGACTCAAATGATACTATTGGGTCAAGTGATCCAACTGCATCAATTGACCAATTGGGCTCAAGTGATCAAACCGGTGCAAACAACCCGTCGGACTCAAATGACCAAACTGTCTCAAATGGCCCAACCGACTCAAATGACACAATTGGCTCGAGTGACCCAACTGTGTCACTTGACCCTACTGGATCAATTGATCAAACCGGTGCAAACAACCTGTCGGACTCAAATGACCAAACTGTCTCTAAAAGCCCAACCAGCTCAAATGATACAATTGGCTCGAGTGACCCAACTGTATCAAACGACCCATTGGGCTCAAGTGATTAAACCGGTGCAAAACCCATCTGACTCAAATGTCCAAACTGTCTCAAATAGCCCAACCGACTCAAATGATACTATTGGGTCAAGTGATCCAACTGCGTCACTTGACCCTACTGGCTCAATTGATCAAACCGGTGCAAACAACCCATCTGACTCAAATGACCAAACTGTCTCAAATGGCCCAACCGACTCAAATGACACAATTGGCTCGAGTGACCCAACTGTGTCACTTGACCCTACTGGATCAATTGATCAAACCGGTGCAAACAACCTGTCGGACTCAAATGACCAAACTGTCTCTAATAGCCCAACCAGCTCAAATGATACAATTGGCTCGAGTGACCCAACTGTATCAAACGACCCATTGGGCTCAAGTGATTAAACCGGTGCAAAACCCATCTGACTCAAATGTCCAAACTGTCTCAAATAGCCCAACCGACTCAAATGATACTATTGGGTCAAGTGATCCAACTGCATCAATTGACCAATTGGGCTCAAGTGATCAAACCGGTGCAAACAACCCATCTGACTTAAATGACCAAACTGTCTCAAATGGCCCAACCGACTCAAATGATACTATTGGGTCAAGTGATCCAACTGCATCAATTGACCAATTGGGCTCAAGTGATCAAACCGGTGCAAACAACCCGTCGGACTCAAATGACCAAACTGTCTCAAATAGCCCAACCGACTCAAATGATACTATTGGGTCAAGTGATCCAACTGCATCAATTGACCAATTGGGCTCAAGTGATCAAACCGGTGCAAACAACCTGTCGGACTCAAATGACCAAACTGTCTCAAATAGCCCAACCGACTCAAATGATACTATTGGGTCAAGTGATCCAACTGCATCAATTGACCAATTGGGCTCAAGTGATCAAACCGGTGCAAACAACCCGTCGGACTCAAATGACCAAACTGTCTCAAATGGCCCAACCGACTCAAATGACACAATTGGCTCGAGTGACCCAACTGTGTCACTTGACCCTACTGGATCAATTGATCAAACCGGTGCAAACAACCTGTCGGACTCAAATGACCAAACTGTCTCAAATAGCCCAACCGACTCAAATGATACTATTGGGTCAAGTGATCCAACTGCATCAATTGACCAATTGGGCTCAAGTGATCAAACCGGTGCAAACAACCCGTCGGACTCAAATGACCAAACTGTCTCAAATGGCCCAACCGACTCAAATGACACAATTGGCTCGAGTGACCCAACTGTGTCACTTGACCCTACTGGATCAATTGATCAAACCGGTGCAAACAACCTGTCGGACTCAAATGTCCAAACTGTCTCAAGTAGCCCAACCGACTCAAATGATACTATTGGGTCAAGTGATCCAACTGCATCAACTGACCCATTGGGCTCAAGTCATTAAACCGGTGCAAACAACCCATCTGACTCAAATGACCAAACTGTCTCAAATGGCCCAACCGACTCAAATGATACTATTGGGTCAAGTGATCCAACTGCATCAGTTGACCCATTGGGCTCAAGTCATTAAACCGGTGCAAACAACCCGTCGGACTCAAATGCCCAAACTGTCTCAAATGGCCCAATCGACTCAAATGATACTTTTGGGTCAAGTCATCCAACTGCATCAGTTGACCCATTGGGCTCAAGTGATTAAACCGGTGCAAACAACCCATCTGACTCAAATGCCCAAACTGTCTCAAATAGCCCAACCGACTCAAATGACACAATTGGCTCGAGTGACCCAACTGCGTCACTTGGCCCTACTGGCTCAATTGATCAAACCGGTGCAAACAACCTAAATGTCCAAACTGTCTCAAATAGCCCAACCGACTCAAATGACACAATTGGCTCGTGTAACCCAACTGCGTCACTTGGCCCTACTGGCTCAATTGATCAAACCGGTGCAAACAACCTAAATGTCCAAACTGTCTCAAATAGCCCAACCGACTCAAATGATACAATTGGCTCGAGTGACCCAACTGTATCAATTGACCCATTGGGCTCAAGTGATTAAACCGGTGCGAACAACCCATCTGACTCAAATGACCAAACTGTCTCAAATGGCCCAACCGACTCAAATGATACTATTGGGTCAAGTGATCCAACTGCATCAATTGACCCATTGGGCTCAAGTGATCAAACCGGTGCGAACAACCCATCTGACTCAAATGACCAAACTGTCTCAAATAGCCCAACCGACTCAAATGATACTATTGGGTCAAGTGATCCAACTGCATCAATTGACCCTACTGGATCAATTGATCAAACCGGTGCGAACAACCCGTCGGACTCAAATGACCAAACTGTCTCAAATGGCCCAATCGACTCAAATGATACTTTTGGGTCAAGTGATCCAACTGCATCAATTGACCCATTGGGCTCAAGTGATCAAACCGGTGCAAACAACCCGTCGGACTCAAATGACCAAACCATCTCAAATGGCCCAACCGGCTCAATGACACAATTGGCACAAGTGACCCAACTGTGTCACTTGACCCTACTGGCTCAATTGATCAAACCGGTGCAAACAACCCATCTGACTCAAATGACCAAACTGTCTTAAATGGCCCAACCGACTCAAATGATACTATTGGGACAAGTGATCCAATTGCATCAATTGACCCATCTTGCTCAAGTGATCAAATTAAACTACATGAGCTCAACCAACTGGCTCGGGTTCAAACTGGTGCGAACAACCCATCTGACTTAAATGACTAAACCATCTCAAATGACTCAACCAACTCAAATGACCCAACCAGCTCAAATAGGACAATTGGCTTAAATTACCCAACTACATGACTTGACTCAACTGGCTCAGGTTCAAACCGGTGCGAACAACCCATCTGACTCAAATGACCAAGCTGTCTCAAATGGCCTAATCCACTCAATAACACAATTGGCTCAAGTAACTCAACTGCGTCAAATGAAGAAACCATCTCAAAGGGACGACCGGCTCAAATGACACAATTGGCTCGAGTGACCCAACTGTGTCACTTGACCCTACTGACTCAATTAATCAAACCGGTGCAAACAACCCATCTGACTCACATGACCAAACTGTCTCAAATAGCCCAACCGACTCAAATGATACTATTGGGTCAAGTGATCCAGCTGCATCAATTGACCCATCAGGCTCAAGTGATCAAACCGTTTTAAATGACCCAACCGGCTCAAATGACACAACTGTCGCAAATGACTCAACCGGCTCAAATGACCCAACCAGCTCAAATCACCCAACCGGCTCAAATGACACAATTGGCTCAAATGACACAACTGCTTCAAGTGATCAAACCGGTACAAACAACCCATCGAACCCAAATGACCAAAACGTCACAAATGACCCAACCGGCTTAAATATAATGACACAATTGGTTCAAGTGACTCAACTGGGTCAACCACTTCAACCAGTGCAAACAACCCATCTGACTCAAATGACCAAACTGTCTCAAATGACCCAACCGGCTCAAATGACACAATTGGCTAAAGTGATAAAACCAGTGCAAATAACTCAATTGACTCAAATAATAACTGCATCAAATGACCCAACCAGCTCAAATGATGCAACTGGATTAATAAAAAAAACTTGATTACAATTTGCATGTTTGCAGTGATGTTCTAGCAGGCTGCACTGTATTGTGATAAATAGCTTCTAATGAGATATGCTTATCAATCATCACAACAAAACGCACTGAGAAAGCCCTGTTACTTTCCTTTTACGCGATGATAACATGTTATGAGTGAGATTTCATTTTTCTTACTAAACTTGTCTCACAAAGGTTGATAGAACCATCTCGTGTTGGGGTTACGTTTTTTATGTAGCAAACAAATTGGAAATCCGTCTTCAGAAAGATAACGAAAACAAACAGCAGAAATCCGCTAACGTAAATTTGACGGAAACAGACAACAGCAGAAATCCGCTAACGTAAATTTGACGGAAACAAACGGCAGAAATCCGCTAACGTAAATTTGACGGAAACAAACAACAGCAGAAATCCGCTAGCGTAAATGTGACGGAAACAAACAACAGCGGCAATCCGCTAATGGAAATGTGACGGAAACGTAAACTCGCATTTCCGTTGCGGAAACATGACGGAAACGTGATATTATCACAGAGAATTGGATTTTCACGTTTCCGCAGCACGTAAACGTGACGGAAACATAGAGTTCTATGTTTCCGTCATGTTTCAGAAATACGGAAACGTGCGTTTTCGTCCTGTGTTAGCTTATACTAATAAACACGGTAATTCCAAATAGGTTTTAAAACATTTCCAAGAGCAAAGTATTTGACGCGATTCCAAACAGTATACAATCCAAACAACTTCAAAATACACTTCCCAACTAATGCTGAATAAAGCATTCTCTGTCAGATGTCGAGGAATGATTATTTTAATCTTACAAACGATTCAGTTTTGTATCTGAGTTGATTAATCTCGGTGTCATTACGGTAAAAAGTTATCTGGTTGCCACACCGATGACCGAAGTGTTGCACAAAGTGTTGTGGTTTTTAAAACCTTTACTGATACTCTCTCCAGTAAACTTACAGCAGTTATATTAAGCGCTGACACCTCATAGAACATCAGATGTTGATAGTTATTAAGCTACTAATAACCACAGTATCATGACATGAGCCCAAACTTCTATAATAAATACAACCTTCGAACATACAAGGGGGCAGGGGCGGATGCCTCCCCTCTGCGCAACATTGAAAAGGGATTTAACTATTTAATGCTGCAACATCCAGTAATTTTGCAGTATTATTCTTTATCTTCATCCTTTTACAGCATCGAATTATGCAATCTTCTGACTTCATGAGTAAAGGTGCTGACTAGAATGGATAATCCAAAATTATCTAAAACACGTTTTAACGTTTGTATGTGCAATATAATAACCCCATCCACCTTTGGTAGAGCAGCTAGAACGCGCCGTTTAGAAAAAAGATAGCTTTCGGGTTTGACATAAATAGCACTTTCCATCTGTGAGTTAATGACAGAAAAAAGCATATTTGGTGATACGGTCAACTCTCCCTTAACGGACACCTTTATAAGATGGACACCTCCATAAGACGGACACCTGGTGATGGTCCCTGCCGTTTTTCTTTCAATTTACTCTAACTTAACTCCCTATATCATTTCTTTAAGACGGACAACGGACACTTTGAAACCATCAACGGACACTTAAAAAGTTATTTATTTCTTAGTGAATAATACTTCAAAGCTTTGTATCGACATCAAGCAAGGTTAGCTAGCGCGTTCAGAATACCAAACTTACTAACTAAAGCAATCTGTTATAACGGGTTATACTTCTTTGCTTAAGTGTCTGTGCACCAAAGAGGTCATCTTCTATTTACAGTATAATTCAGTTTGTAGAGATCTCAACTTTTGCTTCAAACAAACGAATACAGTCTTTTATTCATTTTAGTCCTGTTCCAGTTAGCAAGTTAGTGTACAGTTAATTTTTAGACTAGAAGCTGTGAACGAATACGAATACTGAAAGCATGTTATGGTTTACAACATGATTGTACTACTCACTATCGATTGTAATAAACAAACGGGCAAACGAGTCAATTTTCAAGTATTATTTTTGACCCAGTTTGAAGGTTTTGCTAAAGTAAGCGACTTTAAACAGACGTGTATTCGCTGTGCATAGCCGTTCAATTTTATTATTTCAGAATTACTGGTGTAACGTTACCTCGACTCTCTATGAGGCGGACATCATCCTAAGATGGACAGTGTGGGCAGGTCCCGAAGGTGTCCGTCTGTAGGTTTGACTGTAGCCCTACCCCACACTAATTAACAAAGGGAAATCTTAGATGGCGTATTTAATGTCGTCATGATACGTCATAAACAAAAGAAAGCCATTCTCTCTTTAAGGAGAAAGATCCAGACTATCTAATAAAGTAGTAATAGTTTCAAGTTCTCTTATAATAAGGAAAACTCAAGAAGTGTTTCCGTGAATTACTTAGAAGGGTAATATATAACTCATGAATAGGCTCTTACTGATAGTGCTCGTAAAAAAGCATTAAATGCTTAAAGCAGTGCTTGTTTTTTGCCAAAAAAGTGCTAAAATAATGCTAATTTTTTAAAAAAGTGCTCGTGGGTTACATAAAAATGCTCACTTTTTTCCGACTTTTTTATCTTAGAATATTACATTTTTCAGATTTTCAGTTACATTTTTCAACAACAAAATGTAACGATCAATGTTTGATGTCAGAGTACACTCTCGAGCTATCTCTGCCTTGGCTGGATGACTTCCATTGTTCCTCGATGACAACGTGGATGACGACATATTGGAAAGAGTGTGATGGACTAAGTTTCTAGAAGGCAACCGCTGACCTATCAAACCTATTCCCCAGACCTCCTCGGCTCCTTTGACTAAAAAGAGGGCAAAATGCATCTTTGGACGCCATAAACAAAGTCAGATTGTGCTTTTTAACACAAAATTATACAAATAATCAGTCGAAAATCCAAAATAATGCTAGCAGTGCTTTTTGGGATAAAATGTAAAAAAAAAATGCTCGCGAAGCCAAATAATGCCAAAAAAAGTGCTAACACTATCGGTAAGAGCCTACTCATGAATTCTATAACCAACACCAAAAAACACCAAACAACTTATCCCTCCACCCTAGACATATTAAAACTAACAAAATGGTCATAATGTTAACTGTATTGCGTTCTTGGACATAGCCATGGTGTACTAGTTAGTGCCGATTAATTTAAAGTTTCTAAACTGGATTATATTTTCGTAGCCATTTTGAACCATCACTCCTCCACGGCCTTTTGTGTCGAAATTGGCTGTCAGTGACGTCATAAGGTCATTGTTGAGGTAGATATCAACGCTTTTATCTGAATTGACTTCAACACGAACAGTGAACCAAACTCCACCACTTGGGTTGCCATTGGGACAAGGACCTCTCGTTGTCGCAACCTTATTTCCGTTTAAAACATAAAACATCTGCTTTGTTGATCGTGAGGCCTGAATAAATGGAGAAACGAAAAGAAATCGATTACGACGAGATCAGTAAATAGTAAAGAATATTTTAATTCATCTTATGCCTTATCTTAAGTTATCTTATCTTATCTTATCTTATCTTATCTTATCTTATCTTACTTATCTTATCTTATCTTATCTTATCTTATCTTATCTTATCTTATCTTATCTTATCAGATCTGATCTGATCTGATCTGATCTGATCGGATCGGATCTAATGTTATCTTTTCTTTTCTTTATGGGAAGTGTTGTCCTATTGTCAGAGACATGACTTGCAGTCAATAAACCAGTCAACAAACTACATGCAAGCAGATAATTCTCTCTTTATACGTGTTCATACTGGCTACCAAAACGGTAAGTCTATGAAGTGCTGACCCTCAATGCTGCATTCGGTCGAGATTCCGTTTCCAAAAATAGACTATCCTGGTGCTGAATATATTAATTCAAACGTTGCTTGTACTGCTTTTTTTTTTTTTGGAGAATCCAAGATGGGATCTCAGATCAGAAGGATACTTCGCTCCCAAAGAAACGAAGAATCCGAAAATGGATTTTTGCCATGACAACCCCGTAAACACCTTTCGCACAGAACATAAAATATCAGTAGAAATTCATTTTCTGTCGAATGTATCCTAGCCAAAATCATTTCATCATACAAAAACCTTTACAAAAATCACACGTCGAAGCATTTCTTCTTTACGCCTGAAGCATGATGTGGCAAGAAAGCATCTGAGAGCGAAGAATTCTGGGATAAGATGATCAATGCAAACTTCCCTCGTGACAATTTCAAAAGGATACAACTTCTGTAGGCACACGGCGGCAGTTCTTGAAGGCCTCATCCAGTTTAAATTGACACTTCATGCTGATCAATCTACCATTATGTTTTATATGAATTATTTGTGTATTTTAATCGAAATAAGCGCTTGGAAAGTTACCGTATCGGCTTGTAGGTCCCAGAGTTAATTATTTTGTAACAAATACAAGTTATTAATGCAACAAACCTGAAGTAAACTATATCAAAGTTGTTTTCGTCAACAACATTGTAAATTACTCCAAGATGTCCAGAACTTACACCGGCCCATCCAATCACATTCATCAACTCAACTGTCATTGTGTAAGGGTCTCCAGCATTGATCTCCTCCTCAGGAAGAACGCGGCAAATGTCAGGCGGCTTGTCATGATCAGCGTTCACTTCATGGCTATTTGTAGCTTCTAATCTGGTCAGACTGACACAGTCCACCGCTGGTGGAAGCACAGCTGTAAACATGAAACATGAATTTTACATCATAAATATTTTTGATGGAGAAACGGTGGCCTAATGGCCAGCGTGTTGGATTTGGGGTCGATCGACCCGGTTCGAGCAATGACTAGGACATTTTTTGTGCTTTCGGCCAAGATCCTTTCCTCTCACATGTAATGGCTTCGAGCTGCTAAAGGAACTAAACAGAGGCGAAATAGCGAACACAACTGACTTCTTTACTCAATCAAGATGGCGGGCAAAACGCTACACAATTCGCAATGCATGTCGGTACCGGATAATAAGTGTTACCGGAAGTCTGTACACCGCTGGCAACCAGAAGTACATAAATCACTAAATATCATCACATCCCTCTCCTCCTAATGAGAAAGAGAAACACTGTCCATAGCGACTAAC
The DNA here is from genome assembly GCF_052425735.1 of Oculina patagonica. Taxonomy (NCBI): domain Eukaryota; kingdom Metazoa; phylum Cnidaria; class Anthozoa; order Scleractinia; family Oculinidae; genus Oculina; species Oculina patagonica. Next base: position 21,476,152 of record NC_135765.1, read on the forward strand.
AACGGTTAACATGATGATTCAACAACGCTATGACAACAACAAAAAAAACTAAGTCTAGACATAGTTCTTTTTCTTGAGCCAACAGTGCTCTACAGGCGATAGATAAAATGTCCAGTCTCTCGGGGGCTTTAATGACTCTCCCACTACGGGTTACACAACTGCCTGGGTCTGTCAAGACTTGATTTCCAGGGGTGTTTTGGATGCCAACAGCTGGGCTGCTGGGAGCACGAGACACGATCCTTCCACCCAGGTCTGGGCTGACGTCTAGGTTACCTTGTGGGACCTCCCGAATGTGGGTCCTATTGCGCCTTAGCTCTCCTCCAGCTGGGGTTGTTACCATGTACGAGCGTGGTACTGTTGTGAGCCTTTCTTTTACTTCGGCTGGCTTCCATTTCAGTGTTGCTGGATCTTGAATTGTTACTTTTTGACCTGAAGCAAATTCTGGGAGATGCCTAGCAGACCTGTCATGGTAGTACCTTTGAAGCTCCTGCCTCTCCTCTAGTCTGGTCCCAACTGCTTCGTTTGAGGCATCCCTTGGGATTTTCCTCGGGAGGTTGTCTTGTATCGGTCGACCTAAGAGAAGTTCAGCAGGTGATGGCAGCTTGTGATCGATGGGTGTGGCTCTTAGGCAAAGGAGACCCATGTCAGGATTTGTTTTTGTCTTGAGAAGAATGGTTTTGACTGACTTCACTTGGCTCTCAGAAAGCCGTTGCTGCGTGGATAGTGTGAAGAGCTGGTAACATGCTGAAAACCAAAGTCTGTTGCAAAAGCTTCGAACGCTTGGCTGTTGTAGTGGGGCCCATTATCGGATCTTACGACCTTTGGGATTCCGTGCTCGCTGAGATTGTTTCATGATTTTGACTATTTTTGCTGTTGCTTTGACCTCTTGGTATCGGCCTGACAAATGGATATTTCGAGTAATAGTCGGCGACTATTAGGTGATCTGAACCCTCCAAGGTGAAGATGTCTGTGCCAATGTGTGCCATGCCCTTGGGGGTACTTCTGTAGGGATAAGTGGTTCTTTTTGCTGGCTTGGTTGTAGCTCCTGGCAAGTGATGCAACTCTTGGTTATTTCGTCTATGTCTTTATTTAGCCCTCTCATCGCAGCTGAGTTTGTCTTCTCGGTTCCTTGATGCGCTGTGAAGTTGTTAAGATCTCTCTTTGTAGCGCGGGGGGGGGGGGGGGGAATGATGATGCGGTGACCTTTCATGGCTATCCCATCTTCTACAGCGAGTTCATCGCGGAAGGGCCAATATGGCTTCAGGAGTGCTGAGACTTGCTGGATGGTCGAGGGCAAGCCAAGATGAACCATTTCCTTTAACGCATTAAGCTCAGGGTCTGCAGCTGTCTCATCTCGGATTCTCTGGAGCATGTCTTCACTGAATTGTGGATAGATTCCATGCACTTCCACATTCATTCCTGGGATAGCTTCCTTTTCTTCTGGTGATAATCTGGAGAGTGCATCGGCAACTTCCATACTCTTGCCTGGCTGGTAGCGGATTACAAGGTCATACAGTTGGAGCCTCTGTAACATCCGCTGAAGACGCGGGGATGCGGCAGTCAGGTGCTTCAGGTAGATACTCTCGAGGGGCTTGTGGTCGGAGTGGACAGTAAAACTGTGGCCAAACAGGTAGGTGTGGAATTCCTCACCACCATACACAACGGCAAGAAGTTCTCTTTCGATGTTTGCGTATCTGGTCTCCACATCAGTGAGCGATTTACTCGCAAAGGCTACAGGTTTGCTCTCCTGCATGAGAGTGGCACCCAGGCCTTTCAGTGAAGCATCAACCTGAAGGATGATCTCCTTCCTTGGATCAAAATAGGTAAGGGTGACTTCATTACTGACAGAGTCCTTGACCTTTTCGAAGGCATCTTGATGTGCGAGGCTCCACTGGAACTGGTAGTTTTCTTTCAGGAGCTCTCTAAGTGGAGCTGTCAGAGAGCTGAGTTTTGGGATGAATGGACCCATATAATTTGCCAAACCCAAGAAGGTCTGCAGTTCTTGTCGGTTAGTTGGGGACGACATTTGTTTTATCGCCGAGACTTTGCTTGGGTCTGGTTGGATTCCTTCTTTGCCACAGACAACACCGTAGAATTTGAACTTCTCTTGTTTCACAAAGCATTTCTCAGGATTTAACTTCAGGCCTGTTCCTTGGCATCGTTCTAACATCGCGTGCATGTTGCGATCGTGTTCCTCAGTGGTCTTGCCGAACACTACGATGTCATCTGCAATTCCTGCGACTCCTTCGCATCCTTCAAATGTTTAGTCTATCTTGGTTTGAAAGACGTCTTGTGACATTTTCAATCCCACGTGTTAGGCCAATTTCCCTTTCTAATAATGCTGTTGTAGAGACTTGTTAGGGACGGTGCTAAACCTTTGGCAGTTAACTTTAGTATCTTCGGAGAGATTCCATCCCACCCTGTAGCTTTGTTTGATTTAAGAATTTTCAGTTCGTTTTCCACTTCACCGGAGCCAATTTTGTTAAAACCAAATTGAAGGCCTTGATAAGCTTGCCGAATGCTCTCGACACTCGGGGTGTTTTTCAAAGTCTTTCTCAACTAAATTCGTTACTTGTGCACCTCCAATGGCATTCGCAGCGGTTGAAAAGTAATCACCAAGCTCATCTGCCACTACTTTCTGGTTAGTTACAATTCGATCGTTAATCCTAATGGCAATTTTTGTCTCCTCTTTGGTTTTATCACTTAGAAATGGTTTGAAGGTTTTATAGAAATCCCTCGGTTTCTTCCTCAGTTCTTCCGATTTCTGGGCCCAGTAGGCTTTAATAGCACGTCTTCTTTCTTTAGTTGCCAAATTTCGCCATTTCCTTTTCAACTCCCAGTTTTCTAGAGATCGGTTTTGGGCAAACATTTGTGCATATTTCCTTTTGTTCCTAATTGCCATTTTCCATTTTTCGGTCATATATGGTACATCTTTCTGCCTAACTCTCATCTTCTTTTTCGGCATATGCTTATCCAGTACACTTTCAAATATAGTTTTCCATGCGTCGTATTGGTCCTCGATGGCGTCAAATGTTTCTCCAACAATCCAGGGAGCGCTAGCCAAGTCCTCATTAAGCTGATCCACATCCACGTTTTTCAGGCTTTTGAATGTGATGGTCTTTCGCCTATGCTGTAATACAGATTGCTTTAAAATACCATAAATAAGATGGTGGTCACTTATCTCTGAGTTGAAAGAACCACTAGTCCTGAAAAGGTTGGGTTTGTTGGTTAAAATAACGTCCAGCAGTGTCTCTGATGTCAGCGTAATCCTCGTAGGCTTGGTAATTAAACACTGCATTCCATGTACTTCTTCTAGGTCGGCAAGTATTCTCCCTTCTCTGCTTTTTGGCTTAAGCCTATCGAGGTTCAGGTCACCTGTGAGGATAGATATCTGTTTCTTGAGGGAAGCCCACATGCAAACGTCATTCAGTTCCTCCTCTACTTGTTCTAAATAGTGTGGGTCTGGCTGGTGATCCGACTGCGTTGGGGGTCGGTATATCCCAAGGAAAATGACTTCGTTTTTACCAAGTCTAGCTTCTATTGCAAGAGTCTCGATTGTTTTGTATTTCTTCGTTACTTTTAGCTCCTTCGAGGGTAAACTAGAATCAAAATAAGCTATCATCCCACCGCCTCCTTTTTTTCTGTCTTTTCGATACATGTTGTAGCCCGTTAAGGTGAACTGGCTGTTCGAGTAGGACTTGTCGATCTTTGTCTCTGAGAGAAAAATAATTTGTGAGTTCATCTTATCATTCAGGAGTTTCAGTTCTTCAAATTTATTTTGCAAGCTGTTTATGTTCAGATGGAACATTAGTATCTGACTGGACTGTTCCTCCCTTTCTTGCAAGAGCAGATCAAATTCCTGTTGGCCGCAATTGTTAATTGCCACATTCTCCTGGGAGTGGATAAGTGTGTTATTCTCTCATTTATCTGTCATTCATTATTTTTTTTTTTTTTTTTTTTTTTATTCGTCTCATTTGCATCTGGTTGTAGAAGAAGTTGATTTGCATAGTTTCCTTCGGTAGTTATTATTTATTCATCCTCAAGGAAAAATGAGTCTCCCAATCTCGGTAGAGAACATAGTGGACAAGTCCAGTCGATTGCTGGTCGTTCAAGAAAATATTTAAAAGTCGATGCAGACATGTTGAGGCACTTTACATGAATCCATAAGCCACATTCAGAGCATAACATCGCATTCTGATTATTTCGAACGCTCTTTTCGCATTCCTTACAGGGAAACTTTAGCTTTGTCGGGCCTGGATTAAGGTGAATATCTCCAGAACATTCCAATCGTTGGATGTTAAACCAACTCCGCTCATCAGTTGAGTGACGCACTCGACAATGAAGAAATCGTCTTCCGCGGCAACGTGGTCTTTGTCTTTGTGTACTTTCGACTTGAGATCCAAATTTCGTCTGATAGCTGGTTACATTGGTCGTTTCTTGGTGCTTCCAGGTTTCCAGCACGTTTCTTGAGAAGTAGATTTCGTTCCCAATAAAAAACGCGATACACAAAACCAACAAAGCCGTAAAATAACGGGAGCTCATCGCAACATGACCGACCGCCATTATGTAAATTATGTAAATTTCGGATTATAAGGTATAAAATTAGCCTCGTTATTTCCACCGTATAATGTACATAATGTCCATGATGTCTATTATCAAATATGTTGTGATAACGAGCAGAGCAGAATGCCATAGAACAAATTAAGGCTGATAGTAAATTTTCTTTCGTAGTACTTTTGAGACCCCATTAAGGGGGCGGGGGCTCAGTATCCTGTATCCAATTAATTTTTGGGGATAAATATCCCCTATCCCCATTAATTTTGTTGGTTTGTATCCCCAGCTGTCATGTTCGATATCCCGGAATTTATTGTTTGAATATCCGTATCCAATTAATTTTCCCCCAAATATTCCGTATCCTTCTAATTTTTTACGTAATTATACCATATCCCGATAACCCCTAATAGGGCCTCACTTTTTAGCAAAACACCTTGACACCTTTCTCGATTGATACATACTTGTTATGCAATGCTTTCGAGTGGTATACCATGGAATATCCCACGCGAGTCACTTGCATTTCTGCGTATACACACGAGCTTTCCTGTATTCTGATTGGTCGTATTTTATATGGCATAGTATTAAATCTAATTTGCATAGTTATGCTACAAGTTTGAGTAACTGCAAAGAATTTTACTACAGTAATTATTTCTTACATCAGGTACACGCATCCATCTCTTCGCCTGTAGCCGATCGCTGTACCGCACACTCTTTAAGCGATGAAAAGGAGACTTTGTTTGGCAGCCCTTGTGATCATCTCCACGATCATACGTGCTCCCAATGTGAAGAGCTGAAAACTAAAATATCCGACATTCAGAGATACTTAGGACGAGTGGATCTGGGACTACCGGGTGAAGAGTTAGATGACTTGCGCTTTATGGCTGATCAAGCAGCTCAAAATGTTCTGTCCTGGAAAGCCCATCAACTAAGAAGTAAAAATCAGGACCTGCCCAGACTAGAAGTACTTGAAATACTTGACGCGTCATCCGTGATGATCACCCAGGACTGGGCCATGAAGTTTTTGCCACAGAAGTATCGTGAATCTCAGACCGACTGGTTTGCGAAGAGGGGCATTTCTTGGCACATAAGTGTTGTTGCAAGGAAACATCAGGGAAATCTCCAAAGTCAGTCTTTCGTCCACATTGTCGAAAACTGTGATCAAGACAGCGCAGTGAATATCCGCATCATGGAACACGTATTGCGCACACTGAAAACGGAAAATCCTGAACTTACTACAGCATTTTTTAGGAACGACAACGCTGGATGCTATCATTATTCGGCCTTGCTAGCTGCATGCCGTTCCATGGGAGCTGCCACTGGAATCACTGTTTCTAGAGTTGACTTTAGCGACCCTCAAGGAGGAAAGGGTCCATGCGACCGCAAAGCAGCGACCATCAAAGGGCATGTTCGCAGATTCGTAAACGAGGGTCACGATGTGCAAACTTCGAAGGACTTAGAAACTGCAATACTATCAGCTGGAGGATTCCCTGAGATAAGAGTGGTACGCGTTGATTCATTGGGGATCGAGGAGAGCGCTATCAAATGGCATGGCATCAGCTTGATCAACAACCAACAGTATACGGGCACAACCATAACTGTATGGCGAGCCTACAACGTCGGCAGTGGAAAGATTATCGACAAACAACTTCCAAGAGGTACTCGTATGTAGTATGAGAATAACGTGTAACGCAGTCATTCCTTTACCTATGCCCTTGCTGGTTAGTGTAAGAGTGCGCGCGATAACTAGGTAAAAAGCAAATGCAAATACAGTATTACTCTTCTTTATTCTGAGGGATAAGTAACTGCGAATCTTTATATGACATAAAGTTTATTTTAATAGCCAAAAGGTGGATTTATGTTTACAGTAGCACTTACTTTCAACGGGTGTAAAATTACGTGCGGTGAATTGCGGTTGTTTAAAGAAATGTATAATGATTACCAAGAGTGAGTACACATTTTGACAAAATACGTGCGGTAATGATTCAATCATTGTTTTATCGGCATTCACGGTTTTGATTATACTGCCTGAATTTCGTTCTACACGCACCAGCACACAGATATCCTTTAGTGGGAACAGCGTTTAATCGCGCAAGTTCAAAAGTGTGCTGCTCTCTAGGTTTTTTAGTTTAAGTTGATAAATTTCTGTTGTTTGGTTTAAGCCACAACCAGTTTCAATGACACGTTTCAACAAGCGTTTTCGCCGGGGGAGTTTGTAGATGTCAGCAAAGTGGGGCGTAAAACAAGCCCTCAGAAGTCTTCCGATGAACAGACTCTTCCTGAAGTGTCAGAGACGACAGACGTAGATGCAGGTGTAAGTGTTTTCCAGTGTCCCAATGAAGGGTGTATCAAAGTTTACCAGAGATACTCAGCCCTTGAAAAGCACCTATCATACGGAAAGTGTGAATTGCACCCAGAGAAAGCCACACTTCTTGACAAAGCGAAACAACTGTACCAAGTTAAGTTGACGGAGGGAACTAGCGCAGGAGCAACAAGCCATGATGATAGTGTCGCTGCTCGGGAAAGCGCCGAAAATTCCAATCAGCTTGCGAGAGGGTGGGCGTTGAAGCAAAAAAAAAAGCTAGGCGCTTCAGTGAAACTCAAAAAAAGTACCTTGATGAAAAGTTTGACATTGGCCAGCAAACTGGTCACAAAATGGATCCAGGATCGGTAGCTCGTGACATGCGCTACGCCAAAAATTCCGAAGGTAACCGGCTTTTTACCCGAGATGAATTCCTAACTGCGCAACAAGTACAGTCGTACTTTTCCCGGCGCGCTGCCAAGCTACGTCATCAACATTCAGAAGATGACGGTATGAGTGATCACGAGGCTGCTGTCGAGCAACAGCAATACTGGGATACTCGTGAACAAGTTCTCAGAGAAGTTCAGCTTCAGCATCCAATAATTTATGACAATTTTGTCCTCTGCTCCATGTATCATGCCAACAGGCTGAAACAGCTCAGTGTTGACATGTTAAAGTACAGTATATTTGCGAGTACTTCGACATAAACAAGGATCAACGAGCAGTGCGACGGAAGGCGCCATATAATGCGCTTAAGATCAACTGAGCAAATTTGTCGATTGCTGTGAATTTCATTATCTTATTGATATTATATACTAGTAAATTTCGCGATTTTAATTTTCGCGTTCTATATTTCGCGAGTATTAAATTTCGCGACTTTTTTTAATTCGGAAAATCGCAAAATTTAGTATTCGCGAAATTAAGTGAGATTTCGAGTCATCTTGGCTGTTTACCAGTTCAAGGAACCCTGAAGAAAAAGCATTGCACTTCGGGTCCGCCAAATCAGTAAGTTACGTATCGTGAGTTACGTATATGTGAGGTGCAAAATCTTGAAATTTGCATGCTAAACATTGAAATTTCAAGTTTTGGCATGAATTTTAATATTCTGCATGCAAAATCTCGAAACTTCAATATTCTCCATGCAAAATACCGAAATTTCAATATTAGCTAACTCAAACAAAATAACTCACTCCAACTTAACCCACCCGCCTACCTCACACCATTATTGCCAGTATATATGGCGATTTACTAATAATAATAATAATAATAAAAACTTTATTTATCCTGAAGGGCCAATCAGTGATCATTAGATCACTGGTATAAACTGGCGATCAGCATTAAGTGTAAAATACATCTATTCTTAAAATTGTAGAAGATTTATATATATATACATATTAAAAATTTACATTAAAAAATACATTTAAAAAAATACAAGTATTCTGGAGTTTATGTATCAAATTCAAGCATTTAAAAAGAAGAGAAGAGCAAAGAGCAGCAAGCAAACAAAAAAAAAAAAATTGAACCTAATTTACAGTACATATATGATTTATACGGTCCTGTTCCATAAAATGCTTAAAAATGTGTGTCTTAAACTTAGATAGAGTGTTTAATTCTCTCATTTCCCTTGGTAATCCGTTCCATTCTCGTGCAGCGTCACACTTGAAAGTAGACTGACCCATTTTCGTTTTAGATGGTGTGACGTTTATAAGTGTTGAGTCTTTGAGTGTTCTACCGTGAATATCTGATCTCTTAACAAGATATCCCTCTAACTGGTGCGGACAGTTAACATTGTGTACGATCTTAAACACCAAAAGAAGCTTCAAAAACCTCCGTCTACTGTCTAAGGATAGCAGATATAGCCTGTTTCGCATATCCTGTGAGCACGTTCTGCGATTCGCAGCAAGAATAATACGCATGGCCTGATTCTGTAATCTCTCTAAGCGTCGTGAATTACTCTTTCCACAAACACCCCATACGATACACCCATAATCTAGGATGGGTAATATAGTTTGTTTATAAATGTTTAGAAGCACTCGTTGGCTAAGAAAGGGCGCGATCCTGCTTAACATTTTGAGCTTAGGATAAATTCTGGATGTAATATACGTAATGTGCTTATTCCAGTTTAGGCAACTGTCCATATATACACCTAAATATTTGCAATGTTCACTTTGTTTCAACAGCTTTCCGTCAAGTGTCACTTGTAAGTCACGGGTGTTAGCTACCGAATGCCTTGATCCAACTAGCATAGCCTCGGACTTTTTATGGTTGCTGATGAGACCGTTGCGGCGTAACCAAACGCTTACTTGATTAAGATCATCGTTAACACACTGTTCAGCAGCACCAACATCATTGGAACTTGCATGAAACTCAGTGTCATCGGCATAAAGAATTACGTCGCTGTTTTCACAGGCACTTGATATGTCGTTTATATGTATATTAAATAAGGTCGGACCCAACACAGAGCCTTGGGGGACTCCATGGGTGATTTGTTGCTGTTCAGACTCAATTCCGTTGCAGCTGACATATTGAGATCTCTCCGATAGGTAGCTTCTGAACCACGCGTACTCCTTTCCATGTAAATGTTTTGAAAGTTTCTGTAGTAGGATGCTGTGATTTATGGTGTCAAATGCTTTCCTCAAGTCGAGAAAAGCACATACAACTTTCTCGGTATTATCAATTGCCATTTTCCATGAATCTACAGCTTTAATGAGGGCGATTGTTGTCGACGAGTGTTTCATAAAGGCAAATTGATGTTGTTTTATCATTCCAGCTTCGAGTGCGAAATTTGTTAGAGCATTGTTCGTAAACGATTCAAAGATCTTCGAGATGCACGGAAGCACTGATATAGGTCTGTAATTGTCGCGTTCTGTTTTACAGCCTCCCTTGAAAATAGGTGTTACTTTGGCTACCTTAAATGAGGAAGGGAAGTGACCAGTGTTGCATGATAGGTTGAAAATCTTGGCTAGAACTGCACTGATAAGCGGTGCGGCAATCTTCAGAGCTTTCGCTGGAATGTTGTCTGAGCCAGTTGCCTTTGTGTGATTCAAAGTCCTCAGTGCTTTAAACATGTCCCACTCGTTGATAATAGGTAGGCTGAAGATCTGAGATGGAGTCTGGGACTGGGGCACTGGTTGTTGTATTTCAGGTGATGGTCTGTTCTCAAGGAGCGTGCAGGCTACGTTTGTAAAATACTCGTTGAAGGAGTTGGCTATGTCGAGTTCATCATTCAGTTCTATTTCTTCAACAATCAACTTTTCGGTTCCAGATATTTTGCTTTTAGATGGTAGAATTTGCCTCAATGTTCTCCAATACGCTTTTGGATTTCCACGGTTCTCTTCAAGTTTGTTAGCAAAGAAATTCTTCTTTCTTTTCCTATTAATGCTCGTTACCATGTTACGGAGGCGTTTGTACTCATTCCAATCTGTTGACAGGCCATGTTTAATTGCCTTTTTGTGTAGGTGATCTCTTTGCCTTATAAGACGAAGAACAGAACTATCAAGCCACGGGTGTGTCTGCTTTCGTAGTCGCTTTAGTTTCGTAGGGAAGTGAGAATCAATAAGAGACTTGAATAAGGATTCCCAGGCAGAATACGTGTCGTCGATGTTGTCAAAACAATCGAGAAAACTCCAGGGAGTTTTTTCCAATTCAGAGAGAAAATCTTTCATACTGCTTTCCTTCCATGACCGCGTTTTAATAATTCGATGTTTTGATGGACGGGCCACGGGGCATTTCATTTTTCCATATATGGGATAATGGTCACTGAAGGTTGTGCTCAGAGCGCCGCAAGCTTTAAACAAACCGTTAAGCAATAATGTTTAGGTATAAAACAAGGGAGTTATCACACTCTCCTGAGTTGCAGGGTGCCTTCTGACTATCCTTAGTGGGGTAGACGAGTCAAGCGTATGCCTTTTTCTTCTGCTTCGTAATAAAGGTAATCCAACTTTTTTTCCTCTAACATGCTGGTCTATTTGAGAATAACGCGACCCCAGTGCTTTGGCTAGTGCAGCTTCAGACCGAGCTAAAGAGGGAAAAGTTAAAACTTATGTTTATCCATTTATGCTAATGATATGCTTTTATTGGTAATCTGTTGTTCAAACAAATTAGTAGATTTCTACTAGTTTTTAATGAAACTGCTGCAATCTGATTGGCTGAGCTTTCGTTCACTAGCTATCAACCATTAGCATAACCCACCCGGGCTGACTATTGGTAAAACGCGCAATTTGATTGGCTACATAGGTGACATCTATTTGTTAATTAGTGTGCAGTGACTTTAGGTCGTCTACAAAATGGTCACTTTTTCTCGTTTCTCAATCTTCAGTTCTCGGAAGACTAAACGATGGGTGATCACTGTTACGCGACTTTTAAAACTGTTGAAAAAGCTGATAAGCAAGTGTAAAAAGCTGGAAGTTTCAAATGATAAGTCAGTTCGCGCAAGCGTTCGCTTATATTAACTCGGCGCAAAGTTTTATACTATTTAAAAGTAACTGGACTTCATTAACTATCACCCCATAGAAATCTCGAGCTCAAAATCTTATTTTATCAAATCGTCTCCGTTACTTTGGCGAATCTAGATGATTCAGGCATCGTCACATGTGCATGCGGCGTTTGTACGAGCTATGATCTGTACTCTTCTATCTGTAGAAATGACGTCTCACTCAGTTCTGCATGTATAATCCTGTTGTCTGTAGATATGACATCAAAATTCAATGTCAGCGTGAATGCTCAAGCAATGAATGTTGAAATAGTGGCTACAATGTATAATAATTATTTATTCAATACTTTTAGAAATTGCATTCTTTACACGAGGAAAAGTAGAAGTCATAAAATAAGTTGGTAGCATTAAAACCTTTTTGTGCTCAATAGATTCGACAGACAAATCTCATGAATATGGTAGATTTTCAACCCGGTCGGGACTCGCTGAATCTCGTTGAATCGAGTCTGAAGTCAAATAAATTCCAATATAAAGGCTAACCACAGGGCATCCTAAGCTAATTTAGGCTAATCGGGGTGCTATTCAGGCTAACCGAAGTGCTAAGTAAACTCACTCGAGGTCAATAGCCGATTTTTCAACCTGCAATCTGCAAAACATACCTTCCCATCTGGAGGTGAAATCGAAAATGTCTTTTCCTCGGAAATTAAAAACTATTTGAAGAAAGAAAATTACCTAGAAAAATATTCAGCTTCCACCAAACACATAACTGAAAGGTGCTTATAACTGATGACAAATTTCAAAGGGAAAGTCCCATTGCGTGAAAGTAAAAACGATTACCTGATCCCCACGCAGAAATAGGATAAAAAAGAGTAGAATATATTTCCCAGTATTTCGGTTTGCAAAACGAACCTTCTACTGGGGCTAAAGGAAAATTTTCATTTAGCGTCCACAGAAGATTTTTTTGCAAACCGAACTATCGGGCTTATATATATAATAATTCTTTTTTAGGCTACTTCTGTCTCGATCTCTTCTCCTTGCCGTGGGGATCAGAGGTTACCTGTTTTTTACTTTATAGTATCTCAACATTTTCACTGATCAAGGTTTTCAGAGGATCCGGCACTCTTCAGTGGTTTGCGGACTTGCCTATATTAGAGTTTTTAAATCATATTGCATTACACGTACACTAGTCACTAGTTGTTAACAAAGGTTTGGATAGTTTTGGTTAAGTTTTCGAAATGATGATCGGGTATGCCGCAGGGGGTAAAGGCGTTTAAGCATTTATTATTTTTAGATATTTATAACACTTAGGGAAAGCCCCTTTGCATTACACCTTCAACTTCCTGTATTTCTGAGAATATCACGCAATGATTTACTCCACAAGGAAAGCCTATCAACTTCCGGTATTTCTAAGAATATCGCGCAATGATTAATTCAAACTTGAGTTCATAAAAACAAATTATCTGTTTTAAACATATATAGTTTTTCTAACAATCTTTTACTGCTTGGGACTACGCCATCGGCCAAATTATTCATTTTTTTTTTTCAGTTCTTGAAAGAACAAGACCCGGCAGTTTTCACTTGGATTGTTTTACCAGAGAACATTCTTCATATGTCACATGGTGTACTTTCTTTTACGGTAATACTTCATAGTTGTCTTTACTCTTGCATTCATTAGAGGACGGAAACAAATTTATAAGTGTTTTTCCCCTCGGCGTTAGCATTTCTTCCAGCTTACCAACGTCTACTTTATTACATTCAAACTTTCCTGGTACGTTTTCTCCCCAGAATGCTGTACTTTTGGTAACCGTGTAGGTTCTTCCTTTCTTAGTGTACTCATAGGTGCAGCAGGAAGCTGTCCACATCATTGTCGGAACGTTAACACGAAACTTCGAATCGTCCTGGTAGCTACTGAATCCACCGCTGCCAAAGAATCTCGTATTGGGGGGACCATAAAATGTTGATGGAATCGCTCCGACAACTATGAACATCTGAACATTTCGTGCCGTGTATGCTGCTCCCTCGCATAAACAGTAAACTTGACCCCACCGAATAAGCTTAGATTCGCACGTTTTCCACGGGACTGAATTAAAAACTCCGAACTGGGGAACAGCATTAGTGTAAACAAAAGTCTGTACCTTTTTTGCATAATTCCCTATGCCGTACTGGGATGCTATCATATGCCCCCTGTGCATGGTTACTTTATATTTACTAGACAACGATGACTTAGTCCTCGGGAACTTAGCTTTGTACCACTTATTGTCGACTATGTCTTTTCTTCGCTTTGATGCATACCTTATTTGTCGTTGAAGAGCAAATAAGTAGTCATTTTCTTCCTGCTGGAAACGTGTCTTCAAGCCCGTCCCGCTGTTTCGAAATTTACCATCCGTCCCCTTCGGTCGCCTGCCTGGCGCCGCCGATAATTGGTTCCCGCTTACAGTCGTTGCTGCATATAGAGGTATTCGATTGTTGCAGTCGTACAATATGGCCACTGTATTACCTTCACATAAAAATGCCAAGTTTCTTCCAAACTTACTGTTACTGACATGTGCGTACAGTTCTAAACTCTTTGGCGAGTGGTTTGATATGTTCAAGCCAGGAATTTTTCTCCCGTGAATACCACAGGCACCAAGGAAGTTACATTCACAGCCTGTAAAGCCTGCTGTACCTACAGTACTACAGCTGGGCTGTCCCGTTGTCTCGAAAAGTAGATAGTTCACTAATGCGAATACGATTGCAGGGAACCTGGTCATGATTGCACAAAATGAAATAAGCAGATGTAAAATCTCGAATTTATCGGTTACACGATGCTCATAAATATGCATACCCTGTCATGTTCCGATTGGATACTCAAATAAGGGGTCAAAAATAGTTTCGATCTCCGCTTCCTTCTCCGCCTTAATGACCAATTGCTAAAAACAATAGATATCCGGAATATATACAATATTCGAGGCGCCAGCCCCCCGGAGGAGGTCCAGAGTGAGGGCGGCCGCAGGAGCGGGACGCCACGCCGGGGGTGCGGAGGGGAGGACGCCGGAGGAGGGCCCGGCCGCACGAGCGCCGCCGAGCGGCCCCCAGCGACGGGGCCCCGGCGGAGGGCCGAGACGGGAGGAGCGGAGGGGGAGGGAGGGGAGGGGGACGAGGGGGGGGGGAGGGGGGGGGAGGGAGCAGGGGAGAGGCGGAGCCAGACGAGGTAAGGCAAGAGAGCGGGGGGGAGAGAGAGGGAGCGGGGTCAGGAGCGAGGGAAGGAGGACGTGGAGGGAAAGCAGAGTGCAGTGAGAGTGCAGGGGGAGATTGAGTGGAGAGATTGACAAGGAGGGAGGAGAGTACGGGGAGAGGCGGGGAGAGGATGGATGAAAGCAGGAGAAGATGGGCAAGGGGAGAGAAGAAAGGACGGAGGAGGAACGACGGAGAGGGGGGAGCAGAGGGAACTGAGGAGAGACGGGAGTAGAAGGAAAACAGGAGAGAGGAAAAGAGAGAAGAGAGTGAGGGAGGGGGGAGATAGTAAGGGGAAGGAAGAAGAAGGAAAAAGGGTGAGGAAGGAGAGGACGAGAGTCTGTTGACGAAGAAGAGTAGAGTGAACAGAGAGCACACGAATGGAGTAAGGGGGTAGAGAGGAAGACAGCGAAAGCGCACTCCTAGACGAGGAATGAGAGAGAAAACGAACTGAGAGGGAGAACTGAAGAACGAAGAGAGGAGGTGTGTGGAGGGTGGAAAGACAGAAGGAGAGAGGACCAGAGGTGAGAGTGGGAGACGAAGGTGAAGAGTCGAATGGCAGTACAGAGAATGAAGAGGAGGGAGACATGGCTAATAAGAGCAGACCCAAAGAGGAAGAGGAGTGGAAGAGGGTGGAGAGAGACTAGCCCGTTACAGACAAGGAAGAGAACTACACGGAGAGAAGGATGGAGGCGAGAGGAAGAAGGAGTGGAACATCTGTGCTGAGAGAACCCGACAAGGGAGAGAAGAAAGAGCTGGGAGGGAGAGTCGATGAGAAGGGAAGACGAGTGAGTAAGACAGAGGAAGTGGGAGGGAAAGTGAGTACGAGATGAAACGAATGAGGGAAGAATGAATGTAGAGACAACGATGGCGCAATGGTGTAGGAGGGAAGAAGGTGAGCAATGGAGTGTTGCTGTAACTGACGTTACCTGCTTGTGTGGTGAGGTGAGAGAGAGAAGCCCGAAGCAATGTGAAGAGGTAGCGACAAACATACAGCATATCCAACTACAAAGAACACAATAGAACAACAGAGATGAAAGTTGAGATCACAGTGATTAAGGACGAGACAGGGTGAGGAGTGCGTGACAAGTAAGGACTTGTAGTGGACAGCTGTAGATAAGATGTGAGATGGGAGGAGGGAAGTGTACAGGAGTAAGATAACTAAGGACGGAGATGACGACAAAGGAGCCAATGAAAACAGAGAGAGAGAAATGAGACTGTAAGTAAGAAGTGGAGGGAAAAGAAGAAGAAAGGAGAAGAGTAGAGTGTGTCATAAGCCAGATACACTAGACACCGTGGTAAAGATTTTAAAGACACAAAGTGGACGAGAGTAGAATCCAATAAGAAGCTTCAAGAGGAGAATAGAGTGAATGTTTTGCTGGAAAATTAAATATAAGGTATGATGGAGGAAGAGAAAAAGAAGACATAAGGAGAGAGAGGAAATGAAAGAAAATGTAAGAAAAAAGTAGGACGATGACGAAACAGAATAAGAAGCTTATGAGAAGGAGAGACACAAAATGATGTGAGAGAACATTGATTAAACTAAAAGGTTGAAAGATGCCGTGGTTGAAAGAGATGAAGAAAGAGGGAAAAGAGCTGAGAGGTAGAAGAGAATGAAAGAGAAAAGAAGTGGGAAGTGAAAATAAGAAAGAGAACAAGTGATGAAGCCAAGAGTGATGGAGATAACGAAGAAAAAAAGCGAAACAAAGTGATAGCAGATGAACAATACCCAAAGAGTGGATAGACAAAGAAGAGACTACCCGTATAAGTAGTGGAGAAGAAGAAGGTTAGTGAGAGAGATGGGTGGAGGAGAGATTAGAGTAAGGAGGGGAGAAGGAGAGAAAGAAGGAAAGAAGAAGGAAACAGAGAAGAGAACATGCACAGCTGAGAGAGAAGAGGAGAAGAGGACGAGACTAAAAGAATGAGGAGTGTAAGGGAAAATTTTGAGTAACTAGAAGAATTAATGTAAAGAATGTGTGAGACGTAAAAGTTGATAAAGTGGATAGGATAGGAGAGAATGAAGTATTTAAGTATGTTATTTTAGTGTATGATTAACAGAGAAGGAGGGAGGTAAGAAAATCAGACCCCTCCTTAAAGTTGAGTGTGATTGAGTAGAGTGGAATAAACAGGCCGCTAGTGAGCTGTACTGTTTCCTACAAAAATGGCCTCTTACAATATTAACCTTTTATGTACTGGCAGGAAATAAAACGCAAGGATCAGTTACATTTTATGTTCGGGTGTGTAATTAGTGAATGAAGTATCCCTTATCAAAACTGAAATGTCGAATTGCGTGACAGCTCCCCTTTAAAAACAGTTTTCTTGTCAGGTTGGGGATAACTCAGAGGAAAAATTTATTTGATTAACTGATTGAGTTAATTCAAGGCAGGTTAGGACGGCGTTAGACAGCGCTCCATTGATGTTGTGGTTAAGAAAGATAACTAGCTAGACGGCCGCAAAATTAAACACAAAATATCAATGCACAATATGTCCCTTGTACATGAGAAGAGAGACTTGAACAAAAGAATTACCACCAAATTGACGGAGACCATGTTCAGATTTCAGCAACCTGCTTGTAAAAATGAAAGTATATATGTTGCGTCTATTTTAAGTGAAAACAGAAAAAAAATATAATAAAAAGAAACGGGCAATACAACTGTCTTTGCACTCTTTAGACAATATTGTAAAAAGAGTTAAAAGGCCTCTATTGATCTTTTTAGTTTCTTGTTTTTGTTTTTCCTCTTTAGCCTACCTAGTGTTACTCTAAATTAATCTTCCTTTCACATTCTCTCGAGAACGTCACAGGACTTAAAATGGGACCTTCCAACAAACAAAGCAACGTACGTTAGAGTAATTTTAAATCTAAAACTTTCTTTACACTAGCAAGTTGACAAGTGATTTTTGTGATCGGGAAATCGAGCATGGCCACTAGTTGCAAACAAAGTTTTGGATAGTTTTGGTTCATTTTGTCGAAATGATGATCGGGGATGCCGCAGGGGGTAAAGGCGTTTAAGCATGTGAACCACCTTGTGATTTCACTTTTAATTTTTCGATATTTATAACACTATAGGGGAAGTCCCTTTGCATTACATAATCAACTTCCTGTGTTTCTGAGAATATCAGGCGTTGATTAACTTATTGTCTACTTGTTGTCTGTTTTAAACATATATTATTTTTTTCCAGCAATGCATTTTTTTCTGCTTGTGCACTAGGCTCTTGGCCAAATTATCCATTTTACCATTATCTGAAAAATAAAGGCCAAGTTCCCCCTTGCGGATTAAGCTTCAGCTGTTCAAAGTTCGGAAACGCCCCAAAAGGTATTAAAGCGTGACGGACAAATATGGTTATGGGTGCAGCTGCAAGTTTTGCCCCATATATACTAGTGAAGTTCCGAATCTTAAGAGACTTTTCGAAAGCGCACGAACCATGAAAAAGGTAAGATATAGCTAAGCTTGGTACAGAATGCTACTTTTCTCAATTGAGTGAATCGTATATGCTATGTTTTGCCTACTATCATAGTAGGCCATACTTGTTCGGGACGTAAACAAGGCGTTCGTTTCGCGGCCATTTACAACGAGCGAATGAACTTATTTTAGCGCCAGGTTGTTGATGCCTTACGCGAAACCACGATAGTTGTTTTGTGCAAAATTTTGTCCTTTATGTTATCAATTATCAATTAAATAAGTAATCCTTCGTACTTATTAAGGATTAATTTCAGTTGTATTTTCAAAGTTTTCAACTTGCTTTCGGAGACACTAATGTTGCCGGCTGCCCTGTTGAAAGTGATTGATGTGACAAATATCTCTTTAGAATAGTCTCTTTCAGTCTTGCGACTTTGAAATTCATCTAACTTATTCATCACTGATGCCGTGAGAAATCTAACAATGAGCTGATTAAAAGCGAGCAGACCAAACTGATAAGATTGTTCAATGATGACGCGTATTGTGCCATTCGTGGAATCACCACCAACCGCGCATCTCATTATAATCCCACAACCTCTCATGTGGCCCTCCGTTTCATAGAGAAAATGTGCTTTTTCTGATTAAATTAGCCTTAGCATTTGAATAAATTTTCTTTTAAATTTGGGTGCTTTTAAATTTAAAAGTGGCGACCTTGAAAGTCAAAAGTAAACACAGTTAAAAAGTTTGTTTACACGTCTTGAATATCGTGGTCGCTCGGCTTGCGAGCGCACTTTAACAAAAGAAGAAGTTTGAAGTTATATAACTCTGTTATTTCCAAACGTATAAAATCCATTCCCTGACGAGGAAATTTCACATTAAATTTCATGCGAAAAACCGATATCGTAATATACAAATCGACAGTAATTCTCGTTTTCTTTAATTTCGTTTAGGTGTTATTATTACTGTCAAACTATTGACAGTATTACTTAACAAAATAGAAAGCTGTTTTTTACACGAAAAAGTTGTAGTATCACTTTCTTTTAGCGGACGCTTAGGTTTTCTTTCAGTTTACTTACGAGTTTGTTCGTACGGTGTGGACATATTATTTTCTGCTGATGCGGTGAAAGAAAAAAAAGCTAAGCTGCAGCTTTTGTGGCTCATTTCTCCGACACTACAAAGCCAGTAAGAATGATTTGTCTTTTTATTATAGTGTACTACTATATCTTTGATAGTTTCAGCCATAATACTTAGTTGTCCTCTAATTAGATCACGGGACACTAGTGGCCGGTTTTTTTACGTACGCTTGACGAGCATAAGCGTCTTCTCTTCTTCAATCGCTAGATAAAGTTGAATTTGAGTTCAACTGCTTTAATTGACGCATTGGCTCGTGTGCTAAATATTTTACTTTTTAGTGCCTTTTTTTTGAGAGTGCAAGACGACTTTTACATCACCGATGTAGAATGAGTAAATCTTACTACTTATATAATGAAAACCAGTTTCAAATTTTAAACAGTACTGAAAAATTAAATTTCCTTCAGGCCAGTAGACAGTTGTAAGGCAAAGAGGCAGTGGCTCCGTTTAAAAGTTAAGCTTTGTGTATGTATCTTATATAAAATAAAATAATAATAATAATCAGATTTGAGAGATCAACTGACTTGACGCGCCTCTTAAAAATGTCAACGGAGTCGGACGATCTAATAAAATGGCTAAGTTTCGACCAAATTACAGGACCTAAATAGCTTATGCTATGATTGCTGAATGCAACAGTTCGAAATCTAGGCAAGACAAATTCCGAATCATGTATTAGATGATACCAGAAGCATATCACCTCTAAGGTGATATTCTTCTGATGATACTGACCATTGTTAACCACAAATAAGTCCGCAATATATGGTGGCGCCAGCTTGTTTTTAACTTTGTACATTATAGATGCGATGGCTTGCAATTGCCGCGTATGAAGTGTTGGTAGTTTTGCTTTCTGCGAGAGTTCCTCGTAGGTCGATTTATATGCCTGTTCCGCTGTTCCACCAGGGTCCAGCAGCACGATACCTAAAAAATGTTGAATTACAAGAAGAGGTGAGTGAAGCCTCACGCACTGTGGAGAAACAGGAAAGACAAATAGAGGCTTTACAAAGTCAAATAGAAGAAACAAATGTGCTGGGACGGTTTACAAAGACTAAGGTTGGTGAAAAAATATATCAAATGTGCACGTGCGTGATACGCGTTTTCTTTCACGTGCAGTTCTTTTCCTAAAACTCCTTTTTATTGTTTCATTATTCCTTGATAGAATGGAAATACTGGCACGATGCAACACACCTGCTAACCCGAAATCATTCAACCTTATTTAAAAGTAAATAAATTTTTGCGGGCCCAAGAGAGGCCCGCAACCCTAATCTTGACAGTGACCAGCGGATTGCGTTTTACGCGTGCGCGCCACGTTAATAATAGGCGAACAGAAACCGGAAGTTGAAAATTTTGTTCTTCCACTAATAACGATCGGAACGCGAAAAATGTGTCAATCACGATAGTTTGTCGTAACACCGGAAGAGAAAAATCTCTTCTCCAAGAACGATAAGAATGCGAAAAATGAGTCAATCTCTAAACAGTTTGTCACATAAGATCAACGCTTCTGTCACATGGAAGATTGCAAACATTACAATTTGTAGACGTTGTTTTATAGGTGTTGGTTTTGAGAAAATTTGCTGTGATTATATCACAGATAAAACAACGGCAAAGCGAACGATTCCAGCAACGGTTATTCTCGAGGAATTCGTTATATATAACACTGACAACATAGCGAGTTTATCAACCGAGGAAAATCACATCTCAATTCACACCACGTGCTCGACTACACTTCACAATCAACTGTCAATCAAAAAACAACTCTGACTGGTTCGCGGCCGGTTCGCGGCAATTATTAACGCGTGACGCGTTGCTCGAATAATTGTCTTTAATTTTGTCCAGTGATTTTTCATTAATCGCACCACGTTAACAAAAGGCAAGCACAACATAGCGAGTTTACCGACTGAGAAAAAACACATCTCAGTTCACAACGAGTGCTCGGAATACCATTGTCTTGTCCATTTTATCATTTATTTATCGACACTGCCATCTAACATTACGCACTCTCGTACCAGTCAGTACCTTTCAGTTCTAAGTGCGTCAAGGCCCGCACTTTCTAACCTGTGGTTACCACTAGTTAAATGGATACTTATGTTACAGGATCTTAGTCAGTTTCTGGTAAAAATTCGAAGTAATCATTACTCGACATTTTGGAATTGTCCGCCAGAATGGGTAATGGGGATGACATAGAAGGAACATTACACTTTACGAGAGGTGCTTGTTTTCCTCGTATTCAATATTTAAAATATTGTTATCACTTTCATGTTGCTTTTTAGAGCCTAGTGAAAAGAAACTGGAAGAGTGCATTAATCGTATTGCTGTGCATAATTGTGGCTGTACTACTAACAATAGTTACTGTCTCCAAACCTCAAAGGTAAGATGTACAAAACACACTGATCGAACATAAGATCGCAATGATATCTGCTCCTTCACTCTTTAACAGTTATATTCTCTTAAATTCAGGTTAATAGCGGCCGTACAACATTGCTAAAGCCACCTTTCACCGAGATTAAAGAGGATAATTGTTTTAGTATACATGTATACACACAAAGTGATCACAACAATATCATTAAGGAAATCATTGAAAGTCGAATAGAAGGGAGATTTTGAAATAAAGGTCTTCTGAAAGGTATCTAAAACTCTTATCCTCTATAATACTGAATAAGTCTTAATAGTAATGCAGATTTTGATTGTTATGACTGGACTCTTATTCTTAGATTTAGAAAGTCGACGCTCCTTAATCGTGTCAAAACTTTCTTCTGGTTTAAATTAAAAATGTTT
Organism: Oculina patagonica; assembly: GCF_052425735.1. Lineage (NCBI taxonomy): Eukaryota > Metazoa > Cnidaria > Anthozoa > Scleractinia > Oculinidae > Oculina > Oculina patagonica. The sequence continues at coordinate 21,497,951 of NC_135765.1, forward strand.
AAAAATCCTTTTGCAATAAATGCCCTGTTTTATTTTTTAGCAGCACGCAAACAGGAATTTCGTTTTCTTTGACAGTATTATTTTAATAATACTGTTAAAAAACTGTCATTATAAACTGTCATTATAAAAAGCTATTTAAAATTATAATTTTTTATAATGGTAAATGGAAAGCCAGTTAACCATTTTTATTGGAATTAACGACTCTATTTGTATTTTCGTGAAAAAGGTTGTATGAAGTCGTTACCGTGGCTAGTAATAGTAATGCATGGGCTCTTTGAAATAGATATCCCTGAGTCTGTGATTATAAAAGAAAGAAAAATGTCTTTTAAATGGCTTATGATAACAAAATTTAAAGTTATTCATTTCGTACAACAGTAAAATGCATAAAAATCATACACAAACGTGTTTTTTTTAAAAAAAAAAAGAAAACACATTGTTCTTGTCCGATCTGAACATTAAAGCGTGGAATTTAATTACCATAATTACATTTTTTCTTGGCACTTGCGTTGCCCGTCGGAACACCTTCGGAACTTTTCCGACAATTTTGTGTCCTAAAACTCCTTTTTATTGTTTCATTATTCCTTGATAGAATGGAAATACTGGCACGATGCAACACACCTGCTAACCCGAAATCATTCAACCTTATTTAAAAGTAAATAAATTTTTGCGGGCCCAAGAGAGGCCCGCAACCCTAATCTTGACAGTGACCAGCGGATTGCGTTTTACGCGTGCGCGCCACGTTAATAATAGGCGAACAGAAACCGGAAGTTGAAAATTTTGTTCTTCCACTAATAACGATCGGAACGCGAAAAATGTGTCAATCACGATAGTTTGTCGTAACACCGGAAGAGAAAAATCTCTTCTCCAAGAACGATAAGAATGCGAAAAATGAGTCAATCTCTAAACAGTTTGTCACATAAGATCAACGCTTCTGTCACATGGAAGATTGCAAACATTACAATTTGTAGACGTTGTTTTATAGGTGTTGGTTTTGAGAAAATTTGCTGTGATTATATCACAGATAAAACAACGGCAAAGCGAATGATTCCAGCAACGGTTATTCTCGAGGAATTCGTTATATATAACACTGACAACATAGCGAGTTTATCAACCGAGGAAAATCACATCTCAATTCACACCACGTGCTCGACTACACTTCACAATCAACTGTCAATCAAAAAACAACTCTGACTGGTTCGCGGCCGGTTCGCGGCAATTATTAACGCGTGACGCGTTGCTCGAATAATTGTCTTTAATTTTGTCCAGTGATTTTTCATTAATCGCACCACGTTAACAAAAGGCAAGCACAACATAGCGAGTTTACCGACTGAGAAAAAACACATCTCAGTTCACAACGAGTGCTCGGAATACCATTGTCTTGTCCATTTTATCATTTATTTATCGACACTGCCATCTAACATTACGCACTCTCGTACCAGTCAGTACCTTTCAGTTCTAAGTGCGTCAAGGCCCGCACTTTCTAACCTGTGGTTACCACTAGTTAAATGGATACTTATGTTACAGGATCTTAGTCAGTTTCTGGTAAAAATTCGAAGTAATCATTACTCGACATTTTGGAATTGTCCGCCAGAATGGGTAATGGGGATGACATAGAAGGAACATTACACTTTACGAGAGGTGCTTGTTTTCCTCGTATTCAATATTTAAAATATTGTTATCACTTTCATGTTGCTTTTCAGAGCCTAGTGAAAAGAAACTGGAAGAGTGCATTAATCGTATTGCTGTGCATAATTGTGGCTGTACTACTAACAATAGTTACTGTCTCCAAACCTCAAAGGTAAGATGTACAAAACACACTGATCGAACATAAGATCGCAATGATATCTGCTCCTTCACTCTTTAACAGTTATATTCTCTTAAATTCAGGTTAATAGCGGCCGTACAACATTGCTAAAGCCACCTTTCACCGAGATTAAAGAGGATAATTGTTTTAGTATACATGTATACACACAAAGTGATCACAACAATATCATTAAGGAAATCATTGAAAGTCGAATAGAAGGGAGATTTTGAAATAAAGGTCTTCTGAAAGGTATCTAAAACTCTTATCCTCTATAATACTGAATAAGTCTTAATAGTAATGCAGATTTTGATTGTTATGACTGGACTCTTATTCTTAGATTCAGAAAGTCGACGCTCCTTAATCGTGTCAAAACTTTCTTCTGGTTTAAATTAAAAATGTTTAAAAATCCTTTTGCAATAAATGCCCTGTTTTATTTTTTAGCAGCACGCAAACAGGAATTTCGTTTTCTTTGACAGTATTATTTTAATAATACTGTTAAAAAACTGTCATTATAAACTGTCATTATAAAAAGCTATTTAAAATTATAATTTTTTATAATGGTAAATGGAAAGCCAGTTAACCATTTTTATTGGAATTAACGACTCTATTTGTATTTTCGTGAAAAAGGTTGTATGAAGTCGTTACCGTGGCTAGTAATAGTAATGCATGGGCTCTTTGAAATAGATATCCCTGAGTCTGTGATTATAAAAGAAAGAAAAATGTCTTTTAAATGGCTTATGATAACAAAATTTAAAGTTATTCATTTCGTACAACAGTAAAATGCATAAAAATCATACACAAACGTGTTTTTTTTTAAAAAAAAAAAGAAAACACATTGTTCTTGTCCGATCTGAACATTAAAGCGTGGAATTTAATTACCATAATTACATTTTTTCTTGGCACTTGTGTTGCCCGTCGGAACACCTTCGGAACTTTTCCGACAATTTTGTGTCCAAGAATTCAGCGTGCAGATATGGAACTTCATCAGATGGCACTGTAAAGAGGTAAACTAGGAATACTGTAGTGTGCCATGACAGAAGCGAATTCAAAAAGAGCTTTTTTTAAAAAAGATAGAAGGCTTTTAATTCAAATTTGCACACTTAAACGATTATCAGCAAGTCGTGCTCCCATGAAATCAAACAAGAATACAACAAGCTCAATGGGAGAAAAAGAGGTAGGGGATGAAGTGCTCGAGTTGCCAGTAGGAATTAGACAGGCCAGGTGTTTGGCAAAGAGAGGTTGTAGTCCTCTCCCTCCTTTCAGGAGGCCCTAGTTTCGAGCTACAGAGAGGTCCTTATCCTCTCTCTGGGGTCTTGATCTACAGGCACCCTGGGAACAACCACAACAACATAATCGCCCTGGTTCCCAGGCATCTGTGGTCCTAATCCCCAGGAACAACTACAACAACAACAACAACAACAACAACAACAATAACAATAACAACAACACCGGGGGCCTACTCTACCAGGATAGCTGGCCATGTGAGTCTATGGGAAAAAGGGCGACCTGTACGGAGCACTTCATCCCCACAAATAGATATAACTACATGTATATAATATGCTTATATGTGTACATCTTTATATGTATATGTATAAAAACAAGACTGCAGGTAAAAGTCGGTCGACAGGGAATGGCCGACGACAAAACCTTGGTCAGGTATTATGTTGGGTTCATTTTATAATTGAAAAATGTTTCCTGCAAGCCCCTTGAGGTCCATTATCCACATAAAATTGGGGAGGGGGAGGGGGGATATACTGACTTCAAAACAGGTTTTTCGAAATTTGGAAAATGCAACGACCCGGTAAATATTATTTTCAAGTGTTCATATGTTATGGCTTTACTGAAATTTTTATGTAAATTGATATAACTTTTGCAATGTTAGAAAAAGAAAAGTTTACAACACCGACATTTTTAACAGTCACCCAAACAGGGCTCAAACAGGGCTTAATTTCGGTGATCGGTCTTGCGAGAAAACAAATGACCAAGTAAAATTAGCTAACTGGAGCTCCAAAAAAGTATGGGGAGTGGGCGCACCCCATGAGCGGTCCGTGGAACATCGTAAGCGTGATTTATAATTTATATTTAATTGACAATAGGTACCCTTCATCCCTGTACTCTTCTTCTGCGGATAAGTTGCTCAACTTGCAGATGCCCTTGGCACAAGGAAAAGACGGAAAATCATCCCTAAACTTCGGTAAGAACGAATTTGAAGAGATAATAAGCGTTGAGAACGTATATCGGGTGGAAATAGGTTTAGAAATCGTATATGGGGTAGTAATAAACTAACAAAGAGGAATTCCAGTATTAGCATCGCTTTGATTTTGACCATAAATCATCATGTGTAAGTTTTAGCAATAACTTAATGTAGCTGTATTTGGAATCATAAAATCGCTGATGGGTGTCCAAAACTGTACGAGCCTCTTATTATATGGCTGATAATTTTTTTTTAGATCCTCGACCATGGGAAAAAATGCAACTGTAGACCTTATGTGTAGTTATTTAAATAAATTAGGTAATTTTTGGAAACCAGTTTATGTTATCTTCGGAGTTGTTTGTTATGGATATTTTGTCATTGGATAAAAACTCAAAAGCTAAATGATCTTTCCTGAAATTCCAGAAAATAGTTGCCGTAAAAAGAATTCAGTCCGACAAACATTTAGCCAACCGATAAGAATGGCAAAATAATGCGCCTCTTTTTTCCTTTAACAACACCCTGGATTATAGTTACTTGGAAGATTGAACACTACTTGACAAAAACAAAACGACAACGACAACAAAACAGGTAAAAAACTAAGAATTGCATCACACATAAATTCCACTATTTGACTACAGTTACCATTTTGATTTCTACTTTTTGTCTCCAAATGAACCCATCAGGAGTGCGGTTGGACTCTCAGCTTCAAGACTGTCAAAATTCTCTTTGGAAAAGATCCTTTCCAGATCTTGATTACGCCCTCCTTGGATACGACATTTTGAAGGGATATCCACTGGCAACAGGACATGATCCTGGCTTTACTCACCCAATATTCTTGACAGATTACACATCTGGAAAGCAAACTTCTGACTGTCGCTACAGCGTCCCACAAGGCTTAGTTGTTGTGCCTGATGTGTCCTGTGAAACATCCTTCTCCTCCAAAGTAATACGAAACAGACTGGAGATGTCCAAGTCCCTTGCGGCAGCTGCGAACGTTGAGGGTGGGTTAAATAATTACCTTTTGGCGATTTCGTGATTTGTCCTAGCCTTCAAAGCTGCCCATTATAAAATGTTATTACACTATTTGCTCGTGCACCTCCGTTTTTCCTTCTACCTCCTGCTCTACTTAAGTGAACCTTTCAGAACCTTTTTTAGTAGCAATAGCAAGAGTTTAATCCCTTTACTCCCACTCCTTTTAACTTCTGAGTTTGTGAACGAAATTCTGTGGGGTGACCAGTGAATGAAACCTCTTCAGCAGTACTTTGCCATGGTTCTACTGCATGTATTTATTATGCGCTATGTTTTAATTCTGCGATGGACTAGCATCCACTGCCGCTACAAAATGAAATACAGGTGCTGTCAACATTTTTCTGTCGTTCAAGGCTGGTTTGTTTGTTTGTTTGGTTGGTTTTTGGTTGGGAAATGCGTCGCTTAAAGTCATCGGATTGTTTGATCTAAAAGTAAGCTAAAATATACTACTTTGAAGAGCGTCCTCGAAAGTTAATAGCTTGAATGAGTAATTATATTTTTGTCTGCTTTAAATTCGGGCGTAAAATGTTAGTAACGGTGGTGCACTTCTGTGGTAGAATCTGAGACCAGTGTTTTTCGCTATCTGGTCAAAAAAATGTAAACTTAGGGCTGATTCGCACTAGCAATACGGCGCTCACCGTTGTTATGATGTTGAAGATCGGACCAATAGTGTTGAAGCTTTCGCCGTCACGCCGGGTCACTAAAGATGAAATGCAATCCGCGCGTGTAAAAACTTAGCTGAAAGATATATTGTGGGAGAAACTATTTGATGTCATTTCCGGCGACATCGTTGCATTTGTGAAAAGATTCATTGTAGCCAATGCTTTCAATTTCTTCTCGGAAATGATGACAACGGGATAGTTACGGTGTTTATTTTAGTTCTCGTTGCGAATGTTGCGGTCACGGCGCGGCCACGCTACTTTTATTTGAGACTTTCTCAAAGTTGTTCGCTTATCGTTTTCGGCAAGCGGCACGCAAAGTAAAATTGTTTTGCATGTTTAATGTATTTCAAAGGGTGACATTTCAGAATTTATCAAGCAGCAAACTACTCTTGGCCCATGGGTTTATTCCACTCTCCAAAACAAAAGACAAAAGTCTCACCTATATCAAAGAGTTTGCGCTCGTCAGGCTCTTCGTAAACATGCCGCATTCTCGGCAAGCTACTCGCCGTGAATATGTATAATGAGCTAGAACAATAGACTGAATATATGAATTCTTAACGACCGCAAAATTTGCGGTACACACTCAAATCGAGCTGAAGTTGTCATGCTGACATTTTTGAGAACAAACTGTCGCCAACTTACTTATCAAGAAACAGCTTTGCTCCCAAAGGGCCATGAGATTTCCCTACTTCTCCTACACCAGTTTCACATATAAGCCTCCTAAGAAACTGATACTTTCACTCGCTCTATGTGTTTCAAATTGTAATTCAAAAGAAATCCACATCCGTTCCATGCCAAGTCTAACTGGCAACCACCACCACAACATTCACTGGTTCTTGAAATTACTTTGAACGCGCAAAGCTGGAGATTGCTAACATAGTCTTTTTCCTCGCAAAGACGATTTATCAGCGAAGCAAAGACAAACGCGCAAAGCACTTAGACTAACAACGAAGTAAACCTCAAAAAGGCCGACAAAGGGACATCTACAGTTGTTATTTCTCTTTCGTCTTTTCTCTTCAATCATGTACAAACTAGTCATAGCAATTAAAATTTTTTAACTACTCACCTCGTTTAGTTTTAGTAGATTTTTGGCCTATTTCAGTTAATTTATTTTATGCTATTATATTTTTATTTATTTTTAGCAAAATAAAATGTTTATTGTTGTAATGGATACAACCAAAAAAAATACAGGAGGGCTATGAACAAGTCTCTAACGAGAAATTTTAAAAACCTCTTCAGTGGTGAAAAACCTATAGTATCCCAACCAGCCGCTAAAGTCAAAACAATAATCGATACATTGTTCACCAAAGGACATATTGACAAAATGACTTTCAAAATGACTCAATTTAGGCCAAAGCTCACCAAGAATACCAGAGTTTTACACGCTGACCAACAACACCCTGGCCAACAACAAGTCCTATGTCTAAGACACCACTCATTGTTTTACAAACATCATTGAAAACAATCCATTTATAGACGAAACGGTTCTAGTTACCTTAGACGTTTGCTCACTCTACACTAACATCCCGTAAGAGAAGGGATCTGTGTCGGTTGTCGTTATTGCAAGGAACATTATCAGTCAAAACCACCTATTGCAACATCATATTTGGGAGACGTGAGACTGATCCTGAAAGAAAACTCTTTCAAACTCAATGGCAAACATTATACAACCGAACGGAATCGAGATGGGTATAAAAATGGGGTAGCCTTCGCAGCCATTTTATAGCTCACATCGAAAAGCAGCTGCTAGTAGCTAGCCCTTGCACACAAACCTATCCTCCGGAACTGAGATTCATCGATGACATATTCTCAGAGTGGGCCATATCCGAAAAAGAAATCAATAACTTTGTTGTTTTCCTTGATACTAAAGTGTAAAGAAGGGTTTTATCAAAGGAGACGCTTTGCGGTTATTGGGAACAAACTTGGTTAATATGCCCAAAGGAGATCGTCTTTCACTATCTTAAACACATCTGACAAAAAAATACTTAAGCTCAGCGAATCAATGAAAAGCAATTAACTGGTCAGGGTACAACTTTAAAGCAGCAAGTGACATTGAATGGCTGTACACCTGAGTCTGCAATATGATCATGTGATAAAGGTGGTCAGCGGATAATATGTTTTAACAGTTCGCAATTGACCATAATATGGATGTCCAATATCAAAGATGTAGGCTGTCGTTGGCCTACGAGATTTCTTTGGTATACTTGTCCTTATCGTACCTTTTTGGTACGTTTCGGCGGCGTATCAGGCAAGTTTGGTCGAGCCATGGCCCGTATTTTGGCGAGACCAAACGAGCCTCATATACCGCCGATACGGTAAGGTACGATTTGGAATTTAACGCAACCAAATTCAGCCAAAAATCCGGTGATATTTTTAGTAGTTACGGTAACGAAATCTGCCTAGCAAATTGTGTTTAGCCGCTTTTATTGATACTTTTTTGGTCTTCAACACCTTTATCAAGTTCCTCTTCTGGCATTTTTTTTGACTCGTTTGTTTGGAGTTTCATTCTCTAAATTTTCAAATTTAAAATTTAGCGAAAAATTTGGGAACTCCGACTCCATTATTTCAGTCTGAATGTTTCGGTACTCGTCGGCAAACATCGTGCAATTGGCGAGCGCGCTCAAGTTTAGTTTTGGAGGGAAAGTTTTACTCTTTTTACGAACGGTAAAAACCAGCTAAACTTAAATTACATGGTTCTGTTTTTGTTGGTAAAACCTCTTTTCAATTCATCGTACGGTACTTAAAGTGACCACGATATTGTAGCATATCAGGTCAGTGACTTGATATCATAGGATACCAGGGCAGTAGATCGCGCTTCTGACTGGCTACATGCGAATATGGGTACGGTAAAATGGAGAATAATAGAAAGTAACGTCTTGTTCACGCATTGTTAAAAAGTGGACCATCAAACTTTTTGCTGCTAGTTTACATTTCCTCCAACCTAGACTAAATACTATTAACGCCAATAAACAGCTAGAACTGAATGATTGCTTGTATTTACGATAGGAGGTGGATGGGGCTTTAAGTTTAGTGCAAGCGCAAGCTACAAAGAATCCACCGCACAAATGTCATCAGGAGAGTTCTTGTACATCATTTCCCAGGCGCAGTGCCGTTATTACTTCAGCAAAATGGACGTCACCGATCCACCACCATTTCATCCTGGGTTTGTGAACTGGGCAAAGAGACTCTCTAATTCAGTTGCTAACAAGAATGATATTATTCAGTTCATTAAATACTATGGAACTCATTACGTGTCAGAGGTAACTTTTGGGGCGCGATTCATGAAAAACCACAAAGTAAGCCAAACAAAATACGAAGAGCTCAGAAGCAGGAAAATAAGTGTAGAGGCACAAGCCAGCTATTCAGGGGCCTTCAGTGTTGGAGGGGGATTTTCTATGGACTCAGAGCAAAGAACTGCGGCTTCCAACTTTCAGAAGTCAGTGGAAACAAGCACCATCACTGTAGGAGCAGCTCCTCCCAGTAACGGTGATGCTTTGACATGGGCTTCCTCTGTCCAAGAGAATCCGGTTCCAATAACCTACTCTCTGTCAGCCATTCACAACCTGTTTACTGAAAGATATTCCAAGCATCTTCCCGAGGTTAACATAAACGTTGTGCGAGAGATGCTTGTTAACGGCACCAAATATTATTGCCAGGCTTTGAAACAAGAGGGACGTGTAGATTCGTGTGACGACGGCATACATTTGGGAACTTCTCTACAAGGAGTTGGAGTGAAATCATTTGGTAATGTTATTGAATATGTTAAATGTGATAAAGTTTTAAACAGTTACATAATTTTAAATTTGAAACGGACAAATCTTAGATAAACTAGATGTATGATTTGTCATAAGGGATGGCAGGAAATTTACAAGGTTTAGTATGGAAATTCAAAGCAAAACAACTCTTCGCAAAAACTCTCTCTTTGGAAAAAAACTCTTCAAAGATGCTACATAAAAACTTTGGATGCCGTAGCCATTATTTGGAATTTCATTCATGTGCTGCCTAAAAAATGTGTGGGAAAAATGCAAAAAAGGAATTTATGCACCCTAGATGTGGTACGATGTATTGGGAAACCCCTCCTCTAGACGAACATTACATTGCGTGTCTATAATTATTCAGACCTTAGGATGTGATTTATATTATTGAGGAATGTTTTAGCACTGGTGATACTATTCTCAAATTCTTTGTATCAACGTTACTCTTTTTTGTTTCAGGTTATAGATATTTGGCAAACGTAGATGAGACAGATTGTAGAGCTATTTGTCTTCTAGAGGAGAATTGCGTGGCAGTTCAGTACACTGAAAAGTTGAGAGGATGCAAGTTTCTTAACACGAAAGGAAAGTTGAAAGTGCTCAACTCGAATGCGGCAATGCAATCCAAACTGGTGGTGTTCCTGCCGAGACTGCAAAGAGAAAAGAAAAACCTTATTTTGAATCAGCTCAAAGTCAAAGTGAATCAGCAACGCCGAGGCGAATTGCAGGCCGCTAATAGTACAGAGTGTAGTTCCTATTGTGCACAGGATGCCTTTTGCCAGGCTTTTGTGATATGTAACCCTGTGCAAGGAAGTTGGTGTAAGAACGCTAAGGGTAACTGCCTATTGTATTCAAAACAGCAAGTCACTGCTGTTCAAATAGATGTGCATTCCGAGATGCATTTTGTGTGGAAAGATTACACTAAGGTTACCGAGAAAACAGACTAAAAACAAGCCACTAGTCTTCCTCAGTCTCAAACTCACAAATGAAAAGCGTCAAATTATCAGTTTTATTTGTGAACAACAACAAAAAAAAAACAACCACAACAAAGAGAATAAAGAAATCGCAACTATGGAGGAGTTTGGGATATCAGATATAAATTACCATGAAATTTGGCGAACTTTGCCTTGCATTTTTTCAAAAAATGTTGCTTAAAATATTTGCTTATTAAAATTGTTGTTTATAAGAAGCTAAAATGTATTTGAAGTTCTAAAAACCAAAACGTTATCGACATCAGTGGTAAGTGGTGGAAATTTACACACGAGTTGGTTTCGTTCGATAAGGTTATATTCCAGAGGGAAATAGTTTCGCAATGAAACAATGTACTTGCTTGTTTAAAGTTGCCTTTTGGCAAGTACTTAGCAGGTCCTCTACATGTATTATTCTCCTCCATGAACGCGATGCCCCGTGTGTACGCGTGGGTTGGATGTTTTGCGAGGTGACGGGCTGATTCAGAGTTATGAGACTTGTTCTCGTGTTCTGCTTTTCGCACTGCGAAGTTTCTTTTTATTTCCCCAATGTAGGTTTCGCCACAAGTGCACTCGGCATGATAGATGACATTTGATTTATGACGACTTTTATTTTTCAGATTGAAGAAATGTTTATAATATTTCTTGTTTGCCATAAGTTGATAAACATAAATTGCCCATCCACCCATCTTCTACAGCATAGACAAAGGAACGTAAGTGGACACGGAAGACCCAGCACTGAAAGATCTAAGTTCGTTACGGAGGTTTCTGACCAGAAACTACAAGAACGTCCTTCCCCTTGATAAAATTAAACCATCATTTAACCAGGCTGCCTGTCTCTATAGAACAGACAAAACCCCCAAGTTCAACACCCGGGTTCAATAACCCGTGTGAGATCAACAAATAAAACCTGAAGCTGTGAACGTTTTGGTTTTTAGGGGCACGATCCATTCAACCAATATTTCCGGAAATGTCGGTTCGAAACTCGATGGAACGGTTCGGCCCAACTGGAAAAGTTCCGGAAAATGAGGTCCACCTTTCGAGGAGGACCACTTTTCTGGTCGGACCGGTCCGATCGGAAATTTGCCGTAATTTCATTAAGACCTAAAATATGGCGGTGAGAGGCCTTTTTACCAGCGAAGCGCATGTTTCCTCGTTTCAGACGTCGATCCTAAGAATTATTTCCAGACCTTTCCGTTTCGTACAGTTCTTGGAAGAAAAGTTTATTTTGTTCCTGTCGGATGCAACTTCACGTATTGTATCGTAAATGAAAATGTATGTACAGGCAAATATCTCGAATGATTGAGCTAAAAATAGTCTGTAACCACAGATAAATTTACCTCTTCTCGTGGAGCAACTAACAGGTAATTATTATCTCTTTGTTGTTCTGTAGGATTGAAATTGTCTTTTTCCTTAAAATGGTACTTGAGTGAAAAAACGAGTCGCACGGCAAACCCGCCATTTTGACGTGACCGGTTCAGTCCAGTGAAAAATACCGTTCCTTTCGACACTCGAAAATTTCGAAAACCCAAACCGGAATTTTTGGTCGAATGCATCGCGCCCTAGAACTGTAATTACATTTTAGCTTTTTATAACCAAAAAAACTGCTTCTTATTTAAGAAATTATAGTAAGGTAACACTCGACGCAGTGTTTCATCCTATATCCAGACACGTCGAAGTAGGTCTAAATAACACTACTGCAACTTGCTTTTTTAACCTTACGTTTATTTTGATGCCCTTAAAATTCGACAAATGTTTAAAAATATGCGATGAAACACTAAGTCTCGTCTTTGAAAATCAACATTAAAAACTAATGTAAGTGCAAGTTTGAAGTAACAGTGTTGTGAAGCTTACAGTATTGCATGTGAAGTTGTGTATGCGTTTACCATTCGACCATATCGTATGTGTGGAATACTTTCGGTCAAGCAAACCTTTTTTTAAAGGAATATAAAGAAAAGGGTGAAAGGTGTCCTTTTTCTGAACTGCAGTATATAACCGTATATTCTTGATTATTGTGATTTGTTTTGGAATAACTTCAGTCAGTTTTGCTTTTTTAAGATTTTCATATTTTTCATATTAATTTGGTAGTTTTCGCTTTGTCTAGATATAGTTTTTGCTAGGTTTTTAATCTGATTAAGTATCTATATAATTTTGTTTATGAAGTTTAAGCCAATCCTCAGTAATGTTCAACTTTCGACATTTACTGTTTTTCTAATTTGTGGCATCGAGGACGATGCTTCACTCTAAAAAGGGGGCATGTTGTGAAGCCTAATATTGTTTTTAGAATTGAGTAATTTTAGTGCACGATCAATAGTTGGTTATCATCTTGTAACTATCGTGCGAGTCTTGTGATTCAAGGGCCCGTCAGCCCGCACAAAGATTTCAAGTTATTTGCCTTAGAGTGCTCTGAGTTGTGAACTGTAACTTCCATCGATGGTCGTGTTTGGGTTTTAAGTATCAACTGACCTTGGCTTGTCCCTCCATGAAAGTTCCTACTTAAGTGCCGTGTTCTATAAATTTTAGTTTTAGTTTGCTCTTCGCTTTGGTTATTCGTCTAGGTCTGTTTGTATTCGCCTTCTCAAATAAGTCTCAGAGTTAATAATAATAAAGTATAATCGTTTGTCTCACGATGTAGTCACTTGTGATGTGAATCGCGACGTTTCGACTGTATGCTGCTAGTCATCATCACGCGATAAGGTCGACTGGTTACGCGTAACCTTATAACGCACAATGGTGCGCTGTGATTGATTGGTTTTCAACGGCTTTGATTGGTACGTTTTGATCCTCGCTGTTCTGGTGGGTTGTTCCTTCGGCGGCTCACTGTCATACAGTTCTTCTAATTACCTTTGCTTAGACACGGTTGTGTTTAAAGCTAGTAGTTTGTGGGGCCGTGAATCCCAAAGCGTATTGGAATTCGGAAGTGCTACGCATATTAATGATTACGTTGTCGCCGTCGTAATTGTGTAAGGGTCCTTGGGTTGTGTCGGACCATTGACATCATTACCCATGCTAGTGAGTATTGATTTTGCCTTTGCCCACCTATCCATGGGACGAAATCTTAAACGACCATTGTTTAATTGTATCCAATCAGAAAGAGGCTAGGGAATAGCAAATTCCCTTCGGCACAACTTCTTGTCGTTACGCATTCGGACGGCTTAAAATTTTTGGTTACCCGGTTTTGTTCGAGGGCTAGCTCTGGGCCGTTTGGATGGATTTTTGATTGAACAATACGTGAAGATTCCTCAAACCTTCCTCTTACATGTTGCTCAGTTTGAAAGCTGTGCGATGGGATTTTCTGGTGGAAAATCGTCTCTGCGCTGGAGCTGTTCGAATTTGGAGCTGTTGGAGTTTCCACCCTTTCATTATAATTATATGTGTAGTAAGCAGCGAACGAAAAATCCTTCAAACCGTTCCAATTCGCAATTTCGAGCCAAAAAAAGAACCACACCACAAAACTGGTAAGATAAACTTACGTTTATTTAGCATGTATTTGTTCATATTTTACGTTATTACAGTCGTTCCCCTAAAACCGTGAACACCAGAGAAAAGTTCTGGAATGTTTATTGTTTCGCGACCAATCAGATGCGAGATGAAACCGCAAAAGATAACCGCCAAACCGCAGCATGGATTAGTCATGACTTGACACGGAACAACAAGCTGGCTTTTTCTTCCAGGACAAATCTTCAATTTTACCGTTTTTCAAATACTGAAATTGTTCTTTTTCTATGTAAGCTTATGTATGAGCAAAGAATAGATATGAACGATATTTTTCGGAAAAGCGATGTTGAATCGAGCAGACACGTCTGAGAGCAGAAAAATTGTACTCTCCTCTCAATTGTTATTTCGGTGTCTACAGTGTTGTGAATTATACGGGTAAGTATTTCTGGGTTTTAGCTTTGTAAAAAAAAAGCTTTACATCGCCTTACATGTACTTCGGTGCCGGAACACGAGACATAACACCTGGCATATTATGAGAATTCTCCGGCTCAAGATGTCACGCAAACCGTTAGCCTATAAAAATTTGGTGCTGCACAACGATTCTCAAATTCCACGAGCTAATTTCCTTGGTTCGCAGCGTTTATACCCTTTCGAAATATCGAAAATTTTATTCTTTTTTTATTTCAGTAAGCTGCTGTCTAAGCAAAGAGTCACCGTGGCTTCACAACTGAACAATTCCAGTTTGGGTTGACGCGATTCGCCCGTGAAGTACTCTTCGCTGTTTGCATAAACATCCTCATTCATTCATCCTCATGGTTCTCTGTGAAAAATTGCTATTTTTTTAATATAAACCAACACCAGTTACTTGAAAACTAAAAAAATACGGATCGAAAACCACCAATCACAGCCCACTAGCTTGACCTTTTGAACTACACGAGAAACAAACACTGGTCAGCATCGCTTGTGATTGGATCATTTTTTTGCTCTCAGACGTGCTGTCTAGCTGTGTCTGGTCCTGTCTGCTCGATGAATCGTTTTTCCGTATTAAATATATTCTTCTATATCTATTATTTGCTCATACATAAGCTTACATAGAAAAAGAACAATTTCAGTATTTGAAAACGGTAAAATTGAAGATTTGTCCTGGAAGAAAAAGCCAGCTTGTTGTTCGGTGTCAAGTCGTGACTAATCCATGCTGCGGTTTGGCGGTTATCTTTTGCGGTTTCATCTCGCATCTGATTGGTCGCGAAACAATAAACATTCCAGAACTTTTCTCTGGTGTTCACGGTTTTACGGGAACGACTGTAATAAAATAAAAATAAATCCAAAACTATTCAGTCAAAAAAATCAAGAATATTACAGGTTGTAGAAAATTACTAGATATTCTTCTTATCCAAGTCTCGGGTTTGTTCGGTATTTCGTACTCGACTCGAGTTATCCGTCAAAATGTTCTACACAAATTTAGTGAGCACAGTATGGAAACGCCATGTTGGTGCCCATGCAGATTGACACCAACATGGCGGCCGGAAATCAACATCTGGAATTCACTTCTGCTATAAAAAGCGATCATTTCACCTTCGTGTACAAGTAAACATTCACATATACACCACTCGCAGAACCTCAACTGTTCAGGTTGTTTTTATTTTTTATTTTTATTTTTTTATTAATGCTTACAACAATGCTTACAACAATACAATACACACAAGGAAGAAAAAAAAAATTACAATGTAATAAAGTAAAGAAACAAAACGAAACGATGTATTACAAATCTCTACACTAATTAACCATAGGAAAATAATAAGCACAAGAACGATAAAGGGGCAGGAAAAAGAGGACGAAATCAATATGGTGGCAGATTGAAATTAAAAATGCAGGGCTGTTGGTGGCATTACCAAGGCAATTGGGGGTAGAAAATGGAATGTCAGGGGATACAAGGGTTTGCTTTGGTTATTTGACCTTTTTAAATGAAATTTTTCAAAAGTTCCCATTTCTTCGGAGTGTTGGTTTTTGTTATCTGTTCTGTTTCATATGCAAGTTTAAGATATCGCCGAAAACCATCTATGTGGGGGGTAGTTTCTTTTGTATGGCAAAGCCAAATAAAGTGTCTGGCAAGCAGGCAACAGAAATTGATTTGATTGTAGTATTGAGATGAATCTGGTGTTAAACCCATAGCAACAGTACACTCCAATGAGTTGTTATTTGGATTAATTTTGCACTGCGTCATCCTTGATGTCACATCGGCCCAGAAGGATTCCGTTTTAGGGCATTTCCAGAAAAGTTGAATTAATGTTTCTGGCACCTCACGGCAGAAGGAGCACTTAGAGTCATCTTTAATTCCTATTTTATACAAGAAATCGTTTGTTGAAATTCTTCGGTGCAAAAATTTAAATTGAAACTCTTTCAGTCTGGTGCTTTTTGTGCACTTCGAAGCTAGCTGGTACGTCTTTTGCCATTTAATATCTTCAGCATTTGTGATGTTACAATCATTCATCCATTTCTGCTGGCTTTGGGTTGGAGCAGTTGATTTTTTGGCAACGAGTTTAGAATATGCAAGTCGGGTTGCACTTTGTGTTGTCATTAACTTAGTAGAGAAGTTTTCGTATTCGGGGCTATTGTTTACAAAATTACATTTGTGCGTGTTCCAAGTAGACTTGATTGTAGATACCAGGCCGTAATATCTTAAAGGGCACGCATTGATATTGAATTTAGTTCTTAGTTCATTTAAAGACAGGAAGTTGTTTAAGTCATCTTTCAAATGTTTCACTTTTTTAATGCCTTTGTTAAACCATTCTTTGTAGAAAATAGGGCGGTTTTCAATTCTAATTAACGAGTTATACCATAAGGATTGATCAAGAAATTGTTTCTCAGAAATTATATTGTCTTCAAAATTTGCTTCTGACCAGATTGTCAAGACTTCTTTTATAAAACTATTTGAAGCTTTTGCAGTGCTGGTTGTGTCTTTCTTGTCGAGGTTTCCTGTAAGGGCTATTTTTCCTCCAAATGTTCCTAGTTCTAAGTCAAAGAAAAGTTTCCATTTTCCTTGGTTTTCAGTGTCAAGATATTTTTTAATCCAAGTTACTTTTAGAGACTTACTGAAAGACTGAATATCTATCATTTTAAGACCCCCGTGAGGATAGTCGTTAATCATTACATCTCGTTTGATTTTGTCACCTTTTCCATTCCATAAAAATGTATAGAAAAGTTTGTTCGCTTCTTTGATTGCACTCACATCTGTACATAGCGGAGATAGTACATAAACAAGTTGGGAGGTCGCTAGACTTTTCAATACTGTTATTTTGCCGATTAGTGTAAGTCTGCGATATTTCCAGCAGTCAAGGACATTCCGAACTTTAGCTAATCGTTCTTTATAGTTCAGCGTTATGGTTGCTTCAGGATCAACTGAAATCCATACACCTAAGGATTTAACTTTATATTTTGGCCATTTGAAATTCCTTTCTGGAAGTATTATATGGTCCTTGCCAGTGTTAGACCCGATCCAAAGGGCTTCCGTTTTCTTATCATTAAGTCTGAGACCAGAGACAGCTCCAAATTTATCGAGTACTTTAAGAGAGGCTTCCAAAGAGCTCCTTGATCCATCCAATATTAGTGTCGTGTCATCTGCGTACTGGCTTATTTTAATTTCATTTTGGTTGACAAGGATACCTTTGATGTTTTTGTTTTCTCGGATTGCTTTAGCTAGTACTTCAACGGACAGAACGAAAAGATAGGGTGAGAGAGGGCATCCCTGTCTTACTCCTCTTTGAATTTCAAATAAGTTGCTCGCCCATCCGTTGTTTAAAACGCAGTTTTCCACGTTACCATAAAAGATATTCATCCAGTTAATGACGCCATCGCCAAATCCGAAATATCGAAGAGTTTTCCTAATGAAAGGCCATTCTATAGTATCAAAGGCTTTTTCAAAATCTAAAAATAGAAGTAATCCCGGTATATTTCTCTCTTTTGCAAAACCAATAACGCTGTCGATAAGCCGAATGTTTTCTCCTATAAATCTACCTTTAATAAAGCCCGTCTGGTCACTGTTGATAAGATCTGGGAGCACAATTTTAATGCGGTTCGCAATTGATTTTGCTGCTATTTTGTAATCACAGTTAAGAAGTGTTAAGGGTCTCCAATTTTTTATAAAGAAAGGCTCTGCATCTTTCTTAGGAATCAGTTTGATAATACCCCTTCTTTGGGTTGTTGATAGCTGTCCAGATTCGTAAGAATAGTTAAGTGCTCTGATGAGGGTAGTAGATATTTCTTTCCAAAAACTTTATAAAATTCAGCTGGCAATCCGTCGCTTCCCGGAGTCTTGTTCGGTTCCATACTTCGAAAGGCCTCTAGGCATTCTTTTTCTGTTAGATATCCTTCGCAGGTTTTCTGTTCATCTTCAGTGAGAACTGTATCGTTGACTTGCGAGAAGAAAAAAGAGATGTCTTCTGGATTGAGAACATTTACTTTAGATGTATACAAATTTTTGTAGAAGGTCACACATTCAGTTAATATCTCGGCATCGGTGGTAGCAAAATCGTTATCATTTGTTTTAAGTTGGCTTATTGTTCCTTGCTTGTATTGACGTTTCTCAAGATTTAAGAAATATTTCGTGTTTTTCTCTCCTTCGTTGTACCATTTAGTTTTTGATCTTAGGATTGCACCTTTGGTGCGAAATTCTATTATTCTCTCAAGCTCACTCTTTTGTTCATCTAATTGCTGTTCGAGGTGAAAGTATTGCGTGTCTTGATTATTTATATGCAAATTATCAATTTTCTCTTCAAGTTTGGCTATTGTTTCTTCTATTTCTAGCTCCCGCTGTTTAGTCATGTTTTTCTTAGTCTTTGCGTAATGGAGCGATTTCTCGCGCACTTTGAGTTTTACCATTTCCCAAAGTAATGCGGGGTTTACTGAGTCATCATTTCTGTATTCTTCAAGAGTAGCCGAAATGGTTGATTTAATTTGGTTAATATAATCGATTTCAGTTAGAAAGGATGTATTTAATTTCCAAAATCCCGGCCCTCTTGGATTTGAATGTAGTGATAAGCTTAATGTAATCATCGAATGGTCTGTCTTGTAACCTGTCATGATATTTGCAAGGGTAGTGTTTCCAACTAAACTTTGGCTTACTATAAAAAAAATCCAATCTGCAATGAACATTTGGACGCCGTCGTCTCCATGTGTATCTATAGCTATTTGGGTTTAAGATCCTCCAAACGTCTGTCAGATCTAGTTTTTGGCAGAAATCTTCAACGACTTTTAAGCTATGCTGGTGCGTTTTAGCGACGCCGCCTTTTTTGTCTGTTTCTATGTCGAGTACAAGATTGAAGTCTCCTCCTAAGATTACATCTTCACAGTCAAAATCTGATAGGTGATTAAAGAAATCCTGAAAGAAATCTGGTTTGTCTTCATTTGGAGCGTAAATGTTGCCAAGAGTAAAACACCTTTCATTTGCTTTGATGTCACATATAATGAAACGTCCTAACGGATCAACAAAAAGCCTTTGAATTTGCAAGTTGAAATTACTGTTGAAAAGTATGCATACTCCTGCTCTGTTACTACTGTAGGTGCTAAAAATTGTTTTGTAGCCCCATTCTGCAGCCCAGAGATCATTTGATTGCTCGGTGCAATGTACCTCCTGTAGCATATAAATTGAGAAATGTTTTCTTCGTAACCAATTAAACACCTCTCTACGTTTCGTGTTATCCCTGAGTCCCCTGACATTTAAAGAGGCTATTGTTAAAGCCATTGGGTTATAAATATTCCCACATGCCTTGGTGTCACCATCAGGATCCCGCGAGTTCTGCCCGTATTATGGTAATTAGAGCTGAATCGTCTAAATAAATAAAAAGAAACAGAGTAATACAGTTTGGAAAAATAAATCGAAGAGGCCAAAAGAAGTGTTGCTAGATGTCTACTACAAACGAGGTCATCGAGTTTCACTGACGTTAAGTACAAACAAATACAAAAAAACATAGAAAGCAGGGAAAACTCCAAGCAGATAACTAACAAAAAACATACACACGCTGTTCTAATAAAACTGATTCTCCACTAGGAGGAATGATGTAGCTAAAGCTATAGCTTGATAAAGGGAGGTGATATTCGCTAGCTTTTCCCTTCCCGCCTGCTTAGAAAAAACTAAAATACATAAATTATTTAAAGTAGAAGTATAAGCACGGGATAAACGTTTTTTACCAGAAAGGCTGCTAAACAGTTACTCATCTATATCGTCCGTTGCGTCTAAGGATTTTCCGACGGGCCATAGTTTTCCACGGACAAAAAGCTTGTCCGGTTGAGCTTTGCTGAAAGACGCCGGGATGTTAAGTTGTTTCGCCCTCTTAAGAGTAGCCATCTGATCCTTCCTTCTCTTAACAATTTCGTAGGGCAGATCTCTGAACATCTGGTAATTGCTGCCCTGGAGATGGCGTCCAAGCGAGAGAATGTCCTCACAATCTTTGTACCTCAAAAATCTCGCCAGTATCGGCCGGGGTTCACCATCATTCCTCTTCTTTCCGAGTCGATGTACTCTTTGTATCTCCACGGTTCTTGCTTGCAAATAACCCAACTGCTCATCGAGAAAACCTCTGAGTACTTCCTCGGTATCCTCTTGCCTTCTTGACGGAGAGCTAAATTTTAGGATGTTAGTGAATTTAATGTTCTCTCTTCTAGAGTACGCTTCAAGGTAGAGATCTTTCGTCTCGAGTTCTTCCAATTTGGTGTGAATTTCCTGCTCCTTAGTCTCTAGCTTTGCTATCATGCTGTTGTGTTTAGCTAATTTGGCTTCAAAGATTTCAAGCTTCTCTTTACATTGTTTTTCTGCGTCGCTGCATCGTTTGTTAAGCTTCGCAAAGTCTTCTGTGGCTGACGTCTCGAAGTCTTCCAATTTCTGTATCCTTAATTCAAGTGCTCCCAAGGTGGACTCGATGTTTCTTATAGATGACTCGATACTGTCTAATTTTTCTACTTTAGCGAGGATTAGCTGCAGTTTTTCAGTAATTCCTTCAGTAAGATCTAGAGCGGTCATTATCTCATCGGTTGACGCCTCGAGCTCGGTGTCGTTGTTTGAACTTTCTGAACAGTTTTTTGACTTTTTATAGTCCGGCGACGCTCTTTGGTCGTCGCCGACGATCTATTCCTGCGTTTTCCGATCCATTTTACAATGCTTTGTGCCATACGCTTCTACACGAGCTTCAAAATTTCGCAGGCGGGGAAGCGAGCGTTCATTCCGCCGCCATCACTCGACCCAGTCTCGCCATCACTCGACCCAGTCCAGGTTGTTAAAAATCACCGGATGAGGCTTTTTTTAAGCATGTATAATAGCCTTCTGGCGGCCATTTTGATGTCGTGTGGCGTGAAACTCCGAAATTCAAAATGGGCAAACTCCGGGGTCTTGCGATTCTGGATTTTAGAATTTTGATGACGTCACGGGAAAACCAAGAATAGGTCTGTTAGCTGTACGCATTTAAAAATAATGTGTGAAGAAAAAGAAAACACAAAATGATTTTTTTTTAAAAAATATATGGCTGCTGTTGAGCTAAGTGGATCATACCGCCAAAATGGCGGAAAATACATTATCCTTCGTGCCTATATGTTAATTGCCTCGTTTTATGCCAAAGATTGTTTTGAATTCTGTAGACGCGATCAAGGTAATGAGGGCCAATTAACATAAAAACAAAAGAAACACGTATTTTCCACCATTTTGGAATAAGTTTTCATCGCAAGAGAAAGGCAATTCGGCCGAACAGTAAAAGGTTACCTTTCTTTGATTTAGTGCCAATGTCTTTATCCTGTTTATTGCAATTGGTGCCGATTATATAATTCAAGCCATTTCTTGTACAATGTATTTGTTTGAAACCGCTGCTGCACTTCAGCATAGCTATGATCCACTGGGAGTACACTCACCGCAAGCGCTGAAAAACCACACTCGACCGGCCTAGGCATACTCCAAAGGGTGTAATACCGTTTTGCATCCATGCATCGGTAATTTATTCAAAAAGTAATGTGTTTTCACAAGCCGTGTAATTTGATCAATTGCGGCGATCCTCAAATTGCTTTTCGATGCAGACGAAAATTCTCAATCATATATTCCCAGGAAACGTAAACACCAGGAACATGTATGGCGTTTTCTCTGCCTGGTTTCAAACAAGATTTTAAAATACAGTACTGAGTAGTGGCCAATTAGCGTCACGACTTAAAGGCACGCGAAGATCATTCCTGGAACTTATAAAGAGTATATATAAAGGGTATATATCCTGAAACCAGTTTTTAGTTTTTATTAATTTTTGTTTTGCAAAATTTTACTTTTAGCCGACCTTAGAATATGTTTTCTTTGCAATTTTGAACAATTAGTAACCGAGTACATCATACTTCAAGTACAACTGGGGACATTTTTCGTGAACCCATGCATGTGAATGGTTCGGGTAATCTTGTGTTGTTTGTAAAATGTTGTACGAGAGCCGCTGCAGACACCCGAGGCTTGAATAAAAAACACTTATGAAGGTTCTTCTTTACTTTTGCAGATTCAGAGATGAGGTAGAGCTAGTACAAACTTATGCGTTCATGTTATGTTTTCTGTTAAAAATGTATCTCTACAAATGACTCTATAATTAGCGTAATCGGCATCAAAATTTACCACTTAGATGGCATGACGGTTTAGCTTTTTAATATATTTTTTTTTGATGAGCCAGTTTACCCAAAGGACTGTTTTAGTGAAATAAGATGAAATCGAATTTTGGAGAGTGATTTTCAGTGCTCGATCCTTACGGACATCGCCTCTTAATGTATTTTTAATGGCTTATATGACTGTATCTCACAAGGACTGGGAACTACCGAGCTCAC
Source organism: Oculina patagonica (assembly GCF_052425735.1). Lineage (NCBI taxonomy): Eukaryota > Metazoa > Cnidaria > Anthozoa > Scleractinia > Oculinidae > Oculina > Oculina patagonica. The sequence continues at coordinate 21,520,627 of NC_135765.1, forward strand.
GAATTTGCTTGGCTAAAATCGATATTGACCGCGGTCTGGATTTCCCCATCTTGACTGGCAACTGGAGCGGTCTAGTTGCTACATTACGGATCTTTAACACTAACGTGGACGAGGCCTTGTTTGACCGAATGGACCCTGGGACGGGGCCATCGTTCACGGCGGGAAACATTAACACTATAGCAGACCGGTTACGTGGACGTTCTTGCTACAAGTCGGTCGCCTTCATTCTCTGTAAGCTTTGATAATTTCAAAATTGATCAAAACCATAAAAGTCAACAAATGGAGATAAAGTTGAAAAATGTATTTAAGAAATAGAAAACATGTATCGTGTTTCTATCGAGTTTTAGTATAAATCTACTAGCGTTCTATCACGAATGCTGTTCTCTGATTGTTCTTTTTCGCTTTTAAATTGACCGAAAAGAAGGACTTGGATTATTTACTATTCCAGGCGATGTTGGAGAAGATAAAGACTGTACCGAAATATGAAATGAAGATTTTACACGGTAAGAAAAGCAATTAATATTCATTTACGCTTTTAAAAGCGGGCGAATCTATAATTTTATAACATTCATAGATGCGTTTCACCGAGACATTTTGTGGAAATAAAGTTTAAAATGTCTTTGCAAACTAGCACAGTTTCATCGTCCCATCGAGGAGCAGTAAAAGAAAGGCTAAACAGATTCGACCTGCAAGTTTTTTTATGCATCAATAAGACTTAAATAAAACAACAAAATTGAAAGCGAATTCAAGGTTGCGGGCGACTTGTTCAACTTTTCATAAATTTCTTATCGTTCACGTTTCCTACATTTAAAACAACTTGACTTCCAAAGGGCCTTTGTAAGTCAGTCTATCTTTAAATTGTCATTTTACAATGAAAATCTGGCTTTTAGTTCAATTTCGAGCAAGCGACGGTTTAAATAAATCGTGAATGAAATGCAAAGACGCACACAGAAGCTAAACAGTGCAATGTGGTTTCTTCCTTGCGAACAACTCGCTTAACTTTTTTTTAATCTTTTACGTTTTCGAATTTAAAAAAAACTTGACTTCCAAGGGCCCTTGTACGTCAGTACATCTTTCAATCGTCATTTTACAATAAGAAACTTGGCTTTTCCTTCAGTTTCGGGCATATAACGGTTTCAATAAATCGTGAATGAAATGCAAACGCGCATACAGAAGCCAATGCAATGTGGTGCAGTTGTCAATTATCCGCGTGTTGTGTGACTTATTTACATCATTGTTCAATAAAAACAAGAGCCTGTCTTGTTGTTAAGTTTTGAACGTCTAGTAGATTTATACTAAAACAATTAGATTATTCGCTCTCGATTTCTATGTGTGATAGTTGATTCGGGCTTCGCCCTCATCAACTATCACACGATAGAAATCTCGAGCTCATAATCTAATTGTTAAATAGAAACACGAGTGGAAGTTTGGGAGAACGAGAAATGCTGTGGGAACACGAGCCGCAGGCGAGTGTTTCCACAACTCTTTCGAGTTCTCCCAAACTTTCACGACGAAAAAAAAAACGAAAACAACTTGTTAACTTTGACTATCAAAATGTAAATTCTCTTTGCTCGCGCCATCATCACGTCAACAGATCGTGCTAGTTCTGTGTTTCTATCGAGTTATAGAAACACGATTTTTAACCAATCAGCGCGCGTATTTTCTTGGGACTGTTTTCTAAAACATAATATATATTTCCTCATTTAATAATAACATTAAACAAAAAATATCCCCAACATTTGAGCTTACATGTTTGAAATCTTTAATATACACCATCAGTTCACATTTATACAATAACCGAGATACTGCGCAGGTTCTGGTTAATTAGAGTACAGACACACAGATGGCGTCACTGCGTGGTGAGACTTGCGCGCGTGATCAGAGTTCATGGTCCAATTCACTCTTCTCGGAGAGAGAGAGAAAGAGAGAAAGCTCAGCTTATAATAAACCTGCCAATTTTGCGTGCCAGGCGCACGGCAAAATGAAATCTATTTGTTAAATATATTACACAAAAAAGAATATGTCCAAGTATGAGCCAATTTAAGTGGTGGTCGAAAAAAGCTTTATAAAGAGTTCCGGGGGCGGGGATATTATAATTTTCGTTTTGCCATTGACTTTGGCTTGCGAACATGGGGTGAGGCTTTCAGGAATCTTTGTTCGTTTTGAAAACTGCCTTTCTACCTTGCAGTGACGTTATATTTTACAATTGGCCGGTACCGGAATTGAAATTAAAAACAAAAAACAACAACGAAAACAAAAAAACAAACCAAACAAACAAAAAAGTGGACCGGCATACTACTTTACAGTAATATCAACACTACATATTTCAAAAGGTAATCATTGTCTTCGATTGAAGTGCTGCAAACACGAACGTCAATTTTAAAACGGAAATGTGACAAGCCCCACAATTTTGTATGAGTGATTTTGTTGTCAGAAACGTAAGATATTCAGTATTAGATTACAAACGGCTTTCCCGGGACGATTTGTAATTAAAATTGATGCGAAAACATATTTTTAATGAGAACAATAGGGGTCACGTGACCAGGACGTACGACACCACGGAGTGAAAGCTAGGGTTATGCTTAACCCATAATAGTGCCTGGATTAGGGTTGAAGGTTAAAGGCTTATGGGTTAAGGTTAGGGATGAGTTGTTGGGGTTAAGGTTTGATTTAGGCTTAGGGTGGCAGTTTGGGCCTGGGTAAGTCACGTGACAAGCACTCCTGTCACACTGGATCACATTAGATGAAGTAATTGTAGCCTAATGACTGTGTTAGGCCTAAGTAAAGTTTCTGGGCAAGCTACAGTTTCAAATTATTTACTCATCTTGTTTCAATTTTGTGCTGTGGTCTCATAATAAAGGTTTGAGGGCTAGTGTCATCCACCCCCCCCCCCCACCCTAACTTCTTGCTATGTGCTCAAGTTAACACAAACATTTGCAGAGGGACTAGTATTGATGAGCCTTGCATGTCTGAAGAGTCTCCGAGTTCGAAAGACGAATTGACTAAAAAAGAGTATTTTTGTTTAATGAGAACAATAGGGGTCACGTGACCAGGACGTACGACACCACGGAGTGAAAGCTAGGGTTATGCTTAACCCATAATAGTGTCTGGATTAGGGTTGAAGGTTAAAGGCTTATGGGTTAAGGTTAGGGATGAGTTGTTGGGGTTAAGGTTTGATTTAGGCTTAGGGTGGCAGTTTGGGCCTGGGTAAGTCACGTGACAAGCACTCCTGTCACACTGGATCACATTAGATGAAGTAATTGTAGCCTAATGACTGTGTTAGGCCTAAGTAAAGTTTCTGGGCAAGCTACAGTTTCAAATTATTTACTCATCTTGTTTCAATTTTGTGCTGTGGTCTCATAATAAAGGTTTGAGGGCTAGTGCCATCCACCCCCCCCCCCCCCCTAACTTCTTGCTATGTGCTCAAGTTAACACAAAAATTTGCAGAGGGACTAGTATTGATGAGCCTTGCATGTCTGAAGAGTCTCCGAGTTCGAAAGACGAATTGACTAAAAAAGAGTATTTTTGTTTAACAGGTTCTTTAAAATTAGCTTCTTACTCGCGAGTTTTTACTGTAGTTCTTCCACGAAATGCTTTACATAGTTGCTGACCAAGTGCAAAAACCATACCATATTTCCGATCAAATCGATCAAAGTCTATACCCTATTTCAGGTCAAAATGGTTAAAAAGCGATACCCTTTGGCACCGCACATATCTGTATATAGCTAATACAACAGTGTGCCTCCTTAGCTGTTACTGAATATGGCGCTACACTTGGCAGTCCTTAATTAATTTATACCTCTTTTAGAAATTGATATTTATAGCTGGAAATGAGTAAGGGTGTACTGTTTCGATTCACTAATTTTAAGTGAAAATATTATTTGTTTCAAATAATTGTCCGCGTAATTTGTTGTGCACTTTGCAAAATTAGGGTTAAGGGTGGAGAGGAAGGGAAGAAGATCATCACTAGAATTTTGCTGTTGAGAGATCTATCTTCTTCGAACAAGTTTAAGAATCGTAGACAGGCGTACAAGGTGAAGGGATTGGAGAATAAGAAAGTAAGATCTAGAAGTATCCCGAGACTCAAGTGATTACTTGTAGCCCCTTTGTCTTAAATGTGGATTCATAACATGATATGACGTGACTTGAACTTACTAGACATGAAACTTTCTTAAAGGTCGCTGTGGTAACAGCTTCTCTCACCAGTAATTCATATTGACAGAAAACAACGTTATTTGAAAAAAAAAAAGAGGTAGAAAATGAATTTTCTCTTACCAATAAATTAGTAGAAAATTAGACCGTGATATTGAAAGAGAAGGTTTTGTTACTCGCTTGGGGAAGTGGTGGTAGACAAAAGCCTTGAAGGACTTTGACATAAATGAAGTACTAATGGATCACTGTTTAATAAATGCCTCAGTTGTTTGTTCAGTGCCTTTTCTGGTAGTTATTACTTTTTCGGCCCATTTTTCATCCTCTGGTTTAATATACAGCAGAAGGAATTTGTACAATCTATTCTTAACTTATAACACAGTTTTGAGCTTCACAATGAAGCTGCGTCCATATGTTCTGTTGCTTTTATTTACATACAGCGTGGTTTTATAGTCCTTTACTTTAAAAGCTTGTAACTAAACATGCCAAAGTCAATCAACAGTGAAGTGTTACATCTTAAGTTGTCGTTTTGATGATAGTAGTCCAAGCTCTGGTTATTATTCTCAGGACATTAACCTTTAGTTAAAAAAAAACAAACATATATCACAGCGGCTTTTAATAGCACTCTAAAACTAACGATTGCTTTTTTTCGCTGCCGTCATTCATACTAACGACGACAATAAACGAATCTTGAAAAAAAAGAAACAAACTCAATGATTAAAATCTGTCAATTACAATCAACGGACGTGATCTTTGAACCACTAAAGCTAACTTCTGACCCCTGAAAGGTCTGCTAAGATGATTGACAGCAGCGAAAAATGCAACCATTGGTCAAGCCGGTGAATAGCGTTTCGATTCTAGTTTAGGCTCATGCTCAGTCATATCAACTAAATGAGATGATTCACTGTAAAACTAACCACAAAAACACATGTGATACGTGTTCCACATGTTCGTTGCAGTAAAATCCTGTACACATTTAAGTTCAAATGCGATTCACCACGCGCTGTTCCCATCTTGGCCCTGTACTTCAGATGGTAGAGCAGTGGACATGTATCTTCAAGGTCGTGGGTTCGAATCCCACCTGGCCATGGCCATCGAATTTTTTCAGTGGCCAGGATTTATAATGTATCATCTTATTTATTTGATCAAAACGAGTTCGAATGTTACTGAAAGGGGCAATGATAAGGGTAAATTTACTAAATTAGTCGATTTTCAGTGAACGCACGCTACCCTTTCTTGCGATTGAACGATTTGAGCCGGAGGCGAATCGCTGAAACAACAAACAAAATGAGTCATTGCTGTCCCTTAGTTTGCATCTCAAATATTACGTTGACAGCTAAATAGCAAAATATACGAGATTTCGTATATTTTTTGTTTAAACGTTTGTCTAAGCTCAAAGTGTGCAACAAACTAACCTCTAAATGCTGTACAAAACAAAAGTTCCGGGGATCACCCCTTCATCAGTGTAAATTTGATATCTGACAACATATTTACACGATAAAGGGGTTATACCGGGAACATTTGTTTTGTACAGCATTTAAGATAAAGCACTCTGAAAATACTATTTACCACTTATTGTTAATTAGAAATGAAAGTTTGAAATAAAGGGTTGCTATCACGCATGCAGAGAAAGGAAAAATGGACAAAAATAAAAAGCGGAATTAGCTGCATTACCATCAAGCAGATGTATTCATTTTAATTACCAAAATTAAAGAGATAAAAACCATGTAAAAATCTGAAGAAAATGATTAATATTGGTAAAGGTGATTTTATTTACAACATCGTGTAATAAAAGAATTTTAATGGGTTGTTCAGATGTGTCCAGTAATCAAGATCGACTTGCCTTCGGCTCCGGCTGATATCATTCATCTAAATCTTCATAATTTTGGATGTAACAAAAAATCTCAAACAATATAGTTTCAAAATGACTTCTATTCACATGTTACAATGTTTGGTATGTAGCTTTTCTTATAGTGTCATTCATAAAATTGCTAAAAATGCAATATTAAAAACTATTGAGAAATTAGGTAATATCAAAAAACACGGCAACTTGCAATAACTGTAAACATATCAGGTTTTGCGCATGCGCGTGAGGACTGGACAGAATCATACACGTGTGCTTGGACTGATCTGTACTCGTTAGATACACTGTTAGATAGAATAAAAGTTAGCTTCAGCACACTTGGAATATCTTCACATGGTGTCAGAAGCGGGATTGTGAAGTAACCAAACATACCATTTAGCTCGATACACTGGAGAAGGTGGAAGAGTGAAGGATTTCCGAACGACACGCGTACGATTGATTCTGACAAGAAGACAACATGGCCGCCAGCGCCTCATTCATTGACAAGGGTCCAACCATGGACTGGAGTACGGATGAAAACCTATACTCACGCTTCAAAATGTGGAAACAACGCTGTGAACTACTCTTTACGGGGCCGATGGCCAAAATTGACGAAGAAATCCAGTGTAAGCACCTTCTTTACTGGGCCCGTGAGCACGGCTTGGAGCTGTTCAACAGCTGGGGCCTCTCGGCAGACGAACAAAAGAAACTCGAAAACTACTGGAATAAATTCGAAAACTACGTGAAACCCCACTCAAACGAGTTGATCGCCGCTTGGGAACTTCATAATCTTCGACAAGGTACACTATCGTTGGAAGAATTTATTGCAAAGCTTAGAATCCTTGTCAAAGAAGCAAACTATCCATCGGATCATCATGATCGATTTTTGAGAGACTTCCTTGTACTCGGCATGAATGCAGACCATGTCAGAAAGGAGTGTTTCAAAGAAGGAAATGCTCTAACATTTAGCAAAGCTAGAGAAATGGCAAAAGCAGACGAATCAGCAGACAAGCAGCTTAAGCTAATGAACCCAGTGTCAGCAGTACACCCTGTTAGCTCAACGATGAGAAACCAATTCCCAAGCAACCAGCTGAATCCAGTAGCCGGCGAATCAAAGCAAAACCCAAAAGGCAACAAGTCAGGAAAAGCGCAACTCTGCAGGAATTGTGGTTGGGGTCCTCACTCTCGTGAACAGTGCCCAGCAAGAAATGCAACATGTCATTACTGCCAAAAGGTGGGACACCTTGCTAAGGTATGCATTTCAAAACTTAAAAAGAAGAATGTGCATGAAATTGAAGCTACTGGTAATAACAATGCCCTAGCTGAGTCAGAGCCTACCCAATCATTAGGTGATTATGTGTTCCTGGGCCTAATTGAAGCAACACCTCTGGCCATGAATGTAAATGTTGTATCCTGTAGAGAGAAGGCTCTGCTAGAAGTCTCCTTGGCATTGAAGCCAGAAGGAAAACAAATGAATGCACTTTGTAAGATAGACTCAGGGGCTGAAACAAACATTATACCTAAGTCCCTATACCAGCAACTAAGCCCTGAGACACTAAGCTTACAACAACCTACAGTGAAGTTAACTGCTTATGGTGGAGCCGAGATCCCAAATCTTGGATCTTGCCAAATATATGTGAAGGGTCCTAACAATCCCAACCCCAGAGTCATCCAAGCAGAAGTTGTTGACGTTGATGGTCCTGTCATAATTGGTAACATGTCTGCACAAGATCTAAACCTCCTAAAGCTCAACTGGCCAGTCACAGCCAGCACAAATGCAACTACCCAGAATGTTGTGCAAAGTGAAAAGCCAATGCCCAATGTACATACTGTTAAACTATTTGACATCAGAGGCAAGCAACACCCTTTTCCACTGACAAAAGACTATCTGTTGAAAGAATATCAGGATGTCTTTACAGGAATTGGCTGCTTCCCAGGACCCCCATACAATATCGAAACTAACCCTGACGTTCCCCCAGTACAGCATGCCTCAAGGCAGGTTCCAGTACAACTACAGCAAGCCTACATAGAAGAGCTAGACCAGTTACAAGCAATCCGTGACATGCCTTCCCCGAAGAACCTTACAGAGCTGCAGTGCTTTTTGGGCATGATTAACTACCTGAATAGGTTCTCACCCATTCTAGCCCAAGTGTCAGAACCTGTGCGACAGCTGATGAAAAAAGATGTACCATTCTTGTGGCAACCGGAACACCAAAGGTCATTCCAGAACCTCAAACAAGCAATCACTGAAGTACCAGTCCTAGCCTATTACGACCCCGAAAAGGAAAACCTTATCCAGTCTGATGCGAGTCTTAAAGGCCTTGGATGTGTCTTGATGCAAGAAGGAAAACCAGTATGCTATGCCAGTCGATCGTTAACTGAAACTGAGTCTCGATACAGTAACATAGAGCGAAAGTTACTTGCTGCCTGTTGGTCGCTTGAAAAGCTTAACCATTACGTGTTTGGTAAGAAGGTGGTCATTGAAACCGACCACAAGCCACTCGAAAGTATCTGGAAGAAGAGCATATCAAGCGCTTCACCGCGTCTTCAGAGGCTCCTACTTAAAATGTCCAAATACAACGTGGAGATCAGGTACATTCAAGAAAAAAGCAACGTGATAGCAGATGCCCTTTCCAGGATTAGCCACATGGAGCCCCCTGTAGCAGACAACGAAGTCCCCGTGGTGGAACTGGACACGATATCTCGAACACTGCCAGCCAGCCCTGCCAAACTAGATGAAATACGAGAGTGCACTGATCAAGATGTTGTACTCAGTCGCTTAAAAGATGTCGTGCATCATGGATGGCCAGAATATCCAAATGAATGCCCACAAGACCTGAAAGAGTTCTGGAACTTCAGAGAGGACCTGAGTGTTGAAAATGGCCTCATTCTTAAGGGACACAAACTCGTAATTCCCAGTAAGCTACGCCCACAGATGTTACAAATCATACACCAAGGACATATGGGAACGGAGAAATGTCTCCTGAGAGCAAGGGAAAGCCTGTTTTGGCCAGGCATATCAAGAGACATTAAAGAGATGACAGAGAACTGTCCGACATGCGCACAGTTTTCCAAACAGCAACCAAAAGAAGCATTGCATCCACACAATGTACCCAGTTATCCATGGCAGAAGCTTGGATGTGATCTGTTCGACTATCGAGGTGCCGAATACTTAATAGTCGCAGACTATTACAGCAAATACCCCATAATTAGAAAGTTGAGCTCCACGACATCTGCTGCAATAATCAACCACCTCAAATCAATCTTTGCAGAACACGGCATACCAGGGCTAGAGGAAACGAACCACCCAAGATCCTACATTGTAGAGACAAACAGTGGTTCTGAACTAAGGCGCAACAGAATACAGCTAAAACCGTCAGGCCGAGTACCAGCAAGCTTTGAAGGGCAACTGCTCTCTAACCAAGACAACTCACCACAGTCCAGTGCACCTACATCTACATCCCACCCAGTCCCGTCACCAGGATTACCACAGACACCCCAGAAACCAGCTACAGCTGCTGAGGGAAGTCCCGACCAGCATTTGACAACCAGAAGTGGTCGCGTTGTAAAGAAGCCATTAAGAGTGTGTCCATAAGAGGACCAGGCAACAGGTGATACGGCTCAAATCACCGATTTCGCCCAAACTTAGCATAAATGTTGGGTATGATGAGCTATTTACTGTGGCAAAACATCAGCTCAAAATATTTTATTCCCTTCAAGTTATGGCACCTTTTGCAAAAATGGTCATTTTTCACTAATTTATGCATATTTAATTAGCTGAATTTGATTGACCAGTTCCACAAGAAAAAAAGACTTCTGAAAATAAAATTCACTGCATTATATTCTGTGGTTATTAGGCTTTAAGTACAATAATTCACTTCAACCGTCCGATTTGATTTCTTCTCCTCAAACGGTCTTTTGGAAGGTACACATTTCGTACTGTTGGAAATAGCCTTTAACTAGTGCCCAATATCTCCCATGAGCAACACCTTATATACATTATTCTTACATGGGTAATGAAATCCATCATTAAACTTCACAAAAATGCCACAAAATGTTTGGGGACTTCAATATTTTATTCGTACTGAGGAACTAAACACACGTGACTTAACGATTTCTTGCTATTTCATCAAAATTCACCGAAACAGAGAAGCCATTTATTTGCCTCATGGCACAAAATCGGTACGAAGTAGCTAATCAAGCATACATCTATCGATAACAATCAAAATATTGGCGAAGAAAAGGCAGTTAGGGCATTTTTCGGAGCGTTTTCAGAGCCATATAATTCGGCAATGTTGTGATAGCAAATGTAAAAATAGCAGCGAAAGATTTTCTTCACAAGTTCGCTCAATTCAACATTTAGGCACATCAAAGTTAAGAAACAAGAAAGTAATACTACATACATGCCACTTATCGACACTCAGATGCTCTCTTTTGAAATTTAAAATATTCTCATTTTCATCACAAACGCATCCTACCTGAAAACGAACATTCGTGGAGGAAAAGCAAATGAATACATCAAGCGAGTAGGGTACATGAAGCAAGTAGAGCACTTATAGTATCAAGCAGTAGAGCAAGTAGAGTATAGAGTTAATTACTATATTGGGGACATAATAGTTCCCCATACATAACGTATCTGACTGGAACGGCGGTACCGCTGACTGAAACGGCAGGCTCAAAGGTAGAAATTCAAGATGGCCGCTGTTTATTTTCCAGTTAAATTTATTTCATGCAAACTGGCCGAGAGAAGTGTCCTTCCATGAACTTTGAACAGCTCTTTGAATGACTTTATTGACAACCTGCTTACACGTTTCACGAAGAATGAACCACGATGCATTGGCTAAGTTCAGCGCGCCTCAAAGCAACAGTACATGTCAAGTGAGGTCGATCGAAGGATCGACGTGCAGCGAGGAAGAACAAATTCTTCAAAAGAGAGCATCTGAGTGTCGATAAGTGGCATGTATGTAGTATTACTTTCTTGTTTCTTAACTTTGATGTGCCTAAATGTTGAATTGAGCGAACTTGTGAAGAAAATCTTTCGCTGCTATTTTTACATTTGCTATCACAACATTGCCGAATTATATGGCTCTGAAAACGCTCCGAAAAATGCCCTAACTGCCTTTTCTTCGCCAATATTTTGATTGTTATCGATAGATGTATGCTTGATTAGCTATTTCGTACCGATTTTGTGCCAAATTGAGGCAAATAAATGGCTTCTGTGTTTCGGTGACTTTTGATGAAATAGCAAGAAATCGTTAAGTCACGTGTGTTTAGTTCCTCAGTACGAATAAAATATTGAAGTCCCCAAACATTTTGTGGCATTTTTGTGAAGTTTAATGATGGATTTCATTACCCATGTAAGAATAATGTATATAAGGTGTTGCTCATGGGAGATATTAGGCACAAGTTAAAGGCTATTTCCAACAGTACGAAATGTGTACCTTCCAAAAGACCGTTTGGGGAGAAGAAATCAAATCGGACGGTTGAAGTGAATTATTGTACTTAAAGCCTAATAACCACAGAATATAATGCAGTGAATTTTATTTTCAGAAGTCTTTTTTTCTTGTGGAACTGGTCAATCAAATTCAGCTAATTAAATATGCATAAATTAGTGAAAAATGACCATTTTTGCAAAAGGTGCCATAACTTGAAGGGAATAAAATATTTTGAGCTGATGTTTTGCCACAGTGAATAGCTCACCATACCCAACATTTATGCTAAGTTTGGGCGAAATAGGTGATTTGAGCTGTATCACCTGTTGCCTGGTTCTGCCCTGTTCTCTCACGGACACACTCTTAAGGCTAGACCTTTAAACTTTGTTAACCAGAACAACTCAGCTTAGCCGTCTGAGAACTTTGTTACGTTGGGTTTTAGTTTGAACAATACTTGTGTTGTTTAGGTTCGAATTTATAGGCCAAGTTAGTTTCTTTCACCCGGCAAAGTTTTCAGGGTGGAGATGTAAACATATCAGGTTTTGCGCATGCGCGTGAGGACTGGACAGAATCATACACGTGTGCTTGGACTGATCTGTACTCGTTAGATACACTGTTAGATAGAATAAAAGTTAGCTTCAGCACACTTGGAATATCTTTACAATAACGTTTTCAAGTTTTCCATGCTAAGTAAAACTGGGAAATCGAAGTTGGCAGATTTGTGACCAACAAACAACCATCTTATTTTGAAGAGCAAGCTCCAGGTTATCTACTAAAGCAATAATAGTTTCAAATTCTGTCACAATCAGGAAAACCCAAGAAGTACTGTTTTTCGTGAAAGACTTACCTAGCTTGTATGTAGGATATTATATAAGGATATTATATAACTCTTGAAGGATATTATATCATTAATTATTTTGTATTACCAACACCGCAGTACAACGCTTACTTAGACATAGCAAAATTTCGGCCATGGCTGTGCTGTTCTAGTTGGTGCCGTTTAAGAGAAAGTTTCTGAACTGAATGATATTTTTGTAGCCATTTTGAGTCAACACTCCTCCGCGACCTTTTAAGTCAAAATGAGCTGTCAGTGACGTCACAAGATCATTGTTGAGGTACATATTGACGCTTTTATCTGAACTGACTTCCAAAGTAACATTGAACCAAACTCCACCTCTTGGACTACCATTGGGACACGAGGCTTTCTTTGTAAAGACCACATTTTCGTTTAAAGCGTAACCAAGCTGATAGCAATTGGCTTGACTGTGAGGCCTGCATAAATCATATAAGACGAAATTAATCAGTTTTTAAATCTTGTAAATGTAAATTTTTACCAAAACGTATGGACCGGGGCCGATTATTTAAACGAAGTTTAGACTGCGGCTAAGAAAGTCGTGATCTTAATCGGGATTTAGCCTGCGATTCCAATTATTTAAACAACGTTTATCATAAGCCGCGTTTAGACGAAGTTTAACCAAATATGACGCTACCTACTCCCCCAGTGTAGCTAAATTGTCATACCGACAATCTTCCGATTAGCCACGAGCTTTTTCCGGTTAGCTTCGACCAAAGTCCCTTAGCGCAAACAAGAACAAAGGGACTATTGTTTAGTGCTTAATCCAAAAAGTTGAAACACAACAATAGACCATTTCTTGATACGGACTTACAAATAATAGCAAGTTAGACCTGCTCCTGAGTAGGTTTAAACCTCGTTTAACCGTTTATTTTCACTGATTCTAGCACGTTGCAGTCAACTTGTTTCTTGATTTGTATTTTTATGCGCTTCCTGAACCTCCGTGCTGGTTTAAAGAGATTTTTGATTCCATTTTTTCATTTTCTTCAAAAACACAAGTACAATTTCTTGAAAATATTTCCGCACAGCTCTATACTAAATTATATATGCAGCCCTTTTATAAAAAAGAAAACAACAGCAAGACAATAGTGTTCCTTTGGGAGTAGCACGCATGCATGATGTCAAAACAATAGTTTCACTTGTTAGTCGTCGTCTAAGCGTAGTCTTCGTGAACTCCGGCTCATTGGCGTTCAAATAATTTGATTTAGACTCCGGTTAGCCATGGTTTATGGAGTCATCGTCTAAACCTCGATTTAGCCTCAAACAACGCCTAACTTAGGCTTCGTTTAAATGATCGGCCCATGGAGTTTCTTTTGGGTCAACGCAGTTGACAGCTGGAACAAAAAAATTACAATAGCAGTAGGTTTGGAAGAGGGCTGATTCTGATAAGCATACGACGTATCTCGATGTGAGTGAATTTATTCAAAAGTTGTTCGTAGCATTTTTGAATCAAGTAGCAAGAAACAAACAAAAGTGATTGACGTTTTCCCGTAACAAATATTAGTAATAAACTTAACGCAAGGAACCAAGGAAGAACTAAAAAGGCTTTTCTGGCTTTTCTCAGGTTACGAACCTGAAGAACACAAAGTCAAAGTTGTTTTCGTCATTAATGTTGTACATTACTCCCAGGTGTCCAGAAGACACGCCTTGCCATCCAATCACATTCATGAGTTCAACCGTCATTGTGTATGAGTCACCAGCATTGATCTCCTCCTCAGGAAGAATGCGACAGAAATAAGGTGGTTTGTCATGATCAGCGTTCACTTCATAGCTTTTCGTAGCTTCTGATCTGGTCAGACTGACACAGCCCACCGCTGGTGGAAGAACAGCTGTAAACACGAGACATAAATAACACATCATAAATATCTTATGCCAGCGTCCATTGATTTAAGGTCGATCGACCCGAGTTCGAGCCTCGACCGGTTCATTGTTTTGTGCTTTTGGCCAAGGCCCTATACTTTGACAGTGCCTTTGCTTGCCCTTTGAGTGTCAATGAGTACCGGCTAACTGTTTGCCCAACCTACCAAAATGTTGGTGTTGGTGGTGGTGTGTGGGGGAGGGGGTTACCTGGCAACGAAAACCGAGATAAGCTCTAAAATTGTGGGCCAGTTTAGCCCGAGTGTGATGTTCACTTAACCATGTTTTTTTTTTTTTTTTTTTTTTTTCTTTTTTTCTTTTTTTTTTTATTATTATTATTGCAACACCAAAAAAACACTACTTACAAAGCAAAAACATACGCTAGTTACAATACTACTTACAAAAACAATACTTATACTACACTACTTACTATACAATAATTTTATAAACTACAGTATTTATTACTACTATACAGGTTTTTTTTTTTTACACAATTTTGCTTCATATATAATACACGCTTACACACTAGTAACACTACTTAACACTACAAAAATTACAAATTTTCCGCCTAATTTTGAATTATCCTACTTTACCTACAATACTTATATGCTTCAAATATACAGTACGAATTTAGAATGTTATAAAAGAAGTTTTACAGAAGGAAAGCCCACGTACGCTGAAATTGGTCTAAGCATTTACTTGCGATTGCACTCTCTCTAAGTATCTGCAATTTGTCGCGAAGACGAAGAAGAAACGTTCGGAAACACAGTTCGTCTTGGTCACCATTTGTGCAGAAAATATAGTGTTTTCCCAGGATAATTGAATAGTTAAGTGCCTGCCAGTGTGATGTCTTACCGAAAAAACCATATAGTATGATGCTTTGAGTTAGAGATAGTCGTTCTTGGGACTTTTCATACCACCAGTCTTCAAATAATTTCCAGAAGGAGGTTGTTTTTAAGCAATTGACAAGCAAATGGTTTAAAGTCTGTTTTTCAGTATTGCAAAGAAGACAGATGTCGTTGTCAGAAAGGCCATCACGATAAAGGCTCATCTGTGTGGGGAGTATGTTGTGTATAACTTTATATTGGAACATGATGATTTGGGTTTCTTTTGTAATAATGAAAGGTAGTTGATAAACCTTTTGGACATTACTCTCAGTAAAGCCATGACGAAGGATCCTACTTTGCGAAGTTGGTGGTTTGAAGGAGTTATCTAGGAAAGTAGAGTAAATTGAAGCAGTCGATAAGAGTGTTTCACTATTTTGGTTGACAATGTCGGTATGGTTACACAGTTTTAGTTCATTTTTCCACGCACGTGGTATGGCATCGAGGAGGCCGTAGTAGACGGTGAAAGGCACGTTAAGGTTGTATTTTATTTTAAATTCAGCAAGGTTGTAAAAAAGTCCATGCTCGTTCAGTAAATGGTGCAAACGAACAATTCCTTGGGCGAACCAATTTCTATAAAAGATTGGCTTTCTGTCGATAAGAATGCTGCAGTTATTCCATAGAATTTCCTGTTTAATATCACTGTTGTTGTCATCTAGTGTTTTAAAATTTTGCCAATATTTTAAGATTGAGCAATAGAAATCCGGCAGATTTTCAAGCTTTAGAGATTTAACATCATAGTTACAATGCGTTAAGAAAGTGAGATTGCCGTGGTGTCGCATAATGTGGTCCGGAATGAATTTCCATGCAGCGGATGAGTTGCTTTGAATTCTGTAGATCCAAGCTGTCTTTAGTGCCTTTTCCATAATTGTAAAATCGCACATTTTTAGTCCACCGTTCTTTTTTTCTCCTATTATGGTAGTTCTTTTGATTTTAGATGGTTTTCCGTCCCAGATAAAGTTGAACGTAATCTTATTGATTTTCTCGCTAAAGTGGTATGGGACGTGCAGGACTGAAGCATTAAAGATAAGTTTAGAGAGACCTAGTGTTTTAACTATATTAATTTTTCCATATAGCGTTAGCTTTCTTCTTTGCCACGCGCTCAGCGATTTTTCTAGGTCTCTTATTTTAGCACCAAAATTGAGTTCATCTGCATCAATTTGGTTATGTGAAAAGAAGCATGACCGTTATTGATGACACAACTGGAAACATCGTTATATATTATTTTGATCCAATTTAGGATATCAGGCCCGAAGTTGAAGAGATTAAGAGCGGCATATAGATAGTTCCATTCTATCGAGTCAAAAGCTTTTTTAAAGTCAAGAAAGATAGCTATACCTTCACAATTTGTTTGGCTTGTGAAATAAATAGTATCTTGTATTAGGCGAATATTTTCACCGATATATCGACCTTTGACATGTTTTTAAATTTATGTCGGCCGGTCAGGAATTTTTTAGTTCGAATAACATTCGATTATGACCCATGCTCGGTGAATATCCACCATAAGTATATCCTTAATTATAACCCACCGATTAATTTTCGCGCGCGGTCATTGGACAAAACGCATCACGTGGTACAAAATCGGACGACGGGTATCAGCGAATATACCCCGTCCGATTTGATATCCGTCGCCCGATTTTGTAGGCAAGCACAAAACAAACGAATGAAGTCACCTTATTCAATTCTAACTTTTAATGAATTCACAGTTATAAAACTACGTAAGCCAATCAACTTACATTTGTTTCAATCACAGTTACGCCGAGTTTATTACGTAGGTTTTTTCCTATAAATTTACTGGCGATAAAGCGCGATGAAGAAATTAATCGGAGGGTTATAAAATAAATAAACCCCTTTCTGGCTTGCTGGTATATTGGAGGATAATGCCCTTGGCTGAAAGATTGTCCTCAAAATTTCACAGTTGCCCTCGAAGCTACGCTTCTCGGCCAACTGTTCATTTTTCGACAATCTTTCAGCCTCGGGCATTATCCTCCAATATACCAGCCGCCTGAAGGGGTTTATTTACTAAACAGTGCATAGCGCTTTTGGCGCGCGCTGATTGGCTAGTCAAACTCGAAATATACTTTGGTATTCACCTCCGAGCAACGCGCGCGAGAACATTGTAATCTTTGTTACATTCATTAATACGTAACGCTAACATGAATGTGCCTTTTTCATTAAAAAAAATAATAAGAGATTATTAATAATGACAATTTACCTTGTTTACAGCTCTCCCCTGTCCACCAAGCCGAAGTACACAAACAGGTGTAGTTCACGTGACTGTTTACGCACGTTCCATTGTTGAGACACGGATGCATGAAGCAGAAATCTGCAACTGCATAAAACAATATAATATTTACTAAAGTTTTACATTTCATTACTTGTAAGGCGCGTTTAAAGGGACTGTGTCACGGCCGAGTAAAGTTTATTTTATCACGTTTTGCCAAATACTCGTTATGTAACTGTATGTTTGCAAAGAAATTACTTATATGGATCTATATGACAAAACCATAGCTTCATTGCAACAAAATGTGTCTCCCGGGAGTTAAAATTTAAAGTTACAAGCAAACAAGATTAACCTTAAAAAGTGTTTAGCCCAACAATATTTCAAAACCCATATCACAATCTGTTTGAATCTTTGTTGTTTTTGGCCATCCGTACCTTCTTTTGTGTTTGCAATTGGTGTGTTGTTGAAATGTTCCTTCACTGTTTTAAGAGGTTATTTTTATATTTCAACGAATCAGATGGTCATTCCACAAACCTAA
This sequence comes from Oculina patagonica, assembly GCF_052425735.1. Classification (NCBI taxonomy): domain Eukaryota; kingdom Metazoa; phylum Cnidaria; class Anthozoa; order Scleractinia; family Oculinidae; genus Oculina; species Oculina patagonica. Next base: position 21,538,407 of record NC_135765.1, read on the forward strand.
ATTTAGCTAAAAACCGCGACACAGTCCTTTTTAGCTGAGATAATAGCAGGCCCACTTACTTTCTGTTTGCATATCACATTGAGCAAGCAGGGAGTTTCCAGATCTCGTGGCATCTAACCAGTAATTGCCGCTGACCGCTAGTCCTCCTTCACTTGCTTTGATCTCTTTACACGAATCAGCAGGCAGTTCGGGAATGGAACCGAGGGGCACTGGAATTAATCAATATATATATATATATTTTGACAAGTTTTTAGTTTCAATGATAAAACAATGAAAAACAACTCACTCATTAACAGTGAATGGCCAAAAAAATTGTTTAGTTATTAATTTTTCAATACCTCTGTTTTGGGCCCTTCTCATGTAATATCTGTCCTTGTCCTTGACAAAATCCTCTGGCCTGGCCTCCTTAGTCCTGTTATTTAACTCGCATATGTCTTTAAACATGACGTAATTATAGCTTTGACATCTGACGTCGGAATTGCACGCATGTCTGCAGTCAAGTGATCCTCGCCGAGCCTTGAACGTCTCAAAGGTGTGGCCCTTAAGCATCTTTTGATAGATGGAGTAAGTGTCGACACCACACTGCTGACTGGTAATGTTACGAAACATTATGGCGATAAGAACCATCTGTTGCCAAGTCATTTTGGTATCTCAGGTAACTGGCATCTCCTTCAAAATATAAACGTTCATGTAACTGGTTATCTTTCTGTTAATATGAGGTAATTTTACAAGGTTTCCATTTTGAGTATACAGTCAACAAATGGGCTCCTGCTTATTTAAGGAGCAATTATTATTTTTTTATCTATCGAACCTCTCCATAGCAACAACTCCAACTACTAACAATTTACAAGGGCACCTCTGCAATAAATACAAATATACGTGTGTGTCATCTGTAGACTAGCTCTTTATTTAGGTGAAATTAAACAATAAATAATTGCTTTCTGTTTTTCCGGATTCTTCCTAGGTAAAAATTGATTTTATAATCGACGTTTCGGTAAGTTAAGTAAATAAAAGTCAACGTTAACATGGCGGACTGATGGCTTAAATAAAATATAAAAACCATTCACAAAGCTTCTTTTACCTAATTTACCATCATTAAAGATTTTTGTTAAAAAATATATAGCGCTATTGCTTTAATTAATTGAAAGAACTTAACTTATAATTGTGGGAGCCCCACAAAACACTCGGCAAAAAATACCACAACCGTTGCTGAGGTTGCTATGCTCTGGTGTTAGAAAACCAGCAAAATGTAAAAATATGGTTATATATAATTAATATAATCAACTGATAATCATTGTGGTGTAGTTTGGCAAAAATCTAAGACTGTCTTCCGAAAGAATATATATATTGAAAACTCACGCATTAAGGGGCACTGTCATATGGGTTTTTCTGCTTTTCAGTTAAAAGTACTAAAAGTGGCGAAGTACTCTCGCTCGTACGCGAAATGCGCCTAGAACATCAAGATGAAGATATAAAGTAAATTGTTGTTTAAGGAAGAGGGGAGCCACGATTAGTTTTAGCTGTTTTTTTCAGGTTTACAAGGACATGCAGAACTTAAAAAAATCAGACTAACTTTTTCAAGTTGCGATCTAAAGTTTCTGGTGACATTACAATAAAATCACTTGTTTAATACTTCAGTACGCTGGCATAGAAATTTTTAATAAAACTGGACTACTCTTTATAGGTTTCCATACGTCTTTAAGCTCTTGAATTTTTTTAAACGAAGCTCGCGACAGTGTCCCTTTAAAGGCTAAAAGAACGCAAATCGAGCAAGGCTGATACTACGTAGAACAATTTTAAAAGCGACCAAAGCACAAAATGGAAGTCAAAATGCAACCGTGGACACAAAGAACCTTCTATTAAAAAACAACAAGCAACAGAATTGTGAATTTGTTTCTTAGGTGTTATTTGTTTGACTGACGTTTCGGGTAAGATTAATATGTGGATGGGAGACAAATATTATTATGGACCATCACTTGTTGGATCTATCACACGGTCGCTTTATTTGGTCATGTAGTCCCATAGGGAAGTTTAGGTGCAATTTTTCATTAGCATTTTTATACGTTATATTTTGAAATCTTTAACGTTGTTCACAGTTAGTTTTCCGTTTTGCTGTTCCCCGTTTACGAATTTACTAGCGCCGATTTCTGCAGATTAGTCATGTTTTTACAGATTGACTCTTTCGCGGACACAGCGACCGAACAATGCGCGTTCAATTTGTGTCTTCGCCTGTTTGTTTTCGTCGCGTGTCAATTTGTATTCTATAGGTTTTTTTCTATTTATTTTCAGTTTAAACCTCAACATCAACTTCGATTCTCAACTTCTTATCAACTCGTCCAACCTACTCGTCATGTCAATTTCAAGTCCTAGTAAATTGAATGGTTTACTGTGTTGAGAATTTATTATTACTGCTGCGTCTGGCCGAAAATGATACCTTTTATGACAGTTACATCACGGTCTTCCAAACTAACGTTACCATCGGTAAATCAACATTTAAAATATATTATTTAACTAGATTTATATCTTACCTGGATAAAAGGAGCTGTTTATCCCAAAAGCAACTTGTTTAGTAACGGAATAGGTTCTTTCGGCATGGCAACACAATTCAAACTGACAAAGAAAGAATGCCTTTTGAATTTACATACATTTTTTTTCGATTAATTTTGTTTGGTGATACCTGATGAGTTTGTTAATATTTATTGTCATTGTTGTACAATAAGTTCGGATTTGAACCCTGGTACATCTTAGTAATAATTATGGAGGTGACTTGGACTCTATTATAACTTTAACAATACTAAGATAATGTTTTAAGATGACTGAAAATGATTTTCATCAAGATCCGGTCCCTTAACAAATACACTTAATGAGTGAAAGAAATACAAATTTAAAGCTCATTAGGGGTCCCGTATTTCAATTTTTACTGCTTTGGTGGCTTCCAGTTTAAAGAAACTGAAAACGTGCTTTAATGAACGGAAAGATAATTAATCAATCATAGCGGCAACATGAAACCGTAACGTGATATCGACTATCATTCAGAAAAATGAGGTCTGTCTTCGTAGCTTTGTTGGAACCGTACCATACTTTTCTCAAGTATGTATGTGGTTTTGGGACACTAATGAAGTTTTAGCTTCTTCTTCTTCTTCTTCTTCTTCTTCTTCTTCTTCTTCTTCTTCTTCTTCTTCTTCTTCTTCTTCACTGAGTTATCTATCGATTTATCTATATCGATTTTTCGATATTACTTTTCATGCTAAAAAACGAATGATATTTTCTAATTTCTTACTTTGATATCTTTTCATTTCCCGCTCAAAAAAGAACAAAAAACAAAAACAAAACAGGCTAGAAAAATACCGCGACAGGAAAACAAACCATATTTATTCGTTATGTGCAATAAGGGACTGTTGCTCTCTCCTGAAATTGATTGAATTAGTATTTTACCAAAACTAGTCCGAAGCACGTTCAAAAGAAATAAAACAGTCTCAAAAGACTTAGCAAAGAACTTCTTGACTATATGTCAAGCGTCGAGATTTCAAGACATTTTTTTTAAATTCAGTTGTATTTGTTTCCAGTAAATAACCGTTTTCCAAAGTTATCACTACTGTACGTAAACCAATCTTCAATAGCGTAGGAAGTCGTTTTTCGCTAGTGTCGGTAATTCTTAAAGAAATAAACTTTGACGTTGTATATCAAACGCGAATGACAGTGTTTCATCAGGATATCCAAACATCGTGGAGAGCGTTGAAAATACGACACGTAGCAAAGTATTTTTGACGAAATTCGAGATGTTTGGATAGCCGATGAAACACTGTCTCGAGTATCTGATACATCTTCTCAATTAAAACCAACACTACTGAGTAAAAAGAGAAATAAAATCGTAAATATCTATTCTAATTAAGACCGGGTATCCAAACCTACTTAACGGTTGTGATTTTCTTTGTTTGAACTTGATGAATTATAAATGAGTTTGAGAAAGAAGCTGTCATATTTATGTTAATCATCAATAGTTGAACACATTGTTGATTAGATAGTGAATATATGAAAGAAAGACGTGTGTTTTCATATATTAACTATCTCATCTACTCCACGAGCGGGACATTAGAGCCTACAGTTGACCTGCTCCCAGCGTATCAAGATTTCATAGCTCAGTTGGTAAAGCATCGCACCGGTATCGCGGAGGTCATGGATTCAAAACCTTTTGTAGCCTTGGAATGGTTTTCAGGATAAAAAATACCATTGTTTAAATTGCTTGACCAGTGCGAGGATCACATCATTCATTTCATTATTGTTGATTGAAATGCTTTTCGTTTTTCGATTTCTTTTTTTCTTTTAAGTTTATGAACCGAGCCAAAAGGTCCGTAAACCTGTAAAAAAGAGAAGAACACGACCAATATTCCACGTTATTATATGGTAGGGAATGTTGTACTGGGAACGAAACCACTCGTGGATTCCATACGCCACTCCATCCGGGACTCGAGTGGCGTTTTTTTTTTCTATATGTCACTCTTGCGAGTGGCATAACGCTCATTGACGTCATGATTGGTGCCTTTTCCACTTTGTTGAAAAAACTTGGTTCTTGGCAGTGTCGCTTGCTGTTAGCAAGCATCGACAAGAAGGTTTAATTTGTTTAACTTAGGCTCGGCGCAAACGTCGAACTTCACATGAGACGAACTAAACTGAGCGAATAAAGTTCACAATAAGTTCGACGTTTGACTCAGTTAAGGTCGTCCGACTAACTAAGGATCGACTAACACGTTCTATCCGTCTGCTTCAGACGATCGACTGTGGGACAAACGTCGATCTTTTCATGAAACGAACTTAATGAATAATTAAAAAGTTTGTATGTTGATGTATTTTTAAACGCGATAGTTTGAAATAAAAGGTTACTATCGCACATTCAGAGAAAGAAAAAGTAGATAAAAATAAAAGGCGGAATAAGAAGCAGTTACCGTCCTTTTGACGTTCAGGCTGCGTTTTCACTTAAATTACCAAGACGAAAGAACCGAGAAAATATGTGAAGACAATCGGAAGGAACACTAATTAGAAAAATAAACTCTCAATTGACATCATTGTTTCTTAACGTGATTTTATTTATAACATTGTATAATAAAACAATTATATATTAGAGTCGGTTCTTGTGATGTTTATCCACCTGCCTTAGCTATGGCTGAAATCACTCCTCTGAATCATCATATTTGATGTCACAAAACCCTCAACCAAGATTGTATTTTGGTATATACCAAGCCGGTGAATATTGTTGGCTATTCAGGCTCCGCATTCTTTGTTGTTCATCGGCTCCAAGGTAATGGATTCCCGACTCACCCGCATAAGAAACGGTAACGCATAATGTTTTTACGCAAATGAGATTGCTAGAGGTCTACGTTAATGCTTTTCTTATAGTGTCACTTATTAAATTATTAAAAATGCAGTACAAATTTGTTGTTTACTATTGGGAAATTAGATAATCTCAATAAAACACAGTAATTCTCAATGGGTTTTAAAAAACTTCCAACAGCGGCAAAGTATTTGACGCGATTCCAAACGTTATACAATCCAAACAACTTCAAAATGCACTTCCCACCTAATGCTGAATAAAGCATTCTCTGACAGATGTCCAGGAATGATTATTTTAATCTTACAAACGATTCAGTTTTGTCTCTGAGTTGATTAATCTCGGTGTTATTGCGCTAAATAGTTATCTGTTTTCCACACCGATGACTTAAGGGTTGCACAGTGTTGTGCGGTTTTTAAAACCTTTACTGCTACTCTCTCCAGTAAACTACTAGCACTAGTATTAAGCGCTGACACCTCAAAGAACATCAGATGTTGATAGTTATTAAGCTACGTAAAAACCACAGTACCTTGACATTAAATGGGAGACTACTTTGTAAAAGCCCGTGAGGGTTTCTTTAGTCTTCCTCCCAAGTTAAAATATTGATATACATTCTAATGTACTTAATTGACTTCATGGGAAATAAACATTCATTCATTCATTCATGAGCCAAAACTTCTATAATTGATACAACCTTCGAACATACAGGGGGCAGGGGCGGATGCCTCTCCTCTGCGCAACTTTGAAAAGGAATTTCACTATTTAATGCTGCAACATCCAGTAATTTTGCAGTATTATTCTTTATCTTCATCCTTTTACAGTATCGAATTATCCAATCTTCTGACTTCATGACTTTGGGTAGAGCAGAACGCGCCGTTTAGAAAAGAGAAAGCTTTCGGGTTTGACATAAATAGCGCTTTCCCTGGCTTAGAAACCCGTTTGATGATGATCCATCTGTAAGTCAATGACAGAAAAAAAAAACATTTTTGGTTATACGGTCAACTCTCGCTTAACGGACACCTTTATAAGACGGATACCTCCAAAATACGGACACCTGGTGATGGTCCTTGCCGTTTTTCTTTCAATTTACTCTAACTTAACTCCCTATATCATCTCTTTAAGACGGACAGCGGACACTTTGAAACCGTCAACGGACACTTGACAAGTTACTTATTTTTTAGTGAATAATACTTCAAAACTTTGTATCATATCGACATCAAGCAAGGTTAGCTAGCGCGTTCAGGATACCAAACTTACTAACTAAAAACAATCTGTTATATAGAGGATATTACATGGTTGCGCGGAGATATGAAATTTATCTTCGAGTGTTCTGTTTATTATATAAACCTACTAATTACGATGTTTTGACGATTTTCCGAAGATTGCCGACCATTTTCCGAAGATTTCCGAATATTTGCAAAATGTTGTCGGAAGGTCGTACGAATGTTTCCGAACATTTTCCGAACTTTTCCGAAAATTTCCGAAGATATCCGAAGAATTCCGAAGATTGCCGAGGAAGATCCGAAGATGTTTCGACTTAACATCGATTTACTTTGGCTCATTCAGCATTGAAACAGGGCAAACTTGTCAGAAAATGTTTCGAAATCGATATCTTCACATGTGAAAATAACATGTTATTTTCACGTGTGAAGATATGATTTTTTCGCGCGAAAGATTTCCTGGTATTTCACTGATGTTTATATAATAAAACGGGTTATACTTCTTTGCTTAATAATAATAATAAATATATTTTTATAGCGCCTATCCAGGCCTGCTCTAGGCGCTTTACAAATGTTTGTGCAAATGTTTGTGCACCAAGTGTCTGTGCACCAAGGAGGTCATCTTCTATTTAGAGTATAATGCAATTTGTAGATATCTCAACTTTTGCTTCAAACAAGCGAATATTCATTTTAGTCCTTTTCCAGTTTGCAAAGTGTACAGTTAAGTTTTTAGACTAAAAGCTGTAAACGTTTGCTTTAAACAAGCGAATTCTGAAAGCATGTTATAGTTTACAACATAAATGTACTGCTCACTATCGATTATAATAAACAAAAGGGCAAACGAGTCAATTTTCAAGTATTATTTTTGGTCCAGTTTGAAGGTTTTGCTACAGTAAGCGACTTTAAACAGACGTGTATTCGCTGTGCATAGCCGTTCAATTTTATTATCTCAGAATTACTGGTGTAACGTTCCCTCGACTCTCTATTAGGCGGACATCATCCTGAGACGGACAGTGTGGGCAGGTCCCGAAGGTGTCCGTCTGTAGGTTTGACTGTAGCCCCACCCCACCGAAGAGAACCTACCACCTATCCAACTTTTCCAAACTAATTAACAAAGGGAAATCTAAGATGGCGTATTTAATGTCGTCATCATACGTCATAAACAAAAGAAAGCCATCCTACTTTGAAGAGAAAGCTCCAGATTATCTAACAACGTTGTAATAGTTTTAAGTTCTCTCATAATAAGGAAAACTGAAAAAGTGTTTCCGTGAATTACTTAGAAAGGTTATATATAACTCAATTCTATAGCCAATACCGAAAAACAGCGTTTACTATTCCCTCCACCCTAGATATATTAAAACTAACAAATTGGTCGCCATGTTAACTATATTACATTCTTGGCCATGTTGTACTAGTTGGTGTTGATTAAGTTAAAGTTTCTAAACTGGATTATATTTTCGTAGCCATTTTGAACCATCACTCCTCCACGGCCTTGTGTGTCGAAATTGGCTGTCAGTGACGTCATAAGGTCATTGTTGAGGTAGATATCAACGCTTTTATCTGAATTGACTTCAACACGAACAGAGAACCAAACTCCACCACTTTGGTTGCCATTGGGACAAGAGCCCTTCGTTGTCGCCACCTTATTTCCGTTTAAAACATAACCAAGCTGGTAACATCTGCTTTGTTGTTCGTGAGGCCTATAAATAAATCGAGAAACGAAAAGAAATCGATTACGACGAGATCAGTTAAAAGTAATCTTATCTTATCTTATCTTATCTTATCTTATCTTATCTTATCTTATCTTATCTTATCTTATCTTATCTTATCTTTTCTTTTCTTTATGGGAAGTGTTGTCCTATTGTCAGAGACATGACTTGCAGTCAATAAACCAGTCAACAAACTACATGCAAGCAGATAATTCTCTCTTTATACGTGTTTATACTGGCTACCAAAACGGTAAGTCTATGAAGTGCTGACCCTCAATGCTGCATTCAGTCGAGATTCCGTTTCCAGAAATAGGCTATCCTGATGCTAAATAAATTAATTCAAACGTTGTTTGTACTGCTTTTTCTAAGGATGCGTTTCTTTGGAAGAATCCAAGACGGGATCTCAGATCAAAAGGATACTTCGCTCCCAAAGCCATGACAACCCCGTAAACACCAAATATCAGTAGAAATTCATTTTCTGTCGAATTTATTCTAGCCAAAATCATTTCATCATACAAAAACCTTTAAAAAAATCACACGTCGAAGCATTTTTTCTTTATGCTTGAAGCATGATGTGGCAAGAAAGCATCTGAGAGCGAAGAATTCTGCGAAAAGATGATGCAAACTTCCCTCGTGACAATTTCAAAAGGATACAACTTCCGTAGGCACGCGGCGGCTGTTCTAGAAAGCCTCATTCAGTTTCAATTCACACTTCATGCTGATCAATCTACCATTATGTTTTATATGAATTATTTGTGTATTTTAATCGAAATAAGCGCTTGGAAAGTTACCGTATCGGCTTGTAGGTCCCAGGGTTAATAATTTTGTAACAAATACATACAAGTAATTAATGCAACAAACCTGAAGTAAACCATATCAAAGTTGTTTTCGTCAACAACGTTGTAAATTACTCCAAGATGTCCAGAACTTACACCGACCCATCCAATGACATTCATCAACTCAACTGTCATTGTGTAAGGGTCTCCAGCATTGATCTCCTCCTCAGGAAGAACGCGGCAAATGTCAGGCGGCTTGTCCTGATCAGCGTTCACTTCATAGCTATTTGTAGCTTCTAATCTGGTCAGACTGACACAGTCCACCGCTGGTGGAAGCACAGCTGTAAACATGAAACATGAATTATTATACATTGGTGTCACCAGCTTGATTTTGATTGGCTATAAGCACGCAGCTAATTCTTGCTTGCTGTTTCTCTTACGTCATACCTACAGACATTAGATTTTACATATGTAGAAGTGACGTCATACCTACAGACAATAGTTTTATGCATTCAGATTTTGCAGATTTTGTGCAGATTTTGTGCGCGCTCTTGTCTTTACAAGTGCAGCTCAGGAATGTGCATAATAAAACAATTATTGGATTCGGTTTTCGCATGATAGCGATAATTATCAAGGCCTCAGTTTCTGTTATCCGCCTCAGCCTTCGGCTTCGGCAGATAACAGAGACTTTGGCCTTGATAATTATCGCTATCATGCTCAACCTCATCCAATAATTGTTAATTATACATCATAAATATTTGATGGACAAACGGTGGCCTAATGGCCAGCGTGTTGGATTTGGGGTCGATCGACCCCGGTTCGAGCAATGACTAGGACATTTTTTGTGCTTTCGGCCAAGACCCTTTTCTCTCACAGTGTCTTTGTTCGCCTAAGAGTATCAATGAGTACCCGGTACGTAAGTGTTAGTGCAACCTACCAAAACATTGGTCACGGTGGTGGTGGTGGGGTAACCTACTATCGACTGCCGTTTTATCCAATTTTAAAGAAATACTCTTTGCCGCTTCATTTTACAGAAACCGAAATAAGCTCAGGTTGGCCCAAGAGCCAATTATGACCATTTGCTTTTCTCTAAACGTCATTGCTGATAGTCTTAGGTGTTTTTACCATGCCAGATCATTTTGAAAAAACTTAAGGTTACAGCTTTTGTGTGAGCCAATCAAGTTTAATAGCGTAACCCTTTAACCTTAAAATTATTTTTTTTCCATAGGAAAACCGTTCTATTTTTTCACTCCTCCTATACGGCCGCAATAAACACACTCTATATAATGATATGTTACCTTGTTCACAGCTCTCCCCAGTCCACCAAGCCGAATTGCACAAACAGGTGTAGCTCACGTGACTGTTTACGCACGTTCCACTGTTTAGACACGGATGCATGAAGCAGAAGTCTGCAACTGCACAAAACAATAAAAGAAGATAATTAAAATCTATCATTTTTGGTTAAGTTTAACATTTCATCACTTGTCCGTCCGTTTACTGAGATTCTACTGAAATAATAGTAGGCCCACTTACTTTCTGTTTGCATGTCACAGCGAGCAAGAAGGGAGTTTCCTGATCTCGTGGCATCTAACCAGTAATTGCCGCTGACAGCTAGTCCTCCTTCACTTGCTTTGATCTCTTTACACGAATCAGCAGGCAGCTCGGGAATGGAACCGAGGGGCACTGGAATTAATATATTCACATTATTTTGTAAGCATTAAGTGAGAGATTTGATCATTTTTTGATAAGAAACATTTTCAATGATATAAACATAGTCAAATAACTAACGAACCAACAGCCAAGGAATAATTGTTTTATAATTAACTTTTCAATACCTCGTTTCGGGGCCTTCCTCATGTAATATCTGTCCTTGTCCTTGACAAAATCCTCTGGCCTGGCCTCCTTAGTCCTGTTATTTAACTCACATATGTCTCTGAATATGACGTAATTATAGCTTTGACATCTGAAGTCAGAATTGCACGCCTGTCTGCAATCAAGTGAACCGTGTCGAGCATTGAACGTCTTAAATATGTGGCCCTTAAGCATCTGTTGATAGATGGAGTAAGTGTCGACACCGCACTCCTGGCTGGTAATGTTGCGAAACAACACGGCAATAAGAATTATCTGTAGCCAAGCCATTTTGTTATATCAGGCAACTGGAATCTCCTTCAAAATAAAAACGTTTATTTCGTTACTGGTTTAGTCTCTATTGATCTGAGATAGTTTTACAAAGTTTTCATTTCTTGTATATGTTGCAGGTTAAATCGGTTTTCAGATTAAATATGTTTCCAGCCTAGTTTAATCTGTTTCAACCTGAAGATAAAAATCTATTGGACTGCCTTTTAGTGAATTCAAGTCATATGTCATTGTAAAAAAACGGATTAAACCTACACCATATATAGTCAATATATAGTCCGAGCCATTCAATATCTTCATACTCATGGCTAACTACTAACAAGCCACAACGGCACCTCTGCAATACACATAGTCAATCGACGCCGTGAATCATCGGCAGACAGATAAGTGCAAATCAACCTTGCTCTTTATTTTAGTGAAATTAACCAATTTATTAAAGGATGCTCTCTGCTTTTCAGGATTCTACCTAGGTTTAAATTGATTTCAAAATCGCCGCGTTGGCAAGTTTAACTGATTTTATCGATATTTAGGACTGATTAAGAAACTAAAAGACAATTTGGCGGACTGATGGCTAAATCATATAAAATATAAAATAAGTTTTTATAGTCTCAGACATCCACGGAGCTCCTTTTCACCTGATTCATAATCATCAAAGATCTTTATATATAGCGATAGCTTCAATTTATTGAAAGATCTTGACTTTTAACTGTGGGAGACCTCGGCAAAAATACCAGAATCGCTTCTATGGTAGCTTCTTTTTATTTATTAGAAAACCAGCAAAATGTAAAAAAATGGTCATTTATAATCAATATAATCATTGTAGTTTAGTTTGGCATGCAGATATCGAAGACTGGCTTCCGAATTAATTTTTTACTTAAAAAAAAAATGCATATTAAGGAGGGCAGATAATACGTAGAACACGACACGCACAAATTCACAAGCCAAAATACCACCGTGGACACATTGGGCCTCGTTGAAACAACAGACGGTAGGAATTTGAATTAGTTTCTAAGGTGTAATTTGTTTAACGAAGTTTTGGGTGAGATTAATTTGTGTATGGTTGTGGAAATATAGACATTGCTGTCTTCCCGACTACCGTTTAAAAAAGCTACATTAGTAAATCAACCTTTAAAATACATTGTATAATTAGGTTCATATCTAACCTGGATAAAAGAAACCTGATCCAAAAGTCACTTGTTCAGTAGCTAAAGAAGTCGTTTCGGCACAGCAACACAAAGAGAACTCACAAAATAAATGCCCTTAGAATTTTCCTCTTTTTTGATAAATTTCGTTTCGTGGTACCTGAAGAGTTTGTTATTGTTCGTGCTTGTGTTGACAATAAGTACGGATTTCAGCCGGGTGCATCTTAGTAATAATTAGAGATGACTCCAATATAACTATACCAAACAAAGATGATTTTTTAAAGGCTAATTAAAATTGTTTTCACTAGACCCAGTACGTTAACAAATACACTTAATTTGTCAAAGAAATGAAATTTTTAAGCGCACCAGGGGTCCCCTTATTTTAATTTTTTATGCTTTGCTGGCCTCTAGCTAACCCAATTTCAAGTCAGAATTTTGCGCCTTAAATAAACAGAATAAGAACAAGTCAATCGTATTAGAAACAAGAAAACCGTAACCGTTGGTTAACTTTTAGAAGAACAAGGCGTTTCAGCATAGCTTTGTTAGAACTGTACGGACTTTTTTAAGTACGGAATATTTAAATCTTAACTATTAGTATAATAAGCCGATTATACATAATTAAAATGAGCCTAATGGTTTCAGGTAGAGGAAGAGATTTAGGTAGAAATTACTTATTTAACGATATTTATTGCAGATGTTACTTTCCTTGCTGAAAAGCGTTATTTTCTAGTTTCTCATTTTGATATTCATTCATTTCCCGCTACAAATTGATAACAAAACGGGCTAGAAACATACAGCGACAGGAAAACATACCATATTTATTCGTTATATAATTAAGGACTGTTTGTATCACTGCGTGAAGGGCGAGGTAGCGTTTTACAAAAAAAGTCCATAGCACGTTCAACAAAATCACAACAGTCTCGAAAAACTTGACCAAAGGACTTCTGGACTATTTGTAAACGTCAAAATTTCAAGACAACCTTTATTTTAAATTGTTTTGGTTCCCAGGGAATAACGGTAAAATTTCAAAGTTATTACCACTGTACGTAAACTAATCTCCAAAGTGGAGGTCATAGTTATGTTAATTATTAACACGTGAACATATTGTTGATTAAAATGCTTTTCTTTTATCAAGAACGCCTGTTGCTCTCAAGGCGTTCTGCTGCTTGACTGGTGCCCGGCAACAACCCGCTAAAAACTGGGTTTACTATTCTGCTAGATGTTAAAATCAGAAAAACGATTAGCTATTTGTGACGACTATCACAATAGTCGATGCGAACTAATGTAAAATTTTGCTTTGAAGTTTGAATATATTAAAGCTATAAATAGATGTATGATGTTTCTTACCGTTTTGACCGAAGTTTATTGGGAAGTACAGCGGGGAAGGAGGTATCAATGAATACATTTTACTAAACTTGCGTGAGGTCAGTATAATCCGAAACGGAGAGAATGTTCGTGGTACTTTCCCCAAACGTAGGGGTTAAGCAAAGGAAACTGACCTCTTCGAGCGTTCTTCACAGTTTCAGTGATACCTAGCAGACAAAAACACCTACGCTGTATCGAGAAATTGAAAAAATAATTGAAATTAAGGTCATGTAAATTAACGCTCCAGTTAATGAACAGTGCTGAAATTAACGTTAACAATAATAAACGTGGCTTAAATTAACGCAAATTTTTGAAATTCCGTTATTATTGCGTTAATTTCCCTGCCTACTCCACAGACTTTTCCAGGGCCGATTGAGCGCGGCGGATTCTGATAGAGAGTTGTGGAGCATTGGGAGCGAGCGCGAAGCGCGAGTGGTGGGTGATGGGAAGGGAAAAAACAGAAAGGGAAAAGTCTGCTAAATCCTGTGTCGAAGATCTGCGAATGTGAGCGAAAATGTGTAAATCGTTAAAATACTAAAAATGACGGACTTTTCTGATGATGAAGCGCCTTCTGCCAGGATTGGGAGACTTTTTAAACGATTCCGTGGACGAAATAGAAGTTTCCATAGAACATTACACGACTCCAACTTTCGTGACATTTGTACCTTTGCCGTTCTATGTTAAATTCGGTCTTTCGACCTTATTTGCTTCTGACTTCTTTCTGAGGGGCACTGTTTTATTTGGAGGCATAATGTATTAAATAGAGCCGTACGATTGTGGCCTAGGAAGTGTCTCGCTGCGTGGTTTCCGTTTGTAAAGTTCAATCTGCCTCCTCTACATAGCATTTCTCCCAACGATCGTGAGCGACTGGGGACGAGGCAGTTAATTTCCGATAATAAGGTAATCAGCAACTTATATCGTAAACAAGTGATGACGTCACAAATGGTACAATATCCATGCTTTCTTTTAGTGAGATTTTTTTCGTGCTTGGGATCAGTGGGTTAGTTATCAGAAATGCGTTATCTACTAAAGCAATTTATAGTTTCAAATTCTGTTATAATAAGGAAAACCCAAGAAGTGTTTTCGTGAATGACTCACGTACTAGCTTGTACGTCAGAAGTATATATAAGTATATATTGTACAACACTGAATTATAACGATTACTAATTCCTCCCGCCTAGATATTGCAAAGCTAATGAATGGATCGTAATGTTGACTTCCTGGTATTTTCGGTCATGGCTATGTCGTACTAGTTGGTGCCGGTTAAGAGAAAGTTTCTGAACTCGATTATATTTTGGTTGCCATTTTGACCCAACACTCCTCCGCGTCCTTTTGTGTCGAAATGAGCTGTCAGTGACGTCACGAGATCATTGTTGAGGAAGACATTGACGCTTTTATCTGAACTGACTTCCAAACGTACACTGAACCAAACTCCACCACTTGGGCTACCATTGGGACAAGAGGCCGCCGAACCCCAGGCCACATGCACATTTCCGTTTGAAGCGTAACCAGGTTGATAGCATTGGTCTTGACTGTGGGGCCTAAATAAATCAAAAGACGAAAACTTGTTATAAGTGTTTGAATTAATCCGTATTTTAATCTTGTAAATGTACATCATAACCAAAATGTATCAAGTTTCTTTTGTGTCAACGCGGTTGCCACAAACGAAAAAAACTTTTAATTGCAACAGGTTTGCAAAAATGACTGATTCTTATAGAAATAAAACCAGCCCTGTCTATTTAAACGTTGCTCGTACTATTTTTGAACCGAGTAACAAGAATCACAAATCAAAAGTGGTCTACGTTCTTCTGTAATATATATTTAAAGTAATAAACGTAATGTAAGAGACCAAGGAAGAACTAAAAAAACCTTTTCTGGCTTTTCCCAGGTTACCTGAAGTACACAAAGTCAAAGTTGTTTTCGTCTATAACGTTATATAGAACCCCAGGGTGTCCATGATTTACGTCACCACTTTTTCCAATCACATTCATCAGTTCAACCGTCATCGTGTATGAGTCACCAGCATTGATCTCCTCCTCAGGAAGAACGCGACAGAAATAGGGTGGTTTGTCATGATCAGCATTCACTTCATAGCTATCTGTAGCTTCTGATCTGGTCAGACTGACACAGCCCACCGTTGGTGGAAGTACAGCTGTAACAGCAGACATAAGTAATACATCAAAAAATATTCGATGATATTCTTATCTCTTCATTAAAGTACATGTTAATCAGTTAATTCAATTCAGTCAGGTGCCTTTGTGTCTGAAGTAAAAATGAAATGTTTTATTTAAAATGCTAAAATATAATTTTAGTCCGAGTTTATATCCAATTATGACCATTTGCTATTCTCAAAGGTCGCCGACATTACTCTTAGGTGTTTGCCATGCCAGATCATTTTGAAAAAAAAAATAAGGGTATATCAATTTTAGCTCCAGCTCTTATGCCAGCGAATCAAGTAAAATATCTCAACCTACACGCATTTTAATTAAAGGAGGCAGTTACTGTGCAGGCCCCAGTTGTTGAAAGGGTGGATAACGCTATCCACAGGGTAACTTATTATCCAGTGGATAGCGTAGTATGTTTTGTCAGCACTTATTCACTGGATAGTGATTTATCCGGTGGATAACGCTATCCACTGGGTAACTTATTATCCAGTGGATAGCGTAGTATGTTTTGTCAGCACTTATTCACTGGATAGTGATTTATCCGGTGGATAGCGCTATCCACTCTTCAACAAATGGGGCAAGGATTTTAAATATAGTAAGTTAGGTATATATCAAAGGGAAAAGTCAAGTTGTTCAGTTACGATGGTCAGCTTGTCACTTGCTCATGCTGTTATTGGTATTGCTATTCGTAATCATGATATTTTTATCTCTTTATTTAAAGTACACGTTTATTATTATAATTCCAATTCAGTTAGATGCATATGTGTCTGAGTAGAAATAACATGCTTTATTATTTTACTAGCTCCGTGAGCGGTCAAGATGAAACGAATCCCGTGCTCTGATTGCCATCTTGCGCCGGGACGCCCGACCGCAAGCGAAAAAAAAAGCCGAAAAATTTTTAGTTCCGTCGTCGCTACTTCAAAAAGCTTTTCCGTCGTAAATTTGAGCTATAAAAGTATTTTCCGAAACAACACAAGTATTTTCTGTTTGTTTCTAGCGAAATGGAGTCCGATAACAAAGAAATAAATATTGAAGTAAGAACAAACAAATTAATCAGCAAATGCTAACGAGTTTCGTGAATTTTATTTGCCACAACAACCACCTAATACAAAAATGAAAACGCAAAGCGACTTGAAAACATGTTATCGGTTTTTTTTCGGCGGAAAAGGGAGAGAAGTGAGTGACATACCTGAAGAATAAAGACTTCGGCAAACTAGTCGTTTGTGTAAAATCTCCAAAATGGAAGAAAGCGGACGGTACGGCGAACCAGGCACTGAAAGCTTTTAAAACATCTTTTGACCGAAGCCTCTAACGCTCACGTCGAATAAGGTCGGGTCGGACATTTATATCAACGATGTAGGAAAGTTCAAGCTTTTCCCGTGAAGTCGACCAGTGGTAAGTCCCAAACGCTTTCAACAATCACAATTTCAATATTCAGCTCGTGTCAGGGCAGGTTTGCACCACAAAAGCGCCAGAAGCGAGCAAATACTCTGCAAAACTTCCAATAATCAAAAGCTGGCGGCCAGATGGAATGGACATTCTTGTTTTATGGATTCAAACTCAACGTTGATTCGCAATTTTAGCCATTTCAATATCCTTTTGACGGTTAAAAAACATCTGTTAAAAAGAGTTGAATTTCGCTGTTGTCGCGTCGTTTTACTTCAACTCGATTCATTCAAAAATTTGACAGTCACTCGTTAAACTTTTAAACCAATGAAATGATTTTAGCGTGCGCCATTGATTGTCCATGCAACTGGCTTCCTTTTCAGTACTCGAAAAAAGTCAAATAATAAATCCTTTATTGACCAAGCTTGTTCGGTCAAGATGGCAGGATATTGGCCTCGTTCTTTTTTTGCGTGTTTATGGACCTCGACTTCGTCTCGGTCCATAAACACGCAAAAAAAGAACTTGACCAATATCCTGCCATCTTGACCTCACGCTTAGTCAATAACCCATATTTATTTAAAAATGCCCAGTAAAGAACAAAGCTTGCTTTCTCCCGATGTCGGAACATACGACTTCAACCTTAAAAAACTTTACGTTTGTAATGTCCAATATTTTGTCATAAATCAAAACTATAGCAAAAGTCTCTAACGTGTTTGGTTATCCGCAGCCCGATCTGAGCACTAATAGGACAGTGTACGCGTCATGCCTGTGTAGTTGGGAAGTACGCGTCATTTTGCGCGCGCTTTCGTTGTCCATTTAACAAATAGATTTCATTTTGCCGTGCGTCTGTTCAGTAATAGATCACAGATGACGTCAAAATGTGGTATGAACAGAGAAGTGGCCCACGAGGCGCTAGCCGAGTGGGTCACTGATGTTCATACCACATTTTGACGTCTTCTGAGTATTACTGAACAGACGCACGGCAAAATTAAATCTATTTGTTTTATATAATAACACAAGACTTCAGCACACTTCTGTGTGAGCAATGCTGCCGTACCGTTGAGCTAAGTTGTTATGATTTCACTATTAAGTTTTCGTTAACACGAAGCATTGTTAATCCGATTGAATACACAGAAAAATGGTCAATTGAAAGTCAATGAAAAAACTAACCTTTATTCCGATTTGGAAAGTTGTTCAAATCTGTAAACATAACCGAAGCGTTCAACCACAATTCGTTTGTTTCCCGTGGCGTCGTCCAACTGTACAACACCGGTCAAACTTTTATACAGATTTCGGATAATTTCTCGAATAATTCACTGTCTTCTCCAAGCTTGTTTGGCCTATTTAAATGCTTCGAAAGGTGAACGATGCTTGGCGTATTGTTTCTCACTGAAGATTTGTAATTAAGCTGAACTTTTTTGCTTTGTTGTGGCCTCGCAAGTTTGAAAAACTTTGCCGACAACTCTGATTTGGACTATGAACCACTATGAACTCTGATCACGCGCGCGAGTCACACCACCGCGTGACGTCATCCATGTGTCTGTACTCTGATAGATCATAAGTAAGAACCAATCAAAATGCGCGTAGAATTCAGGTTATTATATAATTGTTGATAATAGACTGTTGTGTTTTTCAGTATTTATAAAGATGTTTTACTATTCAACCGAAGGTTGGTTTCTTTTTCAAATTTTGTTATAGTTTTGATTAATTGGTAACAGGACTTCGTGTCGTCCAATTCTGTCAGTAATCGTACTCGTGATTAAACAAATTGGACTCCCGCTACGCGGTCGTCCGATTTTGTTTACCACTCGTACGATTAATTACAGACCGAATTGGACTCAACTTAGTCCTTTTACCATTATTAATAATGGTAATAAGACAAGAAATGGCAATGACAAGAAATCGAACACCCGCTTCGCGAAAGTCCGATTTCTTGTCATTTAAAAGATAGAGTGATTTCATTTCACCCGTGAAACAATATCTACAAGTTTGAGCGTAATATTCAACAATAACAGACAATGGAATAAGTGTCTAATAGTATCTAAAAGTGTAATAACCTTTTTCAGGATTTTAGTGAAATCACTCTAACAAGAGGTCATTTATAATGATAATTATTTTACCTTGTTCACAACTCTCCCCAGTCCACCAAGCCGAATTGCACAAACAGGTGTAGTTCACGTGACTGTTTACGCACTTTCCATTGTTGAGACACGGATGCATGAAGCAGAAGTCTGCAACTGCATAAAACAATAAAAGGGGATAATTGCAATCTAATTTTTGCTTAAGTTTCACATTTCATTTCGTGTCCGTACGTTTACTGAGATTAGATACTGATATAATAGTAGACCCACTTACTTTCTGTTTGCATGTCACAGCGAGCGAGAAGGGAGTCTCCAGATCTCGTGGCATCTAACCAGTAATTGCCGCTGACCGCTAGTCCTCTTTCACTTGCTTTGATCTCTTTACACGAATCAGCAGGCAGTTCGGGAATGGAACCAAGGGGCACTGGAATTAATATATTCACATTATTTTGTAAGCATTAAGTAAGAGATTTTGATCATTTTTTTATAAGAAACATTTCAATGATATAAACATAGTGAAAAAAAAAATAACGAGCCAACAGCCGAGGAATAATTGTTTAGTAATTAACTTTTCAATACCTCTTTTGGGGGCCTTCCTCATGTAATATCTGTCCTTGTCCTTGACAAAATCCTCTGGCCTGGCCTCCTTAGTCCTGTTATTTAACTCACATATGTCTCTGAATATGACGTAATTATAGCTTTGACATCTGACGTCAGAATTGCACGCCTGTCTGCAATCAAGTGAACCGTGTCGAGCATTGAACGTCTTAAATATGTGGCCCTTAAGCATCTGTTGATAGATGGAGTAAGTGTCGACACCGCACTCCTGGCTGGTAATGTTGCGAAACAACACGGCAATAAGAATTATCTGTAGCCAAGTCATTTTGTCATATCAGGCAACTGGAATTTCCTTCAAAATAAAAACGTTTGTTTCGTTACTGGTTTAGTCTCTATTGATCAAAGTCTCCATTTCGTGTATATGTTGCAGGATAAATCCGTTCTCAGGTTAAATCCGTTTTCAGCCTAGTTTAATCTGTTTCCTTTTAGTGAATTCAAGTTATTTTATGTCATTGTGAAAATCGGATCTAACCTCAATACGGATTTAACCTACACTATATATAGTCAATGAACAAGTCGATTCAATATAATTTTTAATTTCCGAACCTCTCAATACTCTCAATATTTCCATACTCATGTCTTGCTACTAACAAGTCACAACGGGACCTCTGCAATGCACAAGTCATCATCCGCAGACAGAAAATGTAATTTGTGATGATCTTAAATTAGCATAAATTACTATTTTTCCGGCACGGATCAGAGGGCTGGGTGCGGGTTTGAGGTGCGCAGTGTATAGTGGGATTTGAGTTTAAATAGGTGGCCGTTAGAAAGGTGAGACATTCTACGGTCAGCCTTCGTCACGTTTTGGTCAATGTTTGGTTTTCCACCGGACAAAACTAGAGTCAGAGAAATTATTCCTCGGAACTCAATCGTGATCTTCTTGGTCAGATAAAGAATCTTGTCGCGACTATAATTTTAGTTCTACCAATATTTTTTCTTGGTTCTACGAGATCGAGCGATGAGGTGCCGCTGAGCAGATGCGGGATGTTGAAAGAAGCGCGTTGCTTCTCCTTTCGTTCAATAAGAAGAGTAATGAAGATCAGTTTAGAGCTAACAAATCGGTCCTAGACGCAATTGAAGACGATATCGTCGGTCTTTGTCGTAAAGACTTTGACAAATCCAAGAAAGCGTTCTATCGGGGAATGTCTTTTTAGTCGCCATTCTGCTTTGGAATGCAAACATCACGACGTGGCAGATGTCGGACGAAGACGATGAGAAGAAAAATTATAGAGCTGAAGCAAAACCAGGTCTCTGTAGAGACTCCTTTCTTGTGCTGGTCCTGCCGACTTACGGTCAGAGTGGCTAAGCAACAACGCCCAGGATCAAGGTGTAGTTTGTTCCATTTTACTTTTGGTTTGATTTCCTTTTGATTTAACACTTTATTCATGTTTTCTTTAAAGGCAGATTGCGTAGATCACTTCAGTTTTGGAAAGTAATTCCCACGCCTTGTTTCATTATAGGCACTATTAGTCGGGCTTCATGTTGCCACTACTTATAATTCCACTAATCACTAATTTATTGGTGCTGAAAATTTATCTGTCTTTGTTCAGATCACTATAACGGGCTTATTAGTTTTGAGTGTATCACTATATTTTCTACACCTTCTATCTGTTCCTATTTTATTCCTTGTTATTGCGTTTATTGATCTCGGTTAATTTTTGCGCATACATTATATTGTTGCTACGGGCAAAGGTTTCCCGTTAGTCTCCTATGCATTTTGCGTTCTACAGTATTAGTACTTTGCTTTATGGCGTTTTAGCCTTCTGCTTGAAGGGCATGTGCCCTTGAGGGGTCTATGATATGAGATTGTTTATGTTTAAGATTTGAATACAGTGCCCTTGAGGGGTCTATGATACGAGATTATTTATGTTGAAGATCTGAATACAGTGCCCTTGAGATTGCATAGAAGAGCCAATATTGTTGGAATTCAAATAAACCATTATTATTATTATTATTATTATTATTGTTTATGTTGAAGATTTGATTACAGTGCCCTTGAGGGGTCTATGATATGAGATTGTCTACGTTGAAGATTTGAATACAGTGCCCTTGAGTTTGCATAGAAGAGCCAATATTGTTGGAATGCAAATAAACCATCATTATTATTATTATTACCAAAAATAAGTCGTATTTGTAATGTATGCACAGATTTAAGTCAGAATGTATCTTTAGCCATTGTAAATATTTTAGAAATAGACAAATAAAATTATTACTATTATTATTATTATTATTATTATTATTATTATTGTTGTTTTTGTTGAAGATGTGATTACACTATCCTTGGGGGGGGTCTATGATATGAGATTATTTATGTTGAAGATTTGAATACAGTTCCCTTGAGGGGTCTATGATATGAGATTGTTTATCTTGAAGATTTGAATACAGTGCCCTTGAGGGGTCTATGATATGAGATTGTTTATGTTGAAGTTTTGAATACAGTGCCCTTGAGGGGTCTATGTTTAATGATTGATAATGTTGAAGATTTATTATCACTCCCCTTTAGGGGTCTGATATGAGACTGTCAATGTCAAGTATTTATATATTTTCATAGTGCCCTTTAGTGGTGTATAGAGTACATGTATGTTTCTTGTCGTTTTGTTTCTTTCTGGAGTAAGCGTTCATAAATATTGAATTGCGTTTCTCTGGAAGTTGCTTGTCTGTATGTATTAGCTTGCTTAGTCTCTCTTTTGTTCAAGTACCATTGTTTGTTTTCACATATTCCTTTATTATCACTTTGTTTCGTTTTTTCTTTAGACATTTCTGGCACGAGGTTATAGTCTTCACCTACATGTGATACAGGAGAGGTGTCTTTATTATTATTAAAAATAAAAAGAAAAAGAAAGAAAATGAAATTTACAGCTCTTGTTTTTGAGTGCTTCAGAGATTTCTCTTAGTTACACAGGAGTTTTTAACAGATGGAGATCTTTTGCCTCAACTGTGTTGGGTACCAGTCCCATCCCTGTAAAGCCCATCAATTGTGCCTCGTTCATGCAGTTAATGCTGTATTCGAGCACATCAGTGTTTTCTATCAGTTGCGCATTCCATGGTTTCAAGCCGCTGCACGATCTGGCAAGCTTGAGTGTCCCAATTATCCTTCACTGTTATAGCAGTTAAAGAAAGTACGGTCCACCAGCTAATCACTGAAAGGAATGCCCAGAATCAAGGTGTAGTTTGTTCTGTTTTGCGTTTGCTTTCAGTTTTGATCCTAGTTATCCATTGGTTTTTTCATACTAGTCGCATTTAGCGCTTTTCATTTTATTTTACATTAATTCAATTGTTTTTGTATTTTATTTCCTAGATCATGAGTCTGAAGCTTTGCCATTGCCATTTATTGATCCCTCTTTTCGTTTACTTGTTCTGTTGGTGTATTGTGATATTAAATCTGGTGTCAAGTGAAAAGATTGTATTTAATTATCACTTCAGTATTTTGGAAAGTTTTTGGTGCACCTTGTTTCATATTAGGCACAATAAGTAGGGGTTCAAGTTGCCACTACTTTTAATTCTGGGGTTTTTGTTACAAGAAATATTGTTAGATTTACCGGTAGTGATGATGGAATCTGTTTTTGCTAAGATCGCTTTTAGGAGCAATGTTAGTTTTAGTGACTTGCTCGGATCTGTCTTTGCCGAGATCGCTATTACGAGTTTTTTAGTTTGCAATGTTTCGTTTTATTTTCAACACCTCCAACGATATTTAATCCTTTATCTATTCCTATTAAAAATATGAGGAAAAGCGTTTGTATTATTGATCTTGATCTTTGTACCTTTACGCAATAATTTTAGTATTCTTATAAGCCAACGTTTCGCGTTGGTTTCCAATGCATTTCGCGTCCCACAATGTTAGTACAGTTGAATCCCGATAACTCGAACCCTCAGTAACTCGAACTCCCGCTAACTCGAATCTTTTTCGATTCCCCTTTAGGTCATTTTCTTACTGATTTTACCCTCGATAACTCGAACTCCCGATATCTCGAACCTTTTTCGATTTCCCTTGAAGGTTCGAGTTACTGGGATTCGACTGTACATTGCTATTTGGCTTTCAAGCCTTCTCCTTGAAGATGACGTGGCCCTTGACATGTGCCGTTTACGGATCTATAATATCAGTTTGTAATTTTCGATTATTTGTTTAACAGTGCCTTTGATGGGTCTATGATATAAGATTCTTAATGTTGAAGATTTGCATACAGTGTCCTTGAGCGGTCTGTCATACAAGTTTGCTTATTTTGAAGATTTGTAAACACTGCCCTTGAAGGGGCTGATGTGAGACTGTTGATGTTGAACAATTGTATATCAGATAGTACCTTGAGTGGTATATAGAGTATGTTTGTTGTAGTTTTGTTTCTTTCTAGATAAAGCGTTCACAAATATTTTATTGTGTTTCTTTGTTAGTTGCTTGTCTGTTAGCTTGCTTAGTTTCTGTTTTGTTAAGGCAGGTTGGGGTTATTTTTAATTTCGTATATATTCCCCCTCTTCTTTGTTGTCACATATTGTTTTATTTTCACTTGGTTTTTTCGTTTTTTCTGCAGACAGTTTTGACACGAGGTTCTGGGCTTCATCTATCTGTAATACGGGAGAGGTATCTTTAATAATGGAGAAAATGAAATTTACAGCTCTTGTTTCCAGATCTTCCGGGACTTAGTTACGCAAGAGTTTTCAACAGATGGAGATCCTTTTATGACTTTTATACAACTGTGTTGGCTACCAATCTCATCCCTGTGAAGCACATCAATTGTACATCTGCAGTATCTGCTGGATTCAAGCAAAATAATCAGTTTCCTCTATCAATTGCGCTTTCCATGGTTTCAAGTGGCTGCACGATCTGTGAACTACCCACTCAGATGATGGTCTCTTTCAAGGAATTTCCGCTAACATGGCCCTTTGGCCTCAACCTCTGTTGTGAACAATTAGTTACATTCTGTTGACACTCTCTAGCAAGTAGATGAGAAGTTCAAAATTATAATCACTTTGCTCTAGCCCTTTCTTTTTATCTCTATATGTTGGCTTGGCTGGCCAACGCACCCAATTTAATCAATGGTTTGTGTGTCCGGATGTGTAGTGGAGGCAAAATATGTAATTTGTGATGATCTTAAATTAGCATAAATTACTATTTTGCCGGCACGGATCAGAGGGCTGGGTGCGGGTTTGAGGTGCGCAGTGTATAGTGGGATTTGAGTTTAAATAGGTGGCCGTTAGAAAGGTGAGACATTCTACGGTCAGCCTTCGTCACGTTTTGGTCAATGTTTGGTTATATTTGTTTTTCCTATGTCATCAGTGGATGCAGGATTACGCTTCGTTTTGTTTAAATTTTTAGTTCTGCTATTATAATTGTATCACTGTAAGATCATATATTTCGAATGACGCTTCGTCTTGTTTAAATATTTAGGTTTGCTATCAGAATTGTATCACTGTAAGATCGTATATTTGGAGAAGTATTTGTTTACAGTAGTTAGATAATAATACCCTAAACCCCCAAGGGTTGCGCCACTGCCTTGGTCGGGGCCACACGTTCCCCGTTTTCTCCACTTGCTGGTTTTTAGGGGTTTTCGTGTCCGGCTTTGGTGCACTTAAGTATTTGTCATTTATTCATACCTTGTATTATATGTTGAGATGGAATAAACGGGACGATGGCTTGGCTGGCCAACGCACCCAATTTAATCAATGGTTTGTGTGTCCGGATGTGTAGTGGAGGCAAAATAGTGCAAATCAACCCTAGCTCTTTGTTTTAGTGAAATTAACCAATTAAAGGATGCTCTCTGCTTTTCAGAATTTTGCCGAGATTAAAATTGATTTAAAATCGCCGTGTTGGCAAGTTAAACTGGATTTATTCAGGACTGATTAAAAAACTAAATTCAATATGGCGGACTGGTGGCTTAAAAAATAAAAAATACATTTTTATAATCGCAGACATCCACCGAGCTCCTTTTCACCTTATTAACCATCATTAAAGATCTTTTTAAAAAAGGTAGCTATAGCTTCAATTTATTGAAGGACCTTGACTTTTAACTGTGAGAGCCTAGGCAAAAATACCAGAATCGCTGCCACGGTAGCCTATTTTTATTTTTTAAAAAATCAGCAAAATGTAAAAAAATATGGCCAGTTATGATCACTCATTGTAGTGTAGTTTGGCATGTTTAAATCGAAAAATGACTTCCGAACGAATTGTTTACTTTCAAAATCCACACTCTATGGCTAAAAAATGCATATTAAGGAGGGCAGATACTACGTAGAACACGATAACGACAAGATAGAGCACAAAATCACAAGCCAATTCAAAATGCAACCGTGGATACATTGGGCCTCCCAAAAACAACACACACAGTAGAAATTTGAATTTTTTTCTAAGAAGCAATTTGTTTAACGAAGTTTTGGGTGAGATTAATTTGTAGATGGGAGACGAAATGTAGACCATCGCTGTCTTCTCGACTTAAATCAACTTTTTAAAAAAACATTGTATGATTAGATTTATATCTAACCTGGATAAAAGAAACCTGATCCCAAAAGCCACTTGTTCAATAGCGAAAGAAGTTCTTTCGGCACAGCAACACAAAGAGAATTCGCAGAATAAATGCCCTTAGAATTTTTCCGTCTTTTGATAAATTTCGTTTCGTGATACCAGAAGAGTTTGTTATTGCTCGCGTTTTTGTAGACAATAAGTACTGATTTGACCCTGGGTGCATCTTAGTAATAATAAGGATTTTGACATGGACTCCAATATAACTATACAAAGTACAAAGATGATTTTTTAAAGGCTAATTAAAATTGTTTTCAGTAGACCCGGTACCTTAACAAATACACTTAATTTGTGAAAGAAATGAAATTTTAAAGCGCACTAGGGGTCCCCTTGTTTTAATATTTAAAGCTTTGCTGGCCTCTAGCTAACCCAATTTCAAGTCAGAATTTTGTGCCTTAATAAACGGATTAAGAATAAATCAATCAGAGTGGAAACAGTAAAACCGTAAACGTCGATTAACTTTAAGAAGAACAAGGCTTGTTAGCATAGCTTTGTTAGAACTGTACGGTACTTTTTCTTAGAATGAAATATTTAAATATCAATCATTAGTATAATGAGCCGATTATACATAATTAGAATGAGCCTACAGGTTTTAGGTAGAAGTGGAAATTTCTTGTCTAAACGATCGATATTGCAGATATAACTTTCCTTGCTGAAAAGCAAATGTTTTTTTCTAATTTCTCACTTTGACATTCATTCATTTCCCGCTCCAAGTAATGAAAACAAAACAGGCTCGAAACATACCGCGACAGGAAAACAAACCATGTTTATTCGTTATATAATTAAGGACTGTTTCCATCCTTGCGTGAAGATGGATCGAATTAGCATTTTACAAAAATACTCTACAGCACGTTCAGCAAAAACAGAACAGTCTCGAAAGACTTGTCCAAAGGACTTCTGGACTATTTGTTAAACGTCGAGATTACAAGACAACCTTTTTTAAATTGTGTTGGTTTCCAAAGAATAACCGTTATTACCACTGTACGTAAACTAATTGTCAATAGCGTAGGAGGTCGTTTTTAGCTAGAGTCGGTAATTCTTAAAGAAATTAAACTTTGACAGAAACTGCCATAGTTATGTTAATTATCAACACGTAAACATATTGTTGATTGAAATGGATTTCGTTTTCAAGAACGACTGTTGCTCTCAAGGCGATGGTGCCCGGCAACAACCCGCTGAAAACTGGGTTTACTATTCTGCTAGATGTTAAAATCAGAAATGCGAGTAGCTATTTGTGACGACTATCACAATAGTTGATGCGATCTAATGTAAAGCTATAAATAGATGTATGATGTTTCTTACCGTTTTGACCGAAGTTGATTGGGAAGTACAGCGGGGAAGAAGGTATGAATACATTTTACTAAACTTGCATCGAGAAATAGAAAAATAATTGAAATTAAGGTCATGTAAATTAACGCTCCATTTAATGAACGGTGCTGAAATTAACGTTAACAATAATAAAAGCGGCTTAAATTAACGCAATTTTTTGAAATTCGCGTTAATTTCATGAAGCGTTAATTTCCCTGCCTACTTCACAGGCTTTTCCAGGGCCGATTGAGCGCGGCAGATTCTGATAGAGAGTTGTGGGGCGTTGGGAGCGAGCGCGAAGCGCGAGTGGTGGGTGATGGGAAGGAGGTCGTTTTTAGCTAGAGTCGGTTATTCTTAAAGAAATTAAACTTTGACAGAAACTGCCATAGTTATGTTAATTATCAACATGTAAACATATTGTTGATTGAAATGGATTTCGTTTTCAAGAACGCCTGTTGCTCTCAAGGCGATGGTGCCCGGCAACAACCCGCTGAAAACTGGGTTAACTATTCTGCTAGATGTTAAAATCAGAAATGCGAGAAGCTATTTGTGACGACTATCACAATAGTTGATGAGATCTAATGTAAAATTTTACTTTAAACCTTGAATATAATAAAGCTATGAATAGATGAATGATGTTTTTTTTACCGTTTTGACCGAAGTTGATTGGAAAGTACGGCGGGGGAGGAGGGCGTACATTTCAAAATAAAGGAAATTAACGCGACGTGGATCGGCCACACGCTGAGGAGACCAAATAGATATGTAGTCAAGAGGGCACTAGTGTGGAACCCACAGGGGAAGCGAAAGAAAGGGAGACCCCAACAAATACCTTACGTGGAATAAGGCAAAGGGCACTTCACAAAATAGGGTAAGGTGGCGCACACTAGTTAAGGATATATGTTCCACATAGGAACGAAGAAGATTTAGTAAGTAAGTAAGTAACGCGACGTACACAAAGAAAAACGCTTTCTGAGACAACAGAAATAAGTTTATTTCAACTCTAGGCGAATAATCCAAAACGCAAAGAATGTTCGTGGTACTTTCCCCAAACTTAGGGGTTAAGCAAAGGAATCTGACCACTTCGAGCGTTCTTCACAGTTGCTGTATCAAGAAATTGTTAACGTTCCACTCAATTAACGGCGCGGAAATTAACGTTAACAATAATAAACGCGACTTAAAAAACGCAAATTTTTTAAACTCGCGTTAATTTCATAAAGCGTTAATTTCTTATAATAAGCCATAAGGTAATCAGCTATGGGGCGCCGAGTGTCAAAAAACTATTTAGTGCATTTTTCGCTATTATTTTTGTTATTTACTAAATAACAAAGATGTTCTCTTTGTTATTTAGAAATCACCAAGTTAGCGACTTTTACATTTACAGATAGAAAATTATTTTCACTCGGTGATTTATAAATTGCAAACAACTTGTCGTTGCGATTTATAAATCACCAACAACTCCTCTTTGCGATTTATAAATTACAATCAACTTGTATTTGCGATTTATAAATTGCAATCAACTTGTATTTGCGATTTATAAATTGCAATCAACTTGTTTTTGCGATTTATAAATTGCAGACTACTTATCTGCAATTTATAAATCGCAGTTACGTTAATTGCAATTTATAAATTGAAGTCGTTCATGCGTAATTTATAAATCGCAAATGTGCGATATGTAAATCGCAAATGCGTTTTATAAATCGCAAATGTGATATACAAATCGCAAATGCGATATATATAAATCGCAAATGCGTTTAATAAATCGCAAATGCGATATATATAAATCGCAAATGCGTTTTATAAATCGCAAAAGTGATTTATAAATCGCAAGTGCGTTTTATAAATCGCAAATGTGATTTATAAATCGCAAATGTGCGGTATGTAAATCGCAAATGTGATTTATAAATCGCAAATGCGATTTATATATGTCGCATTTGCGATTTATAAATCACATTCGCGATTTATAAATCGCAAATTGCGATTTATAAATCGCGAATGCGACATATATAAATCGCAAGTGCGTTTTATAAATCGCAAATGTGATTTGTAAATCGCAAATGCGACATATATAAATCGCAAATGAGTCATACATAAATCGAAAATTGAATTTTGGAGTCAAGTTTGTTGGCAGAAGTTAATGTTTACAGGGCGAGTTTAATTGGAATCACGAAATACATTTACATTTTTTTTCTGTCTAAAATAATATCTTTATTTCCTTCATGATTGTTGGCAGCCTTAAAATATTAATATATGCTATTTTCACTTGCTAAAAGAATCTAAATACCACTTGAGGAGGTTGTCCGCGTATTTAAATATTGAAATATTTTTCTTAGTTCTCAAGAAACCCAACAACTGCATGTATCAGAAGTTCATAGTACCAGCAGTGTACATGCATGGTATTGCGGTTGCAAATATGTTTTCGCGTAAAAAATATTTTTTACCATTATTTTTGACTGCTTTTTTGGTGCGCGCTATGACGGAATTAACTTAACTAGAAATGCCGAAACAGCAATACATAAGTAATGGTGACCACTATTTAGACTGTAGGAGCTTAAAATGGCTTTCAATAACAAAAATCCTATCGCAAATTCACAGACTACTAACCGCAGGTGGCGCACTGCACGCGCGAAACTTCTTGGACAAGGTCACAAGTCATTTTATCTCGCTCAAGGGTTTGTTCTAAAAATAGTTTTCTCGCGAAAGACATTGCAAGCGGCCCTAGCCCCATTTTATATGTAGGATTCAAGTATTATCAACTATCCACTTTCTTCCTTTTGGCATGAAAAGGCGAATGTTTCGTAAAGCTTGCAAGGTTAACCACACTGTAACCTATCAATAAGTGCCTGTAATACATTGTTATGATCTTAGTACCCAGAAGACAACAATAACATTAACAATAACAATATGAGAATTTTTTTAAAACTATGTTTTTTCGCAGGCATACATTCCATCTATTTGTCAGTCTACATGCTAAGATAATATATTAAAAAATTAAAGTAAGTCGTACAAATTAAATTAAATTAATCACGGTAACAGATCAGGGTCTCAAAGGGGTTTAGGGCTCCAGGGATCCTGGCTAAAAAATGCAGGGCTCCAAGGCTCCAAGACGAAAATATCAGGGCTCCATATCATCTGCTTTTGGGCTCCGGGCTCCACTATGGTCTACAATCTTAAGATATAAAAATTATTTTGTAACTCTAAATCAAGTCCGCAAATTAAAACGTCCACAATTCCGACCAGCTTTTTAAACCCAAGAAGCCAGTTATTAACATAATCGCGTACACTTGTAATAAGTACTATCCTCTCTTCAGATTCTGTTATTTTGTGGCAGTTAACACGCACAAACAAACAAAATGCAGTCATAAAACAAGCCAAAAAAAGGATCAGGGCTCCAGTCAGTAAAATGATCGGGCTCGGGGCTCCAAAGCAGAAATTTCAAGGCTCCGGGGCTCCAGGCACCGCCCCCCCCCCCCCTTTGAGACCCTGACAGATACCGTCGAATTCCGGTTATAAGCCCTGGGCTTATACAACTTCGTAAGGGGTTTTGGGTGGGCTTATAAGCGGAGGAGCTTAGGAAGGCTTAGCGGAATGAAAAAAGCGTTTCAAAAAGAGCCACGAGAACGTTGATCGAAATACGTTTTTAAGTTAAAAACGCATAATAAAGCAACATTTAGCCCTGTTTAGTACTGTCATCCGGTAGAGGGGACCTTTTATCCGGAGGGGTTTATAATCGGATGTATTTTTTTTTGTTTCCAGGTAGATGGGCCTATAACCGGAAGGGCTTATAAGCGGGGAGGGGGGGGGTGCTTATAACCGGAATTTTACGGTAGGGTTGAATAAAAAAAACTGTGCATGGGATGACTCAAGGGTACCTAAAGTATAGATTTGTGTCTCGGGACGACATCACCTTCTATAGATTACCAATTATTTAAAGAAGAGCTTCTCTTACAGAGGAGCCGAGTTGTCATCGAATGATCTTTAATAGATTTTAATAGGTTTGTAATAGATTTCTAATAGATTTCTAGTAGATTTTGATAGATTTTTAAAGGTAGATTTTATAGATTTTAAGCTAAGTACACGGCATCCTTGAAAAGCAGCTTAGAACGTAATTAGTTGTAATTTTAAAATTATTAGTTAGTTTAGTTAAATGCTTAAGGATTTTTTAACCGTTTACTCTAAAATCGTTATGTTTATTGGGTCCCCTCAACTTAATAAAGATGTTAAATTTAATAAAGGTGTTTTAAGTAGAACTACCAGGCAAAGTAATTATCTTAGACTGCCTTTTGTAAAATTAGAATCTACGAAGAAAGCATTTTATTACCATGGTTGTAAAGTTTTTAATGAAAACCTGTAGTTGTAAATTTTTAAATGAAAACTTGTAGATTTTAAAATTAAGTGAACTTGTAATTTTTAATTAAGGTTTTTTTATAGGGCCTCTATTGATAGCAGTAATTTTGTAATTTATAATTACTGAAAGAGCAACCCTGTTTAAATAAAGGCACTCTTCTTCAACCTCTTAACCCCCGCCCGCCCTCACTCCAAACAGTGTTGATCATTCAAGACCGAAAATAAACTATTAGATTTGAAGAAATGACTTATGTTATGCTGTAAGAGCGAGGCTAGGCCGCGCCAAAATTAAATTCCAGTTCAGTTTTATATACCGCTGAGAAAGAAAGAGCCAACGATTACAAGATGGCAACGTTTCACGAGGCGCCAAGTGTATGTCGAAAAATTTAAACCGCAAATGTAATTTGCGATTTATGAAACGCATTTGCGATTTATAAAACGCATTTGCGATTTATAAATCCCATTTGCGATTTATAAAACGCACTTGCGATTTATAAATCCCATTTGCGATTTATAAAACGCACTTGCGATTTATATATATCGCATTTGCGATTTACATATCGCACATTTGCGATTTATAAATCCCATTTGCGATTTATAAAACGCACTTGCGATTTATATAAAACGCACTTGCGATTTATAAATCCCATTTGCGATTTATAAAACGCACTTGCGATTTATAAATCACCTTTGCGATTTATAAAACGCACTTGCGATTTATCATATATGTCGCATTTGCGATTTATAAATCACATTTGCGATTTACAAAACGGACTTGCGATTTATATATATCGCATTTGCGCTTTATTAAACGCATTTGCGATTTATATATATCGCATTTGCGATTTGTAAATCACATTTGCGATTTATAAAACGCATTTGCGATTTACATATCGCACATTTGCGATTTATAAATTACGCATGAACGACTTCAATTTATAAATCGCAATTAACGTAACTGCGATTTATAAATTGCAGATAAGTAGTCTGCAATTTATAAATCGCAAAAACAAGTTGATTGCAATTTATAAATCGCAAATACAAGTTGATTGCAATTTATAAATCGCAAATACAAGTTGATTGCAATTTATAAATCGCAAAGAGGAGTTGTTGGTGATTTATAAATCGCAACGAAAAGTTGTTTGCAATTTATAAATCACCGAGTGAAAATAATTTTCTATTTGTAAATGTAAAAGTCGCTAACTTGGTGATTTCTAAATAACAAAGAGAACATCTTTGTTATTTAGTAAATAACAAAAATAATAGCGAAAAATGCACTAAATAGTTTTTTGACACTCGGCGCCCCA
>NC_135765.1:21572297-21599562 GCF_052425735.1 Oculina patagonica
TTAACAGGTTCTTTAAAATTAGCTTCTTACTCGCGGGTTTTTACTGTAGTTCTTCCACGAAATGCTTTACATAATTGCTGACCAAGTGCAAAAACCATACAATATTTCCGATCAAAACGATCAAAGTCTATACCCTATTTTAAGTCAAAATGGTTAAAAAGCGATACCCTTTGGCACCGCACATATCTGTATATAGCTAATACAACAGTGTGCCTCCTTAGCTGTAACTGAATATGGCGCTACACTTGGCAGTCCTTAATTAATTTATACCTCTTTTAGAAATTGATATTTATAGCTGGAAATGAGTAAGGGTGTACTGTTTCGATTCACTAATTTTAAGTGAAAATATTATTTGTTTCAAATAATTGTCCGCGTAATTTGTTGTGCTCTTTGCAAAATTAGGGTTAAGGGTGGAGAGGAAGGGAAGAAGATCATCACTACAATTTTGCTGTTGAGAGATCTATCTTCTTCGAACAAGTTTAAGAATCGTAGACAGGCGTACAAGGTGAAGGGATTGGAGAATAAGAAAGTAAGATCTAGAAGTATCCCGAGACTCAAGTGATTACTTGTAGCCCCTTTGTCTTAAATGTGGATTCATAACATGATATGACGTGACTTGAACTTACTAGACATGAAACTTTCTTAAAGGTCGCTGTGGTAACAGCTTCTCTCACCAGTAATTCATATTGACACAAAACGACGTTATTTGAAAAAAAAAAGAGGTAGAAAATGAATTTTCCCTTACCAATAAATTAGTAGAAAATGAGACCGTGATATTGAAAGAGAAGGTTTTGTTACTCGCTTGGGGAAGTGGTGGTAGACAAAAGCCTTGAAGGACTTTGACATAAATGAAGTACTAATGGATCACTGTTTAATAAATGCCTCAGTTGTTTGTTCAGTGCCTTTTCTGGTAGTTATTAATTTTTCGGCCCATTTTTCATCCTCTGGTTTAATATACAGCAGAAGGAATTTGTACAATCTATTCTTAACGTATAACTCAGTTTTGAGCTTCACAATGAAGCTGCGTCCATATGTTCTGTTGCTTTTATTTACATACAGCGTGGTTTTATAGTCCTTTACTTTAAAAGCTTGTAACTAAACATGCCAAAGTCAATCAACAGTGAAGTGTTACATCTTAAGTTGTCGTTTTGATGATAATAGTCCAAGCTCTGGTTATTATTCTCAGGACATTAACCTTTAGTTAAAAAAACAAACATATATCACAGGCAAGTAATTATTTGAAAAGCTGGGCTACTGCGGCTTTTAATAGCACTCTAAAACTAACGATTGCGTTTTTCGCTGCCGTTATTCATACTAACGACGACAATAAACGAATCTTGAAAAAAAAAAGAGAAACAAACTCAATGATTAAAATCTATCAATTACAATCAACGGACGTGATCTTTGAACCACTAAAGCTAACTTCTGACCCCTGAAAGGTCTGCTTAGATGATTGACAGCAGCGAAAAATGCAACCATTGGTCAAGCCGGTGAATAGTGTTTCGATTCTAGTTTGGCTCATGCTCAGTCATA
This sequence comes from Oculina patagonica, assembly GCF_052425735.1. Classification (NCBI taxonomy): domain Eukaryota; kingdom Metazoa; phylum Cnidaria; class Anthozoa; order Scleractinia; family Oculinidae; genus Oculina; species Oculina patagonica. The sequence goes on from NC_135765.1 coordinate 21,573,831, forward strand.
TCAACTAAATGAGATGATTCACTGTAAAACTAACCACAAAAACACATGTGATACGTGTTCCACATGTTCGTTGCAGTAAAATCCTGTACACATTTAAGTTCAAATGCGATTCACCACGCGCTGTTCCCATCTTGGCCCTGTACTTCAGATGGTAGAGCAGTGGACATGTATCTCCAAGGTCGTGGGTTCGAATCCCACCTGGCCATGGCCATCAAATTTTTTCAGTGGCCAGGATTTATAATGTATCATCTTATTTATTTGATTAAAACGAGTTCGAATGTTACTGGCAATAATAGGGGCAATAATAAGGATAAATTTACTAAATTAGTCGATTTTCAGTGAACGCACGGTACCCTTTCTTGCGATTGAACGATTTGAGGAGGCGAATCGCTGAAACAACAAACAAAATGAGTCATTGCTGTCCCTTAGTTTGCATCTCAAATATTACGTTGACAGCTAAATAGCAAAATATACGAGATTTCGTATATTATTTGTTTAAACGTTTGTCTGAAGTGTGCAACAAACTAACCTCTAAATGCTGTACGAAACAAAAGTTCCGGGGATCACCCGTTCATCAGTGTAAATTTGATATTTACACGATAAAGGGGTTATACCGGGAACATTTGTTTTGTACAGCATTTAAGATAAAGCACTCTGAAAATACCATTTACCACTTATTGTTAATTAGAAATGAAAGTTTGAAATAAATATAATAAATAAATATAAATATTCTCTGCATGCTATCACGCATGCAGAGAAAGGAAAAATGGACAAAAATAAAAAGCGGAATTAGCTGCATTACCATCAAGCAGATGTATTCATTTTAATTACCAAAATTAAAGAGATAAAAACCATGTAAAAATCTGAAGAAAATGATTAATATTGGTAAAGGTGATTTTATTTACAACATCGTGTAATAAAAGAATTTTAATGGGTTGTTCAGATGTGTCCAGTAATCAAGATCGACTTGCCTTCGGCTCCGGCTGATATCATTTATCTAAATCTTCATAATTTTGGATGTAACAAAAAATCTCAAACAATATAGTTTCAAAATGACTTCGATTCACATGTTACAATGTTTGGTATGTAGCTTTTCTTATAGTGTCATTCATAAAATTGCTAAAAATGCAATATTAATAACTATTGAGAAATTAGGTAATATGAAAAAACACGGCAACTTGCAATAATGTTTTCAACTTTTCCATGCTAACTAAAACTTGGAAATCGAAGTTGGCAGATTTTTAACCAACAAACAACCATCTTATTTTGAAGAGCAAGCTCCAGGTTATCTACTAAAGCAATAATAGTTTCAAATTCTGTCACAATCAGGAAAACCCAAGAAGTACTGTTTTTCGTGAAAGACTTACCTAGCTTGTATGTAGGATATTATATAAGGATATTATATAACTCTTGAAGGATATTATATCATTAATTATTTTGTATTACCAACACCGCAGTACAACGCTTACTTAGACATAGCAAAATTTCGGCCATGGCTGTGCTGTTCTAGTTGGTGCCGTTTAAGAGAAAGTTTCTGAACTGAATTATATTTTTGTAGCCATTTTGAGTCAACACTCCTCCGCGACCTTTTAAGTCAAAATGAACTGTCAGTGACGTCACAAGATCATTATTGAGGTAAATATTGACGCTTTTATCTGAACTGACTTCCAAAGTAACATTGAACCAAACTCCACCTCTTGGACTACCATTGGGACACGAGGCTTTCGTTGTAAAGACCACATTTCCGTTTAAAGCGTAACCAAGCTGATAGCAATTGGCTTGACTGTGAGGCCTGCATAAATCATATAAGACGAAATCAATCAGTTTTTAAATCTTGTAAATGTAAATTTTTACCAAAACGTGGGCCGATTATTTAAACGAAGTTTAGACTGCGGCTAAGAAAGTCGTGATCTAAATCGGGATTTAGCCTGCGATTCCAATTATTTAAACAACGTTTATCATAAGCCGCGTTTATCATAAGTTTAACCGTTGACTTACAAATAATACACTGTACAAGTTAGACCTGCTCCTGAGTAGGTTTAAACGTCAATTAACCGTTTATTTTCACTGATTCTAGCACGTTGCAGTCAACTTAATTCTTGATTTGTATTTTTATGCGCTTCCTGAACCTCCGTGCTGGTCTAAAGAGATTTTTGATTCCATTTAACATTTCCTTTAAAAACACAAGTACAATTTCTTGAAAATATTTCCGCACAGCTCTATACTACATTATATATGAACCCCTTTTATAAAAAGAAAACAACAGCAAGACAATAGTGTTCCTTTGGGAGTAGCACGCATGCATGATGTCAAAACAATAGTTTCACTTGTTAGTCGTCGTCTAAACGTAGTCTTCGTGAACTCCGGCTCATTGGCGTTCAAATAATTTGATTTAGACTCCGGTTAGCCATACGACGTATCTCGATGTGAGTAAATTTATTCAAAAGTTGTTCGTAGTATTTTTGAATCGAGTAGCAAGAAACAAACAAAAGTGATTGACGTTTTCCCGTAACAAATATTAGGAATAAACTTAACGCAAGGAACCAAGGAAGAACTAAAAAGGCTTTTCTGGCTTTTCCCAGGTTACGAACCTGAAGAACACAAAGTCAAAGTTGTTTTCGTCATTAATGTTGTACATTACTCCCAGGTGTCCAGAAGACACGCCTTGCCATCCAATCACATTCATGAGTTCAACCGTCATTGTGTATGAGTCACCAGCATTGATCTCCTCCTCAGGAAGAATGCGACAGAAATAAGGTGGTTTGTCATGATCAGCGTTCACTTCATAGCTTTTCGTAGCTTCTGATCTGGTCAGACTGACACAGCCCACCGCTGGTGGAAGAACAGCTGTAAACACGAGACATAAATAACACATCATAAATATCTGATGCCAGCGTCCATTGATTTAGGGTCGATCGACCCGGGTTCGAGCCTCGACCGGTTCATTGTTTTGTGCTTTTGGCCAAGGCCCTATACTTTGACAGTTGCTTTGCTCGCCCTTTGAGTGTCAATGAGTACCGGCTAACTGTTTGCCCAACCTACCAAAATGTTGGTGTTGGTGGTGGTGTGTGGGGGAGGGGGTTACCAGGCAACGAAAACTGAGATAAGCTCTAAAATTGTGGGCCAGTTTAGCCCGAGTGTGATGTTCAGTTAACCATGTTTTTTTGTTTTTAAATTTATGTCGGCCGGTCAGGAATTTTTTAGTTCGAATTACATTCGATTATGACCCATGCTCGGTGAATATCCACCATAAGTATATCCTTAAACAGTGCATAGCGCTTTTGGCGCGCGCTGATTGGCTAGTCAAACTCGAAATATACTTTGGTATTCACCTCCGAGCAACGCGCGCGAGAACATTGTAATCTTTGTTACATTCATTAAGTGGCTGTCCAGCTAACAGCGGTCTGGCGATTTTCGGGTCGCGAGTAAACCTTCCCTTTATTTTTTGTGACTGAAAAGGACTTAAGGTGAAATGATTAAAATCGATCTAATTTTTTCCAGAAACTTTTTCTGTGCTTCGCTACAGGACAAAACTTATTTCACTATCTGAGAGCGGTTTTCAGGGTTATTCGATGGCCGAAATTCGGCGATTTTAATAGCCGCGTTTCTTCGAAACGGATAAATATCGCTAAATTTTAAATAGAACATTACATTAAGACGCATTTACCTTGTCTTATCAAGGCATATCGAATTATTTGATGAAAAATTAAATTAACTTAATTAAATCAAAGACAACGCGGTTTGCGGTATCTTTTCTTGCATGACAGATTCCTCAAAAGTAAAAGCTAAAATCTCCAAAGCGGTACGAAAATCACAGGTAAAATGCACTTCACAGCAAAGATCTAACCCTATTCTAATAGAAAATAAATTAAAAGGTCCGGGTATCGTTCTACTTTGGACGCGAACAAACGTTTTTAAGAGCTCATTTTGGCAATATTTACATTAGATTGCTCGTTTGACGGTTATGCCCAGCGCATGTGATTAGATAGAAATATTTTATCCAGCAACTCAGGGTCTTGCTGTACATCCTCGAAAAACGAGTACTTTTGGTTTTTATGGCCGTTTTAGTTTGTATAAATAAAAACGGCTGAAATGCCATAAATAGGAATCGTTCGTCCGCTCGCACAATATGCAAATTTTGCTCATTTTCAACAGGTTGTCGATTTCAGCAAAGTCAAAATTATCTCAAAGATTAAAACTTACTTTTTCTCAAACGTTTTCCTTCTTGAGTTGAGACACACGGCAACTGGAGGCATATACCTTATTCTGACATAAAACAAACTTAAAGGTGAAGGTATCATTTTGCTTTGCACGCGAACAAGTGGTTAGGAGCTTCTTGGTCAATATTTAATCGGGCGTGGCCGATTTAAGGTTTACCCTTTGGTCGTCCTAGAGCGTAGTCTCCTGGCGCGGCCAAAAAGACGGGGATAGCTCGGGGTTGCTACAAAACCGCTACGGGTGACGCATACCGCAATGGTTTTCATTTTAGTTTTGACAGGAAATCGTTGCAGGCACACTTGGTCGACTTTTGGGTTAATGTGTAATCAGGTTGTGTTTTTTTTGCTTCGGCGGAAGGACAGAGAAAAAAGCTTACGGTGCAAAGTACAGTATGGGGCCCAGTTCTCGGCCACTTTTGACGTAAACTTGTATTTCTTACCTCAGAAGAATCGCAGGAACTTGAAATTTCTCCCAGAGCTAGCTACATTATTCAGCTTTTTGGTGTAAAGCTATCGACCGGTCAAAAATTAATTTGCCCGAGCAATAATAAAAATAAAAGCTCCATTTGTGGGCCCAGTTCTCGGCCACCTTGGCCCAGTTCTCGGCCACTTTTGACGTAAACTTGTATTTCTTACCTCAGAAGAACCGCAGGAACTTGAAATTTCTCCCAGAGCTAGCTACATTATTCAGCTTTTTGGTGTAAAGCTATCGACCGGTCAAAAATTAATTTGCCCGAGCAATAATAAAAATAAAAGCTCCATTTGTGGGCGCAGTTCTCGGCCACCTTGGTCCAATTCTCGGCCACTAAAAAGCTTGTGCGTAATTATCTGTAAAAAAAATGCTCAATTAATTTTCATAGTCATAAAATCACTCTGTAAACCTATTTATGTTATATCGATCCCAAATTATTTTTATGAGGCTTTGTTTTACTTTAGAAAAGAAGGATTTTAACGCGCCTAGTTGCCTATGTGCAGGTTCTGGCAAAACCGCATTGTGTGACCCGTGCATTTAGACGGTTTATTTTGCAGTGAAAAGGTCTTGAAAGATTTAGGTGTTGTAGAAATAATAGACAAGACAAGAGTCAGCTCAAAACTTAGAGATAAGATTGAACTTTATTTTTAAAACATTTATTTCTTTCATTCTGGCAGCAGCAGATGAAATTATATTAAAAACCAAGCGCTAAGCTGTGATAGCGAGCAGGGTGGCCGAGAACTGGCAAAAACGCAAACGTCGCAAGAAAAAATTTCGAAGTAAATTAAGACCAAAAATACAACGGTTCAACGAAAAGTTAACTAAAGCAGAAAGCTGAATTATTCTACGTTTCACATGCCAAAAATTAGCTGGTATGGTGGGGGCTTTTGGATAAAATACGAATTTAACTACATCCATGGGCAAAGTACAGTATGGGGCCCAGTTCTCGGCCACTTTTGACGTAAACTTGTATTTCTTACCTCAGAAGAACCGCAGGAACTTGAAATTTCTCCTAGAGCTAGCTACATTATTCAGCTTTTTGGTGTAAAGCTATCGACCGGTCAAAAATTAATTTGCCCGAGCAATAATAAAAATAAACGCTCCATTTGTGGGCCCAGTTCTCGGCCACCTTGGCCCAGTTCTCGGCTACTAAAAAGCTTGTGCGTAATTATCTGTAAAAAAAATGCTCAATTAATTTTCATAGTCATAAAATCACTCTGTAAACCTATTTATGTTATATCGATCCCAAATTATTTTTATGAGGCTTTGTTTTACTTTAGAAAAGAAGGATTTCAACGCGCCTAGTTGCTTAATGTGCAGGTTCTGGCAAAACCGCATTGTGTGACCCGTGCATTTAGATGGTTTATTTTGCAGTGAAAAGGTCTTGAAAGATTTAAGTGTTGTAGAAATAATAGACAAGACAAGAGTCAGCTTAAAACTTAGAGATAAGATTGAACTTTATTTTTAAAACATTTATTTCGTTCATTCTGGCAGCAGCAGATGAAATTATATTAAAAACCAAGCGCTAAGCTGTGATAGCGAGCAGGGTGGCCGAGAACTGGCAAATACGCAAACGTCGCAAGAAAAAATTTCGAAGTAAATTAAGACCAAAAAATACAACGGTTCAACGAAAAGTTAACTAAAGCAGAAAGCTGAATTATTCTACGTTTCACATGCCAAAAATTAGCTGGTATGGTGGGGGCTTTTGGATAAAATACGAATTTAACTACATCCATGAATTTTAAGGAGCCGTAAACAAACAAATTTTTCGGGAATGCAAATTCACCTACCTCCGCGTAAACTCGACGTGTGAGCTTTCTATATCGAATTGAACGATCAAACTCAAGATACTTAAAGCACATGAATCAGTCTATCGTTTGAAGGAATTACCTTTTTCTTTTAATTCAACTGGAGTGTGAAAAAACGCGTTAAACACAAAGTGGCCGAGAACTGGATCCGGCCGAGAACTGGGTCCCATACTGTACTGATATTCACCATTGTGAAATTGCACTTACTTTGACAAGTTAAAGTTATTTTTGTAAATGAAAAAGGTAACGTCATTGATGTCACGCAGTGTTTTTTTTTAGCAAACTAGATGGTTTGCTGGTTTCTGACTATGAATGGGGGTGTGATCTTGCGGTATATTTTTTGAGCCTGATTCCGCCGTAAAACCTTTTTTTTATTTAGGAAGAACTGTGTCGATTTTCATTTCTGAACAATTGGTCGTCAAGTTGTTTGTCACAAAGAGTAGAATGTTTGTACAGCATGTTTTGGAATTATTTTAGATTTGGTTAGTAAGACGCTTCTGAAGACCTGAGCAAAACATTGGGAATGTACAGTATTAATAGGAACTTGAATGGAATTTTTCACAAGTTGGATAAAGGTATCAACTGAAAAAAATGGACTTCAAAATGAGAACTTGGATTTTGTTGTAATTAAATTTTATCGCGGATTGGATGCATAATATCACGGCTTTGAAAGTCTTCAAATAATTAGAAAGGTTCCTTTCTTCCTTTTGATCTTATTGTTATTTTCATGTATTGATTATTCGAAACTGGTTTTCGTTGATACGAAAAAAAAACGGGTTTTCACTGAATTGCTTGAAGTATTTTTAGACGTGATATATTGGCTTAATCAAATTACATTGTGCACGAAATATTTGTTATTCTTTTGTCTTGAAACTTTGAGGAAATTGAAATTTTTGTTTGACAGTAGTGTACGAAAGGCATTTTATAGAACTGAATAAAAAATAACAAACATTGATAAAGGTTATTTCAAAGATTTATTTTGCCTGATTTTGAAGGGTTTCAGGAGTTTTAAAGAGTGCTGGTAAACGGCTGTATGTTGTTTGTGATTACGGATCTTATTTAGTTTCGAACGCTCTAATTTTTGAAAGGTTAAAACAGGTTAAAACCGGGCGGTTTCATGAGTTTTTTGGGTAGAAAGGTACGGTGGTGGTCAAAAAAAAAAATGTTTAGAAAGGAATGACTGTAGTAGCACGTAAGTCGGAGGTTTGCGTGAGTCACGGGGTATAGTATGCGTGAGCTGGATTTCCGGCGTCATAAGGGCATGTTTTGTACTGAAAGATACACTCGACGTTAAGTTAGCTTAGTCGGCTTGGGAAACTATTTTAAAAATGAATGTTGTAATAGTTAATTAATAGTAATCTAGAATTAACCCACTCTCGATTGGAGTCTGTTCTGGATTCGCGCTACCTTTTCGCCGCGAAGGAATTTTGTAAAATTTCGCTAGTGGAAAGAGGTACTGTAAGAACAGTATCAATAACTCAAAAGGAGGAACTTCTTTGTAGCTCTGAATTAAGACGTATGATAAAATTTTAGAATAAGAAACTTTCGATATATGGTTTTCATATTGTTTTTGTCAATTTCCTTTTGTGGCAGATTTTTTGAGAATCAGCTTTTCTTTCGTGTGATGACAGACACAGGACAGAACGAGAGGTGGATGAGAAAGATGCCGAAGATGAATAGGCACCGAAAAACGACAAGAACCGTGAAGGACTTATCTTTAGAGGGCGGGGAGTTTTGGGATACTGTATTTCGAGGACTGGACTGGACTAGTAAAACGCGGACTAGTAAAACGCGGACTTGTAAAACGCGGACTAGTATAACGCGGACTAGTAAAACGCGGACTTGTAAAACGCGGACTAGTAAAACGCGGACTCATATAAAACGCGGACTTGTAAAAGGAGGACTAGTAAAACGCGGACTAGTAAAACGCGGACTTGTAAAACGCGGACTAGTAAAACGCGGACTTGTAAAACGCGGACTTGTAAAAGGAGGGCTTGTTAAGCACAGACTTGTAGAACGTGGACTTGTAAAACAAGCGCTTGTAAATCGGATAAAACTAAACGGTTTAGCGAGCGAAACAATTTGTGTTTGAAGCTCTTGTGTGTTTCTTCGACGGCATATTTCTAGCTTTTTTGAGCACTCTATGGTCTGTTTTAGCATGGAGATGTTTTTGCAGTATAGCACATGTTCGTTCTGCAAACCCCTACTAAAACAACGAGATTAATGCTATGAGTTGTGTGCATATGTTTCTTTCTTTTCACTACTTGATGTCTGTTGAGTGCACTCGTTTGTATTGCTCGCACGAGGTAGAACGGGGCCCGTCCAGGAATCAACAGTCAATGGTAAATAAAGGTGACGGGCTTACACGACTCCTACGTTCGTGACATTAGAATATTTGCCGTTAAATGTTTAAATTCGGTCTTTCGACCTTATTTGCTTCTGACTTCTTTCTGAGGGTACTGTTTTAATTTAGGGGCAGTATGTGGTAAATAAAGGCAACGGGCCTACACGAATCCTACGTTCGTGACATTAGAACATTTGCCGTTATATGTTCAAATTCAGTCTTTCGACCTTATTTGCTTCTGACTTCTTTCTGAGGTTACTGTTTTTTTTAGACATTATGTATTGAAGAGAGCCGTAAGATGATTGTGGCCAAGGAATTCGAAGTGTCTAGAGGCGTTTTACAAGTCCGCGTTTTACTAGTCCGCGTTTTACTAGTCCAGTCCAGTCTACAAGTTAAAGACACATCAAGACCACCCCACTGTGAATTGCCATAGCACAGACAAAATTATAGTCAATATCTTATGTGTTTTTAAGAGAATTACATAAGAACCAAGGCATGTCTTGTCTTGCCTTACATTGACATGCAATAATTTGGAAATACTAAGCTCGTAACAGTTTAAGACAGAATCCATCAGGAATTTGAGTAACATTAATTTTAGTTACGCAAAAATTGAGCACCAGAATAATTTAAATCCTTGTGTTCTTTCATACCTTGTTAAAGGCTTGACATGTATAACATAACACCAACAACAGTTCTTTATCAATGGGGATTGAAGAAAAAAATGAAAACATCATCACACAGTTGACCCCCATGCAAAAACACTCCAGGATATCACGGGACCGTTTGGTGTCCGTCTGCCAATTTCTAACTTCAAATTCCAATGTTAAATTCACATTAAATTTTCAATATTTCTTAGTTGTCTAAATTTTACTAATTCTTTAAAAAAACTATCACCTGCCAAACATCCCCAAAAATCACTCAAAAAATTACAAAATACCGCAATACATAGATACATGGGATGAGTGAAGTTTCCTTGGATTCCTTGAAACACCAACAAGATATTTCCGTTTAAGGTGGCTGATAATGGGTTTCAGTATTTCCCAGTCCTTATACTTTGGTTCAGGACTAAAAGCCTTCATCAATTGCTATTACAGTAATGGTATGAAACAAATGTTCAATCATTCATCAACAAGTTATGATCATTTTGTTGACAATAGTAGTTCCCCGGTAAACAGTTGTAGTACTGTCCCATCAAAGTGCAATGGCTGGAAAATACCGAAAAGCACATGACCTTCAGGTGAAACCGCACCTTACAGTATTACCAATACACTGCACTTTGCTAAGTCTTAAAACTTTACATTGTCTAGTCGTCTACTTCAATCGTTTATTTCTATTGTGTGAAATACATTTATAAATTGAAACCATCATGTCATTAAGTAATAATGCAATCTCGACAACGTTCTAGATATTATATTATGCACACTAATACAGCTCATGCAAGCCCTGTGACTTACACAAACACAGTCGGACTGAGTGCTACTTAAGTAACTACTTCGTCGTTTCTGCTGTACTGAACCCTGCCTTTCAAGGCAAAACGCCCGATTTGAAGCTTCTCAAGCTTCTCAATGTTCTTGTTACATCAGAAATACTCGTTCGACGGTTACACGCAATGTCCAACGCAAACTGTATTACTGAATAGATTTATTTCTTTACATCTCAGATTCATTTTATGCCTCTTCAGAATAACAAGCATGTTTTCTTCTAAGCCTTTGTTAGTTTCTAAACAAAACATTAAAGCGAAAAAAATGCCATAAACAAAAATTCTGTATCTTTTTGACAGCGGGCTGTCGATTACAGCTTTGTTTGTTTACATCGCAAAAACGATAAAGCTCTTCCCTACTCAGTTATAGTCCAACCTTATCGTATCACCTGGACGAAATTAATCACGTATTTAAATTAATCTCGCATTACACATGAAAACATCACTGACAATCCGTATATCAATGGCTTTCTTTTAGTAAGGGGTGGCCGTTAATAAGTGTTGCAGGGGGGGGGGGGGGGGGGGGAGGAAAGTGGACAAATACCCAAATAAATATCCAGATGCGCTTTTGATTTTTGGAACAAATATCGAGCTCTAAGAAAAAGTTACCGTGCAAGGGCCGGAAAAGAAAAATATCAAGAAATGAATTTTACATCAAAATATCAAATTCATGCATCTCCCTCTCCATTTCAACAGTAATGTTTTGGTCCACCCCTATGAACATGGCAAACACCACACTACTTGTAGCTAAAACTAATTAATTAACAGAAATTACTCGGTACTTGAGCTCACCTACAATCGCAAAAACGATCTTACTGCTGTTTTCGTGACATGCGTTTTACACAATAATTCCACCTTGCTCCTGGTTTATGTATTTTGTAACTTTTCTTTCTCTTATCGTTAAAACATACAATTTAATAAACTGTTATCCTTAACAACGACTCCAAATCAGAACATGACCGCGTGCATGCACAACTTTTTCCCTTTTCTCATTTACAACTCTCGGTAAACAAAGCTTACAGGGCAAGGTTTTTGTCAAGTTATAAATTGCGATTTATTCGACTGGTGCTTGGAAACTTTGTCCACAGCAGACTCAAACGACGTAAAATGCCCACCAAAATTTCCGAGAACATCCTCCCCGGCCATAAAGTTATAAGGCTATTCAGTGGTTGGGCGGCAGCAGCTGCATTCTTTCACCATGTCTGTGATTTTGTTTACAAGGGTAGCCTTTGTATCTTTAGATTTGAATGGCAGTTCAAAATGATTGCAGATGGCTTTCAGTGTTTTCACATTGAATTTTGAGAGCCCTTCTTGTTTGGTCTGCTCGCATATATCATAGCCATCGTACATCATAGGATGCATTACACCCACGTTGTTAAAAATATCCTCGACCTCTTTGTCCCGACGTTTATCATTCAGAAATGATACTTCTTCTTGCAAAAGCAGATCCCCTTCGTCATCACTTTCAACACTCTCGGCTCCGGACGACCCTTTTCTTCTTCTGAGTGCAGACAGTCTCGAAAAGAATGACTGAACTTGCCCCTTCGTCAGCCATTCGTCTCTGGGAAATCTTCTTGAGCCATCTGCATTTCTGGTCGTTCTCATGTCTGCTGCGACCTGAGCAGGATCTGCTTTCCGGCCTGTTTGCGCGCCGACATCAAATCGTACTGTGAGGTAAGACCTGACATTCTCGCTAAACCTTGTCCCGCCTCCCCTTGGCTTCTGTAGGGCCCATCCACTAGCCTCAAATTTGCAAACACCACTGGGAGAGTCAGGTTGGCAAGAGTCTTCGGTTGGCGGCAATTTCTGTCTTTGAATCGATGGACATTGTTGCGAACTTGAGCGCCCAGTCTCGGCGTAATCGATCGTATATGCTTTCCTGATTCGCTTGAACACTTGAGACATGTTCTCCAAAGTGAATATGATCTTGTAGTTCGTCAAATGTTTTAAAAATAGGTCACCAAGGGTGACATGAGTCTAATGCCGTATGGCATAGTGATACAGATTGCGCGGTTTTCGTAAGCCGGTTAAAATTGGTTAGAGGTTTGTGTTCGGGAGTTTAATTTGAAATGCTTATAGCAAGCTAGGGGCATCGTGGATGATTATGGATGAAAACGAAACAGTCATAAATGTTATATGCTTCACAAAATTTAAAGTATGAACAGGAGTTGATGTTACTTCTTCCGTATTGTCCGTAAAAGCAGAAACGATTAAACATTTGGACAAGATTGCGTGACGATTTACAAAAAGCATGTTCATTACAACAAGGGTTGAAGAACTTCACATCGTTTTCTTTCAGATTTTTCACCATTTTGATGATGACTCTTGAAACAGATTTTGCAATAAAAGCACTTGAAATAGTGACTGTTACTCCATTGTACTGTAAGCACTTAGTGACAGATTTTCCTAAAAACGGGTGTAAATGCTCACGTCAATATAATGATGACCTTTTGAACGCTGGAAACTAGGCAATTATTATCGAGCTACCATACACAGGAGCGAAGACTGTTTATCATGATGTACAAATTTCGCGAATCATCACTTCCATATCAATGTAACCATTTTATGATTTTTCTAGCTGTAAGAAGAACTTAAGATCTCTGAGAGTCGTAAAAGCATGAAATTCGATTTCAGTGTATGGCAAAGGCCGGGACAGTGTAATACTGCAAAGCGGCCAAACAAACGCATTTTGATTTAGTCGCGTAACTTGATTTACATTTATCCATGTACATCTTTTATTTTTGAAGGTTTTTGTTTGCACTGTAAAGAAAAAATTGGTCAAAATTGGAATGACTTAAATACAAAAACCGAGGTAAAGTTTTCTATTTTTTAAAACAAAATAAATATTTGGTCGCATTGTGTAAATAAACGCGAGTCGCCGTCGAAATATTTTTTCTCAAAGACGTCTTGCTTTTTAAGCAAGACGAAAACACAAGTGCTTAACTGAACTGAAAACGAAGATTTATTTTCACAAAAAGCTTACAAATGTCTTAACTGGAAAATTATTTCGTCCTGTTCAAGTGTTGAATAATCGTGACTTGAGAAAGAACTTTTAATTATGCGTGGGAACACGTGTCGCTGATTGGCTGTTTTTAATTGAAACTAATCGTGCGTGTCCGTACGGAGTCCGTTCTTGCAGCTGATCATTGTTTTCTACATTACAGCGAACGATTATCGATCCCGAACCATTCCCTTGGGATTGCTAACAGCTTTTTTCATATAACAAAGAGTCTAATGCGCATGCGCAAAGCGCACGCAAGCATTAGACTCAAAAACGGAAGAACAGCCAGGCTCTTTACATTCAAATAATGCTGCTTCTTTCTCTGACTCCTGTGTCTCACACAGTGACAGCTTCATTTGCCTGGGCGTAACAGCAAAGAAGCCTTGTTCGTTAACTTCCCTCACGAGAATTGGACCTTGTCCCTGAACGTTGAGTTGCGACCATGGTATCAATTTTCCCGGGCCAATTTCATAGGCTTTTGAGACGCGAACACCCTCTGCTTCATACGAGAAATTATGGAATGAACTGAAATTGCTAATGCGGTCAACTTTAATACTTTGGCTGCAATCTAATTCGCACACAGCTGCGGTGGTTCCCTTTACCTGCCTGGCCTGCAGTGCCTGATACATGTCTGAAGTGGTCAAAATGTCGTGGCCTTCGTCACAGTACCGTCGAAGTGCGCCTTTCAATGGACTTATGATTCTATCACAAACGTCTTTGCCAAACTGGGGCTCAGAGAAGTCGTATCTGGAAAAACAAAATACAAGAGATATCTATCCTATGGCAGTATTCCTGTAAAGCTGTAAGTTTCGCGGATCAATTTCATAAACTCATATATGCCCTGGGATTGGGGTGTCTCGGTGTTTGGATACCCCAATGAAACACTCGCTCTCACTTTGGAAATAGTACATGGAGGTTCAGGATAGCGGAAAATCGTAAACTAACCGGAAATTATCGCCTTCATTAAGACACAAAATATCACGCACTATCACTGACTATCACTAGATAAATGAGCTTGAGATTAATTAATAGACTTCATAGTTAGGAAAAGCAGTTCCTCAGGGAAGCCCAGGAAGAGACGGAAAGAATAAGGCAGTGGTTTATGTGTATATCTCAGAGTTCATTCGAAATCGCCTTCCAGTTATAAAACAAAAATTGCGCCTGAAGTTAAAACTAACTCCATGAGGACGATTTATATTATGGGCATCTTTGACCAATAACTACAAGCCAATGTTGCGAGAATTCTGACTTTGTTGGATAATCAACTTATTAAAAGCATTTAGCCCTTCTCCAAACAAGCATGGAAAACCATAGTTTATTTTATTATTTCAAATGGAATGTAATTACCTCAGAACTCGTATCCCAACCTGCTTGCCAATGTCGCTCACAGCTGCAATTAAGTTATTATTGTGGTAGCATCCAGCGCCATCGGAACGAATGTAGGCCGTATTCACGTACGGTCGTTCAGCTTTGACGGTCGTCAGCAGGTGTGTTAGGATTGCACATACTGCGTACCAGTCCTGGGCGTAGCTATCCAGGAGGTGGACATACGATACTATCTCTTGATCTTGACCCTCTGCAGGCTTGGAGATAACGCAGCTGACGTGCCAGCTCATTCCCCGTTTGCCGTACCACTCGGACTGTTTTTCTCGATACTTCATTTGGTTGAATTTCATCGCCCAATCCATTAGCACTAGTATAGAGTCACTTGGTAGAGACCTGAGTGCATCTTGTTTGGCATGGTCTTGATTCTCTGCCCGAAGGATATGCGCCTTCCATTGAAGCACCATATCCTGTGCCTGTTTGGCATCATACAGCAGGTGTTCCTTTTGGTCTTCTCCATACAAACTGATTACTGGTGACTCGATCTCTGTCAATATGGAGATCATTGCGTTTTTCAGTGATTCGCATTGTTGGCACGGTGTATAGTGTTCGTGGTCGCAGGAAGCCTGGAAGTCAGTGCTCTGGGGATCACTAAGAGCATAACGTTCACAATGGTCCGGGCATGGGCTCTCGCCTTCTCGACAGTGCGCTCGGTATTCTGTCTTAAGGTAGCGCTTTCCTTCTGTCAATTCCTTCCATGTTGCTTGACACCATTCCGGCCGCGATCCGCTTTGCTCCAGCCTGTCTATGATCTTATTCAGAGCATCGAAGCCGTCTGCACCACTTGCTGCGGTATTGTCGAGCCCTTGTAAGGACTTCCGTTGAGATGATTCCCTTACTTTTAAAATCTGAAACAAAGTCGACCGTCCAAGGGGTTCGAATTCTTCATCACGGCAGTGACTGAAATATTGGGCTATCATGGTTGATCTAGCGACAGTTCTCACAACGTTGGGCATGACTAACTGCTCTCCGGAATCTAGTTTTAAAGTCCGAGTCCCGTAGGAAACATCCTGGTAAAAATATGGTTGGTCGGCAAATGAAAGGAAATGATTTAGCTTCATCAAATCGATACGAGTTTTGTGGAAAGGAGCTTTCTCTAGAATCAATCCAGCACCGACTGTCTTTGCGTGGGCCCTGGCCTTTTTGATCTGTCGATCACTTAGATTTTCAAAGTGGCCATGCATCTTTTTTAATTCACTGAAAGAATACTGCAAAGCGTAAATACTAAGAATTTGTGTTTTCAGATTCTTTGTTGGGGCATGTCTGTATGCAGCTATCAGGGCGTTTTCGCCTTTATCTAGCGTCGACGAGTTTTTGTATGCGTTTAACAGTTCATCACTGGCATTAGGGGCAATAACCTTGCATACAGCTTGACATGCTTCATCGACCTTTTCTTCGCACAACGCTTTTTCATTTGCGGACGCACTTTCCCAATCTGACGCAAGCCTGAACGTAAGTTGCTCAACTGTTTTCATATCAGTCAACGATGCAATTTGTGACATTGCGTCATTGTACACCTTGAGTGGGTCAGGTGTCGATTCGATAGGCGTGTCGGTTAAAACGTCCACTCTAACCGAGGCATGGGCCTGGGTCGAGGCCAGTTATATTTAAATTTTTTTCTCATGTATTTTTTACCTCGTTTTTCTTTCTTTATTTTTCTCAAGTTAAATGATTTCCGAAATTCTGGTTCTTCTGAAATTACAAACAATAAAAAGTATTTTAAGGAAAAAGGAAAAAACAGTTAAAACAAAAAAGAGGAACATGTAATAACAGTTCATGAAGTGCACGACCCCAACCCGGCCTCGGCCCCGGCACCGACCTTCTCGGCTTTTTATCGATCACAGGAAAGGTTTCGGGTTTTGTAGAATACAGAGCTTACCTTATTTGTTAATAACGGACAGAATGATTCCAGTTGAATTGATTTCTCCAGTTTCGTGACCGTTTGATAATTTAATTAGTTGTTCTTCTTTCAGTTGAATGAAAACATGGGCTTTAAAAATCTTTTCTTTTAAATTTTATCACAGAGAATTCAAGTCCATTTATTGTTTCCAGCTTGGTTCAAGGGTACACAAAAAACAAAACAAAAGAAATCAAATGGAGTTAAAAGTTTGGTAAATTAAATTAAGAGAAGTTTTAATTTTGGCAACAGATAGCATTTCTCTATGGGAAAATGAAAAAAAAAAAACGGAGAATACTTCCCTCTCAGCTACATGTTAACTATAAACATCGTAGATGGATGGGGTAGGTGCATGATTAACTGAAACTATAGTCCGGTTTGAGCTGTAAAAGGAATGAGCAAAAACCGACGCAAAATCGAAAACATTGAAAAGTGTCAAATACACTAAGTTAATTAAACGCAGGTAATTTTCAAAACGCAAAAAAATTCCTTAATCCTTTATATAGAATTTTGTTAAATAAGACAAATGATGCGTGATTTGAACTATATTATCCCAGTATTGTGTGAATGTCATTAGAGAAGACAGAAAAAAGAATGGACAAAATGTTGTTTCTTGCTATTACTTACGTGATCCAACAGGAATAGCAACCTCAAAAACTTCCATCACTTCTCGTGCAATTTTCACAGTCACGACTCTGTCACTTTTAACACTTTTCTGCTTACCCTTGTGATCGGGATAATGGCATGCTGTACGGCCAGTTTGATTTCCCCAGTCTTTGCCAAGGTTCGCACGATGTCTTGGGCACACAAACATATTTTCAACTTGTTGGGCAGTTTTACTAAAATAGCCAGCCCGAAGTAAAATAAGTTCGCTTTCTGAAATGTCTTCTTTTGTTAAATGACATCTCCTCAGGTGAGCCGTAATATCACTTTTGCATTTACTTAGAGGCACCAACTTTGTCTCTCCTTTATTTTCCCCACATCCAATTTCATTCTTCGCCGACATGAAACATGTCGTTTAAGACGCCATGTCTCGCACTCTCGGGTACATTGCGTGACAACAACACATCAACATTGCAAATGACATCATTACATTGGGAAGAGAACTTATTAATAAAAAAAACAAGTCAAAATCTGTCTTTTTTACGAGCCTCCAGTTGCCGTGTGTCTAAACTCAAGAAGGAAAACGTTTGAGAAAAAGTAAGTTTTAATCTTTTAGATAATCTTGACTTTGCTGAAATCGACAACCTGTTGAAAATGAGCAAAATTTGCATATTGTGCGAGCGGACGAACGATTCCTATTTATGGCATTTCAGCCGTTTTTATTTATACAAACTAAAACGGCCATAAAAACCAAAAGTACTCGTTTTTCGAGGATGTACAGCAAGACTCTGAGCTGCTGGATAAAATATTTCTATCTATAATCACATGCGCTGGGCATAACCGTCAAACGACAGGGGCACCCAACGGAATATTTCGTTAAAATATCTGTTCGGAAGACGATTTGAGATCTAGAATTTTCGGAACATTCATTGTAAATTTTTTTGCTTGCCTGCCTTTCCTAGGATTTTCGAATATCTAAAAAATGGTATAATTGTTCATTTTTAAAGGATTTTTACTCTAAAAAGGTCACCTAGAATTTTCGGGAGCCCTTCTCTGGCTGGAATTTTTTCGAAAAGGTAAGTTTTGATCCCTATAACTTTCGGATCACGAGACTTTCAGCTAGGAAATCCGAACAGATAAAAAAAATTTTAGGGGATAAAACTATGCCTACATGTATATCTACCATTTAAATACTAAAATACGTTCAACGGTGCTATCTTTATTTTAATAAAGATAGCACCGTTAAAAGTGGTTTTGAACTATATTCTCGTTGGGTGCCCCTGAAACGAGCAATCTAATGTAAATATTGCCAAAATGAGCTCTTAAAAACATTTGTTCGCGTCCAAAGTAGAACGATACCCGGACCTTTTAATTTATTTTCTATTAGAATAGGGTTAGATCTTTGCTGTGAAGTGCATTTTACCTGTGATTTTCGTACCGCTTTGGAGATTTTAGCTTTTACTTTTGAGGAATCTGTCATGCAAGAAAAGATACCGCAAACCGCGTTGTCTTTGATTTAATTAAGTTAATTTAATTTTTCATCAAATAATTCGATATGCCTTGATAAGACAAGGTAAATGCGTCTTAATGTAATGTTCTATTTAAAATTTAGCGATATCTATCCGTTTCGAAGAAACGCGGCTTTTAAAATCGCCGAATTTCGGCCATCGAATAACCCTGAAAACCGCTCTCAGATAGTAAAATACGTTTTGTCCTGTAGCGAAGCACAGAAAAAGTTTCTGAAAAAAATTAGATCGATTTTAATCATTTCACCTTAAGTCCTTTTCAGTCACAAAAAATAAAGGGAAGGTTTACTCGCGACCCGAAAATCGCCAGACCGCTGTTAGCTGGACAGCCACTTAATACGTAACGCTAACATGAATGTGCCTTTTTCATTAAAAAAAATAATAAGAGATTATTAATAATGACAATTTACCTTGTTTACAGCTCTCCCCAGTCCACCAAGCCGAAGTCTCAAAGGTGTGGCCCTTAAGCATCTTTTGATAGATGGAGTAAGTGTCGACACCACACTGCTGACTGGCAATGTTACGGAACATTATGGCGATAAGAACCATCTGTTGCCAAGTCATTTTGGTATCTCAGGTAACTGGCATCTCCTTCAAAATATAAACGTTCATGTAACTGGTTATCTTTCTGTTGATCTGAGGTAATTTTACAAGGTTTCCATTTTGAGTATACAGTCAACAAATGGGCTCCTGCTTATTTAAGGAGCAATTATTATTTTTTTTATCTATCGAACCTCTCCATAGCAACAACTCCAACTACTAACAATTTACAAGGGCACCTCTGCAATAAATACAAATATACGTGTGTGTCATCTGTAGACTAGCTCTTTATTTAGGTGAAATTAAACAATAAATAATTGCTTTCTGTTTTTCCGGATTCTTCCTAGGAAAAAATTGATTTTATAATCGACGTTTCGGTAAGTTAAGTAAATAAAAGTCAACGTTAACATGGCGGACTGATGGCTTAAATAAAATATAAAAAAATATGTTTTAAAATGAAAACATTCACAAAGCTTCTTTTACCTAATTTACCATCATTAAAGATTTTTGTTAAAAAAAGATAGCGCTATTGCTTTAATTAATTGAAAGAACTTAACTTATAATTGTGGGAGCCCCACAAAACACTCGGCAAAAAATACCACAACCGTTGCTGAGGTTGCTATGCTCTGGTGTCAGATAACCAGCAAAATGTAAAAATATGGTCATATATAATTAATATAATCAATATAATCATTGTGGTGTAGTTTGGCAAAAATCTAAGACTGTCTTCCGAAAGAATATATATTTTCAAAACTCACGCTTAAAGGGACACTGTCATATGGGTTTTTCTGCTTTTCAGTTAAAAGTACTAAAAGTGGCGAAGTACTCTCGCTCGTACGCGAAATGCGCCTAGAACATCAAGATGAAGATATAAAGTAAATTGTTGTTGAAGGAAGAGGGGAGCCACGATTAGTTTTAGCTGTTTTTTTTTCAGGTCACAAGGACATGCAGAACTTAAAAAAATCAGACTTCCTTTTTCAAGTTGCGATCTAAAGTTTCCGATGACATCACAATAAAATCACTTGTTTAATGCTTCAGTACGCTGGCATAGTAATTTTTAATAAAACTGGACTACTCTTTATAGGTTTCCATACGCCTTTAAGCTCTTGAATTTTTTTAAAAGAAGCTCGCGACAGTGTCCCTTTAAAGGCTAAAAGAACGCAAATCGAGCAAGGCTGATACTACGTAGAACACTTTTAAAAGCGACCACAGCGCGATAGAGCACAAACTGAAAGTCAAAATGCAACTGTGGACACAAAGAGCCCTCTAAAAACAATAAGCAACAGAATTGTGAATTTGTTTCTAAGGTGTAATTTGTTTGACTGACGTTTCGGAGACGAATTAAAGACCATCACTTGTTGGATCTATATTTGGTCATGTAGTTCCATAGGGAGTCTTCCTTAGGAGTTTAGGTGTTACTTTTCATTGGCATCTTTGTACGGTTTATATTCAAATATTCAACGTTGTTCACAGTTGGTTTTCCGTTTTACTGTTCACTGTTTACGAGTTTACTAGCACAGATTTCTGCAGATTTGTCCTGTTTTTTTTTTTTCAGATTGACTTTTTCGCGGACACAGCGACCGAACAATGCGAGTTTGTGTTTTCGCCTGTTTGTTTTTGCCGCATGTCAATTTGTATTCTATAGGTTTTTTTCTATTTGTTTTCAGTTTAAACCTCAACATCAACTTTGATTGTCAACTCAACTTCGATTCTCAACTTCTTCTCAACTCG
This sequence comes from Oculina patagonica, assembly GCF_052425735.1. NCBI lineage: Eukaryota > Metazoa > Cnidaria > Anthozoa > Scleractinia > Oculinidae > Oculina > Oculina patagonica. The sequence continues at coordinate 21,594,833 of NC_135765.1, forward strand.
TCTAATCATGTCAATTTCAAGTCCTAGTGAATTAAATGGTTTACTGTATTGAGAGTTTATTATTTACTGCTGTGTCTGGCCGCAAAGGATACGTCTTATGACAGTTACATCACTCAGTGTCTTCCAGACTAACGTTACCATCGGTAAATCAACGTTTAAATTATATTATACAACTAGATTGATTTCTTACCTGGATAAAAGGAGCTGTTTATCCCAAAAGCAACTTGTTTAGTAACGGAATAGGTTCTTTCGGCATGGCAACACAATTCAAACTGACAAAGAAAGAATGCCTTTTGAATTTACATACATTTTTTTTCGATTAATTTTGTTTGGTGATACCTGATGAGTTTGTTAATATTTATTGTCATTGTTGTACAATAAGTTCGGATTTGAACCCTGGTGCATTTTAGTAATAATTAGGGAGATGACTTGGACTTTATTATAACTTTAACAATACTAAGATAATGTTTTAAGATGACTTAAAATTGTTTTCATCAAGATCCGGTCCCTTAACAAATACACTTACAGCAAGGCGCCCAAAAGTGTGACCACTTTTAATTTATTCACATTCTTTCGTGCAGATTTAATCCAATCAAAAGCCGTGGATTGCTTGCAGTTGACTTCTGATTGGATTAAATCTGCACGAAAGAATGTGAATAAATTAAAAGTGGTCACACTTTTGGGCGCCTTGCTGTAATGAGTGAAAGAAATACAAATTTAAAGCTCATTAGGGGTCCCGTATTTTAATTTTTACTGCTTTGGTGGCTTCCAGTTTAAAGAAAGTGAAAATGTGCTTTAATGAACGGAATAAGAATTAATCAATCATAGCGAAAACAAGAAACCGTAACGTGATATCGACTATCTTTCAGAAAAATGACGTCTGTCTTCGTAGCTTTGTTGGAACTGTACCATACTTTTCTCTAGTATGTATGTGGTTTTGACACACTAATGAAGTTCTAGCTTCTTCTTCTTCTTCACTGAGTTATCTGACGATCGATTTTTCGATATTACTTTTCTTGCTGAAAAGCGATTGATGTTTTCTTATTTCTTACTCTGATATCTATTCATTTCCCGCTCCAAAATAAAATGATAACAAAACAGGCCAGAAACATACCGCCACAGGAAAACAAACCATATTTATTCGTTATATGCAATAAGGGACTGTTGCTATCTCCTGAAATGGATCGAATTAGTATTTAAAAAGTATTAGTATTATTAGTATTCAAAAGAAACAAAACAGTCTCAAAAGACTTAGCAAAGAACTTCTTGACTATATGTCAAGCGTCGAGATTTCAAGACATTTTTTTTAAATTTGTATTGGTTTCCAGTAAATAACCGTTTTCCAAAGTTATCACTACTGTACGTAAACCAATCTTCAATAGCGTAGGAAGTCGTTTTTCGCTAGTGTCGGTAATTCTTAAAGAAATAAACTTTGACGTTATATATCAAACGCGAATGACAGTGTTTCATCAGGATATCCAAACATCGTGGAGAGCGTTGAAAATACGACACGCAGCAAAGTATTTTTGACGAAATTCGAGATGTTTGGATAGCCGATGAAACACTGTCTCGAGTGTCTGATACATCTTCTCAATCAAAACCAACACTACTGAGTAAAAAGAGAAACAAAATCGTAAATATCTATTCTAATTAAGACCGGGTATCCAAACCTACTTCACGGTTGTGATTTTCTTTGTTTGAACTTGATGAATTATAAATGAGTTTGAGAAAGAAGCTGTCATATTTATGTTAATCATCAATAGTTGAACACATTGTTGATTAGATAGTGAATATATGAACGAAAGACATGTGTTTTTCATATATTAACTATCTCATCTACTCCACATGCGGGACATTAGAGCCTACAGTGACCTGCTCCCAACGTATCAAGGCTTCATAGCTCAGTTGGTAGAGCATCGCACCGGTATCGCGGAGGTCATGGATTCAAAACCTTTTGTAGCCTTGGAATGGTTTTCAGGCTAAAAAATACCATTGTTTAAATTGCTTGACCAGTGCGAGGATCACATCATTCATTTCATTATTGTTGATTGAAATGCTTTTCGTTTTCTTTTTTTTTTCTTTTAAGTTTATGAACCGAGCCAAAAGGTCCGTAAACCTGTAAAAAAGAAGAAGAACAAGACCAATATTCAACGTTATTATATGGTAGGGAATGTTGTACTGGGAACGAAACCACTCGTGGATTCCATACGCCAGTCCATCCAAGACTCGAGTGGGTTTTTTTCCATATGTCACTCTTGCGAGGGCATATCGCTCATTGACGTCACGATTGGCGCCTTTTCCACTTTGTTGAATAAACTTGGTTTCTTGTCAGTGTCGCTTGTTGTTAGCAAGCATCGACAAGAAGGTTTAATTTGTTTAACTTAGGCTCGGGCCAAACGTCGAACTTCACATGAGACGAACTAAACTGAGCGAATAAAGTTCACGATAAGTTCGACGTTTGACTCATTTAAGTTCGTCCGACTAAATAAGGATCGACCAACTCGTTCTATCCGTCTGCTTCAGACGATCAACTGTGGGACAAACGTCGATCTTTTCATGAAACGAACTTAAGAAATAAATTAAAAATTTGTATGTTGATGTATTTTTAACCGCGCTAGTTTGAAATAAAAGGTTACTATACACCGATTCAGCGTAAGCCGGAAGTTGCATGGAAACGAGGCCTAAGGGCCCTCGGCGGCTCAAAATTATAAAGTTTTTATTAGCGTGTGGGGCATTTTGAGTCGGTAAAAGCATTCCCTTTTACAAATTAGCCACGAATCTTGATCCTTATAAGTTCAAAAGTATAAGAAGGAGAAATGTAAGGTCTAGCAGACTAGAGAAGAAATTCTTACAGCTTACCGGTAAGATTTTGTTGTCATCTTCTTTGGAATCGAATATTTTATATTCGCTCATCAGCATAACCTGAATGTTTGCCGTTCTCTGGCTACACTCAATTTTGGATTTTGTTAATCAATAAAACGAACTACATTTATGATTCACTGAATGGAACTTTTGAAGAACAAATTTGGTTTTGAGAGCCCCTTAGGTTTTCAATCCGAATAAAAAGTTGCAGGTATCGACATAGAATCGTAGAGAAAGTCACGCGTAAACATGTCTCACAAATAGTTTCAGTTATCTAAATTATGTTAGTTTGTTCGACAGAGAAGCTCACGTAAACATGTACCGCAGTTTGTTGTAACATTTTCCAATCATAATAATTAATCAACAATCGAAAAGCGTACAGTCAACCCAGTCAAATACAGGTATGTCAGATTTTTTTCACTGAATTTTTTTACGGACCTGACTTCATTTGTGAACTGGATCGAATTTGACCAGCAAGAGAAGATTTTATTGTTTACATGTAAGCTTCCCGGTCGGTATAATTTACCGGTAATAACAACCGAGTCTGCTTTGAATACACTGCTACATTTTGGTACTACTCTAGAATTTGTGTGTTTAAAAAGCATCGATGACTTTAAACACTAAATAAGCTTCCGTATATACACAACTCATTATATTATAATTCTTTTGATATGAAAGTTGGCTTTATTTTATTATTAACCTGTATGAATCTGCAACTCAAATACATGTACAATTCAATTTACACCTGAAACAGTTCATGCCAATCACAAATTCTACTGAAAAAATCTGTCAAATTCTGTAACAGAATCAGTAGACTGTCTTTAATGATGTATGCGTGATGTTTACGCGAGTTTCGCCATTAATACTAGAAAGTTTTCATTCAGATCGGAAAGCAAAGGGCTTCCTTCCCACAGAAAAATATGTTTCTTAAAAGGTATTCTGGATTTTAAAGTGGTTTCATTTTATTGATTAACAAAATTCAAAAATGATTGTAAACTACCTGAGAGAACGGATGAAATTCAGCCTATGCTGGCGAGGGAATATTGAAGTTGGCAGCAAAATCTTACCGCTAAGCTGTTAGAATTTCACCTGTCGCCTGGTAGACATTAAAATTTCTTTTCTTTATACTTTTGCACTGATAGGGATCAAGAGTCGTGGCTAATTTGTAAAGGAAATGCTTTCTTTCGACTCGAAACGCCCCAAATGCTAGTAAAAACTTTATAGTTTTTAGCCGCCGAAGGGCCCTTAGGCCTCGTTTCCATGCAACTTCCGGCTTACGCTGAATCGGTGTATCACACATACAGAGAAAGAAAAAGTGGACAAAAATAAAAGACGGAATAAGAAGCATTTACCATCCTTTTGACTTTCAGGCTGTGTTTTCATTTAAATTACCAAAACGGAAGAACCTAGAAAATATTTGAAGGCAATCTGAAGGAACGATAAATAGAAAATCAAACTTGCAATTGACATCATTGTTTCTAAACGTGATTTTATTTATAACATGGTAAAATAAAACAATTGCATATTAGAGTCGGTTCTTATGATGTTTATCGACCTGCCTTGGCTTTGACTGTTATCACTCCTCTTAATCTTCATAATTTATGACGTCACAAAACCCTCAACCAAAACTGTATTTTGGTATATACCAAGCCAGTGATCCAAATATCTTGAAATATCTTCAAATATCTTATCTTCTTTGTTGTTCATCACCTTCAAGGTAATGGATTTCCGACTCACCCACATGAGAAACGCATAATGTTTTTACGCAAACGGGATTGCTGGAGGTCTACGTTAATGCTTTTCTTATAGTGTCACTCATAAAATTATTAAAAATGCAGAACAAATTTGTTGTTTACTATTGGGAAGTT
>NC_135765.1:21600062-21620091 GCF_052425735.1 Oculina patagonica
CAGTCGAAGCTCTCATAAGCGGACACCCTCGGGACGCGAAAAAAGTGTCCGCAACTGGAGCTGGCCGCTTACGAGAATGGTTCTTGTAAGCGGCCACTAGAGGTGTAGGGGATAGATGGCCGCTTACGGGAGCTTGCCCAGCTAACATAATGGTAATATGCATGTTAGTGGTGTTTCGAAATGTAACCGGACGTGGATGACGACAAAACAAACACTGGAATATGGCACTGTAAATTGTGACGAACGGCGATGTGAAGTTGATTGATTAATACAAGAAACAGAGGTTTTTTATATGATTTTCTTTGCGGTGTCCGCTCACGGGAGCTTAAAAACAAAGTAAAAGTCTACGTCGTAATCTCGGAAAGTGTCCGCGGCCGCTTACGGGAATGTCCGCTTACGAGAATGTAAAAATACAGAGTTTGTATGGGAGTAAAAACGGTGTTTCTAACAAGGTGGCCGTAAGTAGAGCTGTCCGCTTACGAGAGTGTCCGTTAAGAGAGCTTCGACTGTATTTGTAAGCCCAGACGGAATTTGTTTATGCATCAGTGGATCAAAAAAGAAATGACGGTTCAATTCTCCAAACCTCTTGACTGGTGCGAAACTCGGACTTGAGTCGTCGGACGACGCTAAACGGAGAAATACAACGGGATGGCCTCAGTGTACTTTTTATTTTGGCGTGAAATGGACTCCCTTTTATTGTCATTCACGTGGTTTGGGTTTATTTTATTCAACATTTGGAACAAAACAATATTTGCATGTCTAAGCATGAATTTATCCGGCAAGGCATGTGGCATAAGGTTTTAACTCTCATACTGTACAGTATGGGGCCCAGTTCTCGGCCAACCGGGTCCAGTTCTCGGCCACCAAAAAGCTTGTGCGTAATTTTCTGTATAAAAAGGCTCAATTAATTTTCACGGTCATAAAATCACCCTGTAAATTTATTTATGTTATGTCGATCCCAAATTATTTTATGAGGCTTTGTTTTTCTTTAAAAAAGAAGGTTTTTAACGCGCCTAGTTGCTTGCCTTTGTGCAGGTTCTGGCAAAACCGCAGAATTACGTTGTGTGACCAATGCATTTAGATGGTTTATTTTGCAGTGAAAAGGTCTTGAAAGAGAAAGGTGTTGTAGAAATATAAATAGACAAGACAAAAGTCGGCTCAAAACTTAGAAATTTAGTTTAACTTTATTTTTAAAGCATTTATTTCTTTTATTCTTGCTGCAACAGATGAAATTATATTAAAAACAAAAGCGCTAAGCTGTGATAGCGAACAGGGTGGCCGAGAACTGGCAAATACGCAAACGTTGCAAGAAAAAAGTAAGTAAATTAAGTAAATTAAGACCAAAAAATACAACGGTTCAACGAAAAGTTAACTAAAGCAGAAAGCTGAATTATTCTACGTTGCACATGCCAAAAATTAGCTCGTTTGGTGGGGGCTTTCGGATAACATGCGAATTTAATTACATCCATAAATTTTAAGGAGCCGTAAACAAACAAATTTTTTGGGAAAACAAATTCACCTACAAGTACCTCCGCATAAACTCGATGTGTGAGCTTTCTATATCGAGTTAAACGATCAAACTCAAGATACTTAAAGCATATGAATCAGTCTATCGTTTGAAGGAAACAACTTTTTCTTTTAATTCAACTGGAGCGTGAAAAAGCGCGTTAAACACAAAGTGGCCGAGAACTGGACCCGGCCGAGAACTGGGTCCCATACTGTACTTGATTTTTTGAAATGGAAGAAATAAATGAATACCTGAAAAATACAACTTTTTAACGAAACCAAACAGCAAAAAGAAGCTAAAAATAACCCCTTCGCAAATTAAAACGGCTATAATAAACAAATTCTCTTGCATATGAAAAACTGTTTTAAAAATGTGACTTATATTAGGCCTCCTTTCCTTTCCGCAAAGTAACTGTTGCTAGATCTGTGATAATTAAACAATTGCCAGATTCATAAGTTTTTAAACTTTGACGACTCGATGAAGATTGAATTTTGATGCGTACGCGAGGAAGAACCCAATTTACTATCTGATTAAGGGCTGTCAGTTTATAAATTCTTGATGTCCGCCCTATTAAACTCATATTATGTTTGCAAAGAAATTGCTTCTATGGATCTTAATGACAAAACCATATCTTCGTTGCAACCAAATGTGTCTCTTAAAGTTAAAAGCAAACGAGAATAATTTTGAAAACTGTTCAGCCCAACAATATTTCAAAAATCCATATCGCAATCCGTTTCCATCTTCGTCAATTTTGGCCATTCGAACCTTTTATTGTATTTGCCGTGTTATTGAAATGTTCCTTCACTGTTTTAAGCGGTTATATTTAAATTTCGCTAAAATCGTGACACAAAATCTATTTATTTGTACCACAAAATTTTATTAAGCTGGCTAGCAATTCACTGTTGCAAAAGAATTTTAGCTGATGGGTGTTTTCCTTGTTGTTTCATGAACGAATACACTTCATCGGATATTCAGAGAAGCTGAAAAACAAACTAGCTCTAAAATGTCATGGGCTTACCTTTCTGCCTGTGGTTTTGTTCCATAGTTTCAGTGGCCGGCTAGTTTTCTCTCTTGTGTTCCTTCCTTTGAAAGGACTCTCAAATCTGTGAAATGGAGACCGAATTAATTAAAAGCTAAAGTGGCCGAAGTGATTAATTTCAAAACCTCTTCAATTTTCGTTATACCTGTTTCAGACTGCTGCCTTCCGAAGCTGTCAGTCCTATTCCAAACATTCATTTGCCATTTCTTTGTCACCAAGATGGACGCCAGACTAATGTACGTTTTCGGCTACTGGTGTATTTTGCGCAACTCATTCGAATCATACTTGCGGTACAAACTACTTCAGGCAACAAGTTACCAACCGAACAGAAGAACAAACTTGTGAAAAAAATTAGCATAAGCGAGCATGTCTGCTCCAATCTAGTGACCGTGCCCATAGCAACGCACGAGAAAAATTCGCAAGATGTTGAAGAAGCATTCATTATAACAAGCATGCATTTTCGTGTTTTTTAACAACACTCCGCCAGGAATTTACCGCCATTTTAATCTATTCATTAATGTTGTTAACGTCGTGTATCAAAGCGGCTTGCAGAAAGAATCTCTGAGTTTTAAAATTATATTATATCCACTTTGCAGTGGTGCTTTAGATAGTGGATAGCGCTATATATGCGTCCTCTTAAAATCTTGGTCTCTTCGCTCTATCGGCACTGCTGTTTTATAGCCGGCAACTCTTAATTAATATGCTTAAGAAAGAATTCGAAGTTAACACAAAGAAAACAGTGTAATTTGAGTCCAATTGTAATCTTATTTTCTTGTATAAATTTTTTAGCTTTTGTAAAATTCTCTCAGCACACCTATGAAATTATTAATTGAAGTTGTTTTATTTCAAGTACACAACCAACAAATAAAAGCGCAATTGTTATTTTTGGTTTGCACTTTCGGCTCAGGTAAAAAAAGAAACGTTGGAAAACGTTGCGACAGGATCTTGGGCAAAACACAATTCCGATGCGCGTACTTTAATATAAGCTTTGGTGTATACTGGGACGTACCTTATATAATTCATCTATATTTGCATCCAAACTATATTCCTTTTACTTAAAAATGGTCTTGCTTTTATTCGTTGACGACCTCAAGTGTACGAAAGAAAAGTTTGATTACTCAGTTTTCACTCATGTTTTGCTGGGGGACCAAATCACGCAAGGACCAAATCCGCTTTCAGATTTTTTCCGGGGGCACCAACTCCAGGGGCGCTAGGTCTGTCCCGATTGTGCTCGGCAATTTTTGAGGAACTTTTGGCGTTTGGCAACTCTTTGCGGTTCTAGCAGCTTCGAACAAGTTTTGCGCACAATAATTGTTTATAATCGTTACCTCGATTAATTAATCGCCCCCCCCCCCCCCCCCCCGGCAGAAAATCGCCCTCTCTTGGTAGAAAAATAAAATGATTTTCCCCGTCTTTTTTCGAGGAAATGCGATATTTCATATCATGTGATCTTCTCCGAAGTACTTTTTTATGTGAACACTATCTGTGCTTTTTCATTTGGGCACGATTAAAAGAAACAAAAGTTCATATTAGGTTCTAGTTAGATAAATGTGTCTCAAAATTTGTCTTTTGAATTTAAATTTCAAATTTGCGCTGCATTTGAAGGAAAAATATGTTCCTAAGATAGATTGAACATTTGTCATATTTACTATCAAATATGATGTTTTCTGGAACAGATCCACTATGATTTGATCGTTTGCTTTATGTTCTGGCGTTGGACCATTCGCGCACCATTCGCGCCTGTCGTAGCTTCCTCAGGGTGTCTTCATACAATCTGAAGCAACGTCTTTTATTTTTCGTGCACATCTCAATTTGGGCTATTGAAATCGACCAAATGAATCATTTATCCATCTCCATTTCCTTTTTTCGGCTTTTCCTTCATGTGCCCGTACAGGAGTTCAATACTCTGAGCGTTACCTGTTACTCGATCTTTCTCGTTGAAGTAAATCAGCAGTTTGTATTTTCATTCAACGGTCCACTCTGTTGACAGATCTTGGCTTTATCTTCGAATGTTAAGAGCGACTGTCAGGAAAAGCGAGAAAAAATTTGATTTAGCGGCAGAAGTAAAAAATCGATTTCTCTAATTTTGTTATCCATATAAAGCTATTAGGTAAGAAACAACCCTGATGTAGTCCCTGGCTATTGGGGATACTGACGGTAAGCTGGAAAGATTCGTTGGATATGGGATGTAAAACTAGGAAATTTAGAGGACCGCTACTAGAGAAAGGAATCACCACAAAAGATGCGTGGTCTTTTTTTAAAAAATATTTTTTTCTATTGTTCTCACTATTCAGCCAATAAGAGAGCCGCTTTAGACCGGTGCAGGAAAGCTAATCCGTTGATACAACGACATGATCCATTGGAGGACTTTAAGAAGATCGACAACAATGATACGATCTTTCTGGAGCTAGTACGATCCACTTCCGGGAGACGACAGTAAAATGGGCTGGAAAAGATCCCGACGGCCAAAAATGGTGGATGTTGCTTTGGAAAGACGTGAAAGATGTCTTCTGTACTCAAATTCTTGGAGGTTTAGCTCTCGGTTCGCTTGCTATTTTAATGTTGGTTCTGGATTTCAATTCGGTTGACTCTGCTACGAGGAGAAGACGAATGGCCATTGAGACACGATTCCCCATAAGATTCAAGCCATTATTGTGACTGGTGATACCACTGAGGCATATGTGATCGAAATGTGGCCATTTCTTCTCATAATCACAATGTTTGGCTGGATTTTAGTAAAGAAACTCAATCTGTTGATTCTCAATCTACTGACTGCGTTTTTGGACACTTGCCACAGCCTTTACCTTACGGAATATACAATAAGTCCTGGAGGTCGCATCCTTTGAATGCTCTATTTCTAATCATAGTACTTATGAATTCTGTACTTGTCGGAAGAGAAATTGCTAACAACACCGAAACTGAAAGATCCAGAAAGGTCAAGAAAATTATCAAGGTTTCTGCGATCCTCGCAGCCCAATTAGTCTTTTGGATTCCAATCGCCTTTGGTCTCGTTTATGCCAGTGGTTTATGGCATCATTTCTTTTTATGGCCGTCAGAACGAATTAAACAGAGCTGTCATTGCTGGCGGACTGCCTCTTTTAACGGCTATTCCAGAGGTCATCGTGTGTTTGGCAGCGCAAAGAATCTTTTTCGTTCATCCAGGCGTCGCGCACGTGTTATTAGTTTTACGGCCCGTTAGCTATAGCTTTCCGTGCCATGCAAGCAGAGCTCACAAGTCTTAAACTGTTCATTCTTCTGAGCTTCGCACACGGCGCCGTAGACTTTCTAGAAAGCTAAGGTTAACCATTGTTATGCGAGTTTATCTGTGGTACTTTTTTACGAGAAGATTAAATTAGACACGGACGCCGAGGCAATCTTGAGCGTTGATAAATTTCGTACCCCAAGAAGCATGCGCTTTGTGGCCGACATGAGCATTCAAATGTTTCTTGGAGATTTGATTGCGTTGATAGCAGCGGTCAGCTTCATCCAGCTGTACAGTTTCATGTACAACAACAGCAGTCTGTCCTTCTCCAACATGCATTTGATTTCAGATTTCTTTATTCGTGTTTCTGTCGCTATTTCTGGCTGCAAATGTCCTATTTAAATATCGCCATGGTACGAGTTTGGAAGAAAAACATGGCGGAAGCACATGCTTGCTGCTCTTATTTTGACTTCCGTTACCGCTTATTTGTTCTCTTTTGTAAGAGACAACATTCAGGGGAGACAATGTGTCATTTTAATCGCATGGAACCGTTTTCTAGGTTCTAGCTGGGTCAGAAAACTATGTTCCTTCACTGTTTTAAGAGGTTTTTTGTTATATTTCACCGAATTTCAGGGTGGCATTTCCCATACCTAGATTTGGCTAAAATCCGTGACCACGGTGACACAGTCCCTTTGATATAGTGAATGGTTTGAGCCCAGAGCGGGAACCCTCTTCAGTCCCTTTAAGTTACAAAAGTAACAATCCTCGTTACTTTGGAAGAGTGGTCACTTTCGCCTTTCGTCACTGTTAGAAGAAGAGTGCCTTTATTTAAACAGGGTTGCTCTTTCAGTTATTATAAATGTGACCTCTCACGAGAAAACGTTCCTTGCGGAATCCGTGTGTTCGGAGAAACGCGCGGCAAGCGAACGGACGAGAAACGGCTCGATGAGCCGTTCTACACGGATACCGAGAACGGCTACATGGATGTAAATTTTTGTTACACGGATGAAGTTGAACGGCTACACGGATGTAATTTTTTTTCGCACGGATGAAGTCCAACGGCTACACGGATGTAAATTTTCTTCACACGGATGAAGTCGAACGGCTGCACGGATGTAAATTTTCTTCACACGGATGAAGTCGAACGGCTACACGGATGTAAATTTTCTTCACACGGATGATGTCGCACGGCCGCGCGGATGAAAAAAGTTTAAACGGCTTCATTCATAACAAAATAGCAAAACTCCTCTTTCGAACTGCTCCGAATAATATTATTGCAAAACAGTGTAATACAATAACACTGATTACATAAAATCGAATTGTTCTTCTAATCTGCATTTTGAATCAAAACTTTGAATTAAACTTAAACTGTATCGAATATCTCAGTCTTTTGAGAGGAATGGGAATTTTCTTTGTTTGTTTTTTTTTTGGCCGAAAAGAAACAACAGACGTCTGAATTGCGATCACTTGCTGTATAATTTATATGCAACCTTTCGGCAAACGCGTAACGCAATGACTAGATAAACATCTCGCTCGACGCAACACTGCCACACTTCCTCTTCGTCCATAGCTGTACAAGTTTCTTCGAAACTATAAAAATTAATGACACAATATTTATTTGTTGCGCTGAAAGTTTCAACGGTGTGATGAGTTTCTTTCATTACACAGTAAACAGGAAGCGAGCGCCAGAATTGATTGTTATGATCTAGATAAATTAATCCTTCAAACTTGCACGCAATGCTAAAATCCTGTTTGGCTTCGAACATTCTCGATCCATTTTAAGTGAGCGTCCGTGTAATAACCGACCACTCGATTTTCGGCCCAGAACAGAATTCCTTCAAATTTTCTGTGCAAGACAATTGATCCATATGATAAACAAAAATAGCAATATTTTGGCTTGTAGTGTTATTTGTCAATATTTTTGACGATGATTGCTGAGAACGGTCAAAAACCGAAAAAATCATCCTGTTTCGAGTCAAATTTAGGCGTCGCGATCAACGTGCTGAAAAATTACTCTTTAACTCAAATAAAATGAAACTTGTTTATCATTTTATTTTATGTCTTGTCTATTAGTTCATGTTAAAATATTTGAAATCGGACTTAACAAAAATTAATTATGATTTTTTTTAAACACCCCATAAAGAGCCATCGCAAAAATCACGCAAACATACTGTTGGTTAGAGAGGTTTTTCTCAAAAGTTTAACGCGATCTAGAGCCCTGGACACTATCCACGATTAGTACTAGGGTTGGTGTACTAGAAACAAGAAAAAAATTTTTGGGCACTAAGCTTTTTGAATTTTAGGAGTTCTATCAACAAAGCCTATTTTTAACGGTCGTAACGCGCGTCACGCAATTTCTTACTATTGTGTTTCCTATCTTTCCCACATAAAACAGTTGTCCGAGGGAGCAAATATTTTTGAAACCAGCTTTCTGCTCGGAAAAAGGCATGGACAATCCTAAATTTATCAAATATCGCCCCAAAAATAAGAATTAACAAGGTTAAATCATGAGCGGCTCCGGTATGAGTTGTCTTTAGTTCCGTCTTTAACTGTGCAAAAAGCTTCGAAAAGCGGTTTCCGTGATTCGGTAATCATAAATAGGGAAAGAACTACGAAAGAAACCCTTAATAGTTTAACATATTAAACACATTTAACAGCTAGAAATTATTATCATTGTATTATTAAAGTGTACGCCCAGAGAAAATGCAACACAAATGAAAATAGGCCAAAGCGAATTTCTCAGAAAATGACTGTTTCAGTCGGCTTTGATGCACGCGGGAATGTCAATGAAAGTTATTTTTAGTAGGTTAATTTCAACCCGTGTGACAAATGCTTGCTGCTAAAACTATTTCTTGTTTTACTTTATATCATTTGTTTTTCAATTTTGTGAATAGGCTACAGACTTTGCCTTTAATATTTATTTTCTTCACTTTTTTTTTTTTTGAACTGCCCTTGTGCTAAATTTAACTTATGCAAATTTGTGACAATTGATGTCGTGCGTGCTTACATTACGGCAGGAATAGTTTTGCTCTTTGCGTTTCGTGTTGTTTCGTTCTGTGAAATGGCAGGATTTTGTTCCTTCTCGGCAATTTTAGGTGGTAAGTGCGAAAGTAGTCGTGGACATACAGATTGTATAGCCCTTAATGATTGTGACGGCGATATCAGTTTGCATCTAGCAAATCACCACCTGTCAAGAGAAAATTCATGTGAAAGGGATCTAATACTGGCAAGAGCAGGTCTTTTAGAACTCACTGAAGAACAGATTAAGAATATGATGGTTTGTCCAGCCCATCGTTTTACCTTAGGAAAGTACTGGCAAGCTCCGAAGACCTGCCAGTATCCAAGACATCATGGAAAGAAATCGGCGGTAACAGGGACTCATGTTATAAATTTCAAGCTGGCCAGGGAAATTAAAAACCTCTTTGGAGAAGCTGCACCCGTTGGTTCCCGTAAGTTTTATCGTTAAAGATTGTTCTTAATCGCTAAAAATTGTTTACATTGTTAAGCCCTAGGCTGAAACAGATTTCACTTCCGTAAATATGAAATGCTAGGTCATTACTACTGTTGCATGGTGACAACTGTTCTCTGGACGCGTTCTGTTAGCTTACCTGAGACCGGCTCAAACACAGGATAAAATGTTATTATAAAGTAATTTGAATGCGACTTAAATAATTTATTCTTAGTGACATAGCTTGCAACACCTGATGTTTTTAACCGTGACTAAATAAATTACTCTTTCAAGTTTGCTGCGAACACAGGGGTCAGGGTTGGTTGAAGGCGATTGTGGGGGAGGGGGGGATTACTATACGTGGAGGTTCTGCCCATTTGTATGGTTTAGGTATATTAATGGGCAGAATTTTGCAAGTTTAAGTATATAAAAATGTAAAGCATGTATACGAGCCTAGGGGCCCATCACGTTTCCGTAGCATAAAGCGACTAGGAGTATTCCCATCGCAGGGTTACCCCCAGTCACGACATATTGAACCCGGCCAGGACTCGAACCCGACCACTGCAGGAATTTTGCACTTAGTGATCCGGTAGAACCCGAATTTCAAAAGTCCTGTTCACATCAGCACTTATCCACTTGCGATGACTGCCAAGGGCTAAAGAAAGTACTTTAGGAACTACGACTTGAGATCGAAGGTCCATCCTGGACGCCAGTTTAATAATTCAGAACAACGAGAAGATTTACTGTACGACTTTGACCGCGCAAAGTCAGATATCTTTCTATGGAAAGCGCACATTGTCCGCTCAATAAACCAGGAAGAGGCGAAGCAAGATTTACTGAAAACAGCCGACACGACGTCCGCCATTGTTATAATGGACTGGGCCATGAAATTTCTTCAACTGAAATATCGTGAGAAGCAGTCCGAATGGTTCGGAAAACGAGGGCTCAGCTGGCATATATCCACCGTCATAACCATGAATGTCAGCACTGGTAATCATATGCTCACATCCTTGATTCCTGCCAGCAGAATTGGTATGCAGTCTGTTCGATCATCGAGAACACACTGGAGGCCTTAAAGAAGGAACATCCTCACATAACTCAGGTGAACTTTAGAAGTGACGAAGCAGGCTGTTACTACAACAACTTTCTCGTTGCGGCCGTAAGAGATGCTGGGAACCGAGTTGGTATCACCGTCACACGGTACGACTTTTCCGAGCCACAATACGGGAAAGATGTCTGTGATAGGATCCTTTGCCCAATGAAGTCAGCTATCCGACGCTATTGCAACGAGGGACACGATGTTCTTTCTGCAAAGGACATGCGTACAGCGCTTTCCGAACGTCCTGTCCGAGGCACAACTGCCAGTGTTTGCTCTGTGAATGAGTCTCAAAAGACACTTGAAGTAAAAATGACAGATCATTTCAGCAGGTATCATAACTTTCAATTTGAATCAAATGGCATTAGGATCTGGAGAGCTTATAATGTAGGGCAAGGGAGGCTCATTCCCTACCAAGACATCATCGTCAAGCCTCAGGGTCCTACAGATCTTGTTATAGATGTCGACTTTTTTCCAGTCAAGGAAGCACGAATCCATAACGCCACATCAATTGATGGCGAGGAAACCAGCGGTCTTTTCTCTTGCCCTGAGCCTGGGTGTCAAATGGTCTTCAAAAAAGTTAGTGAGCTTGAGAATCATCTTGATGTTGGCGAGCACCGCCAAATGCGCGGAGGGTCCGAAACGGTGTATGACAAACTCAGAAGAGACTGGGCCGAGAAATTCCTTATTGTTGACAACAACGAGGGAAGTAGCAGTGCACCGGTAGCACATTGCGATGAGCAGATGGGTTGCGGATGGTTTGCGGATATTTGACAGGTAAAACTGGCTCACGAAAAGTCAAGTACAGGGTTTTTTTTTTTCGAGACTAGCGGCCACACGAAGAAAGCAGGGGAACCAAGAGTTACAGATGGAGGATGTGTACGCAGAGAAAGTAGGCTTTTATAGATTGTGCTTCTAAAAGTGGCATATTATGCTACTAGCAGTGCTCAAAATTTTGCCAAATTATGCAAAAATTATGCCAGAATTCCCAAATTATGCTTCTGATTTCCGAAATTATGCTCACAAAATGACGTAGATTCTATACATAGAGGTGCGCAATAACGACACCAAATTATGATGTTTTTTAAATAAACTGTTGTTGTAAATTTATTTGTGTTTATGGCAGTTTATCACGGCCGTCAGCTGTCCAAATTAGCTGCTCGCATCTCTAAACCGTTTGTAAAATGCCTCCAACGACTTAACAATCACAATTGTATAGCTAAAACACGCATTGCAAGAACAAACTACCTAAATTTCATTTATTTCTGTAGAAAGTACACCATATTTACTACATTTTATGAATTTATGCTCCAAAAAGTGCTAAAAATTGCTAATTATGCCGTGGCAGTGCTCGTTTCACAAATTATGCTTTTTAGCTCCAATTATGCCAAAAATTATGCTAGCACAATCTATAAAAGCCTAAGAGGAGGAAGAGGAAGAAAGGCGTGAAGTGCTAGTGAGCGTCGCCGCTGAACTCAGTCCCAGGCATCCAATCTGCTATGATTCTTACTGCCTGTGTGAACTGGCACGAGACGAGAGTCTTGACAGTTTCAGTGTAGTTATGCTTAAGGAGATATTAAGATATTTTGAGATTCCCTTTGGTTCACGAGATCGGAAAAAAATCTAGTAGTGAACTTGTTCTCATTCTTGGAAGAATGTGACTGTCGCCAATAGGACAAAACGTTCAACTGCTATCTATTTAATTCGCGGATGCGTTTGGCTGTTGTTCAAACGTTTAATAATAGTTTTCTGTGAACCGAGAAAATAAAAATAGTTTAAAGCCCTGTATTACTGTTAATGTAGGAAAGGATTAAAGTCGTTCTTTTTTGTTGCTGAGTTAAATTAGTTATACTATCCACTTTAGAGACAAGTCATTATTTATCAGGGGTGGAGGGCCCACGAAATTGTGGAAAAAGTGGGCTAACAAATTATGACCCTCCCCCACACTGGAACCAAAAATTGTGACCCTCCCCAAATTGGAGTCTATTAAGGGTGCCCGCGGGTATTTCCAGGAGCGGAGGTGCTATTTTAAAAATCGAATTTTGGGCATGGAAAGTTAAACCGATTTTTCTTATTTTTCGGTAGTCGTAATGACAAACTAGAACTATAAAATAAACGAAATAAATGAACAGGAAATATCAGCATATTTAAATTACTCTATTTTTATTATTACGGCCACCTTGTTAGAAACCCCGTTTTTACTCCCATACAATTGATACAAACTCTGTATTTTTACATTCTCGTAAGCGGACATTCCCGTAAGCGGCCGCGGACACTTTCCGAGATTACGACTTAGACTTTTTCTTTGTTTTTTTAAAAGCTCCCGTAAGCGGACACCGCAAAGAGAATCATATAAAAAAACCTCTGTATCTTGTATTAATCAATCAACTTCACATCGCCGTTCGTCACAATGATTTTACTGTAATTACAGAACCATATTTCAGTGTTTGTTTTGTCGTCATTCACGTCCGGTTACATTTTGAAACACAAGCTCCCGTAAGCAACCATCTATCCCCTTACACCTCTAGTAGCCGCTTACAAGAACCCTTCTCGTAAGCGGCCAGCACCAGTTGCAGACACTTTTTTCGCGTTCCGAGGGTGTCCGCTTATGAGAGCTTCGACTGTAATACTATTTTTCTAAACGCAAAGATAGCTTTTTTATTACTGTCAATAAGTTAAAATTATCCAAAAATTCATTTGAGCAAGTTTCAACGAAATTGGCTGGGTAGAAATCGCTGCACAGTTGACTGTTATAGATTTCAGCTTTGAGTAATGTTTCGATTGCATTGACAGGTCCCTTACTTCTCTTCTTTTTCGATTCGCCATCGATGTAAGCCTTACACCCTTTGTATACCAAGGGGGGTGGTATTTATTTACACTGAAATGAGTATACTTTACAAGAATGATTGTCAGGCTCAATATTTCAACAAAAACAGTATAAAACCATATATATTTAGAAAGTGCATTAAAAATACTTTCACGTCACTTATAAAAATTATGACACATGTCAAAATTGTGACGTCATGACAGGCATAATTTGCATAATTATGCACATTTTTAAAGGACTTTAAAATCCCTAGCTCAAAATAAAAAAATGCAACTTTTGCCTTCTTATTTCAAATCCTTATCAACTTTAAACAATGTTTTAAGGGATAAGACATATTACTGAGGGCAAAACACCTCCCTTAGAAGGTTTTAGTCAGAATTATAATTGCCTAACTAGCATCTGATCACAACTGCCATACCTCCTGTCTAAAAACAGAGCTCAAATAAATCCAAACACGATTTCAGGTTTCTTGTGTTGACATTTATTCCAGGTCCTTCACTGAAGTCAACATCTACTGTTCGTTCGACCTTTCTTGACCATTCTACTTCAACAAATTCCACTTCATTCTGAGCAGTGTGTTCTTTCTCCTCAAACTCTTCACTCGAATCCTCGGAGCTCGATTCCGATGCACCAGGATAAAACTTGTGATCAGAGATGCTCGATGTTCGAGTGGGAAGTCTTCTTCGTCGATAAATTGAATTTTAACATTGTTTTGAGCGTCAAAATCTAGTGTAGTGCCATCGTGATGAGCCGCCATTTTTAAATCACCTCGTTCAAACGTTTGAATGACAAAAACCTTCGACATTTGTGTAAAAACAAGCTCGATCGAAGAAATCCTCGAGAAAACTGAAAAACTACTTTGTGTAGTCTACACTAAAATGTAGCATTAGTTCCCAGCCCCTTAAATCCCTCCTATAAGGTCGCCCGAATGAGGCCTGTATTTATGTGGCCATATATGGCCACTTGGTACGCAAAGGGTTAATAAAAGTGGAAGCAGACACCCAATTCTTTTTTTCTTTTTTGGTGGGTCAATTTTACCAGAATTGAAATCAACTTTGTTTTGATACGCCGCGACGTGTAAACCTTCTACAAATTTGCATAAATTGAATTCAGCGAAGACTGAGAATTATTTGATGACGGCATATGGGCTATTTTCAAAATTCGAAACCAATTATAGAAGTCGTTTTGCTTTGCCAACGTAACAATTTAAGAAATGAAGTATAAAAGGGAGGGCAAAATATTAATGTACGTGACATCCTAAAAATAACATTTACATTCCAGCGTGTTAGCCGATTGAAATCTACATTCCCTGCAAAGATTTTCGCCGTAGTTTGTCGATGTAAATTCGCCGTACATAATTTTTTAAGGCACTTTATACTATGAATAAAACTTCTTGTTGTTAAAAATCTCGTTGTCAAAATGCGCGAAGGGTTTTTTCATAGTTCATTCCTTATGATATCCAAATCACGGAAACGTCTTTTTCGAAGCTTTCCGGTGAAACTAAAGACTCACACCGGAGCCGCTATGATTTTTAAAACCTTCTTAATTCTTATTTTTGGGGCGATATTTGATAAATGTAGGATTGTCCATGCCTTATTCCGAGCAGAAAGCTAGTTTCGAAAATATTTGCTCCCTCGGACAACTGTTTTATGTGGGAAAGATAGGAAACACAATAGTAAGAAATTGCGTGACGCGCGTTACGACCGTTAAAAATAGGCTTTGTTGATAGAACTCCTAAAATTCAAAAAGCTTAGTGCCCAAAAATTTTTTTCTTGTTTCTAGTACACCAACCCTAGTACTAATCGTGGATAGTGTCCAGGGCTCTAGATCGCGTTAAACTTTTGAGAAAAACCTCTCTAACCAACAGTATGTTTGCGTGATTTTTGCGATGGCTCTTTATGGGGTGTTTAAAAAAAATCATAATTAATTTTTGTTAAGTCCGATTTCAAATATTTTAACATGAACTAATAGACAAGACATAAAATAAAATGATAAACAAGTTTCATTTTATTTGAGTTAAAGAGTAAGTTTTCAGCGCGTTGAGCGCGACGCCTAAATTTGACTCGAAACAGGATGATTTTTTCGGTTTTTGACCGTTCTTAGCAATCATCGCCAAAAATATTGACAAATAACACTACAAGCCAAAATATTGCTATTTTTGTTTATCATATGGATCAATTGTCTTGCACAGAAAATTTGAAGGAATTCTGTTCTGGGCCGAAAATCGAGTGGTCGGTTTTTACACGGACGCCCACTTAAGCCGGTCCAAATATCTTATTTTGAAAAGGTTATAAAGATTTGAATTAAACAGCCTTTATCCGCCGGATTTTTTTGTGTGTTCACATCAGCGACTTGTAACATGATACCACTTCTACCTTCAATAGAGGCCCTATAAGAATGAAAACTACATTATTACATTACAATAAGGATAATATTTAAAACGACATTAAAACTAATTGAAAAAAAAAACCTTAATTAAAAATTACAAGTTCATTTAATTTAAAAATTTACAAGTTTTTATTTAAAAATTTACAACTACAGGTTTTCATTAAAAACTTTACAACCATGGTAATAAAATGCTTTCTTCGTAGATTCAAATTTTACAAAAGGTAGTCTAAGATAATTACTTTGCCTGGTAGTTCTACTTAAAACATCTTTATTAAATTTAGACTGCTTAATTATTGTGTATTGTTTATAGGGATATCTATTTTGCTGTAATGTCTTCAGATGTGAACGTGCACGCAACCTAACCGGCATATCCCATGAGCTGTTTGATTCTGTGACTCTTAATTCTCCTGTTTTTTAGCTGTGGCCATAGATACATTATGGCAAAACATTAAGTTTGCTGTAGTTTTGAATCGTAGAAAAATCTATCAATGTTATGACCATTTATAGTGACGAAATGGATAAAATTTGCTGAGAAAAGTACATCAAAGTATAACGTCATTAAGGCTTGGCTAAGCTTGGAAACATTGTTGCGGACGCATATGTTTCCCAGTTTAGCCACGCAGGAAACATATGTTGCGGAAACAAATGTTGCTTCACGGAAACAAAAAATGTTTTTGCCTCAAGTCAAAAACATTTTTGCTTCTCGTACAAAAAAGAATTGCTTCCGAAACATATGTTGCTCAGTTTAGCCACGCTCAGGAAGCATTGTTTCTTAGTTTATCCCAGGGATGGGGGGGGGGGAAGGTGACTCTATTGTTTCCAGTTGTTTATTCGTCACCGACTCTTCACTGCCAGTATGACGTCACATGGCAACGCGCGAGCGATTCTCTCGGTTTGGGCAGATGAGCGGGATCAAATCGTGAGTACGCCACAGCAGAGGTCCAGAAAGGCTTATCATTAGTGCTTATATCGCTATTGTTCGCTAATTCTTTCCCAGTAGTTAGGTTTGATGCCTTAACTTTCTGTGTGTATGATCTGTTTCTGTTTTTTTGCGCCCGTTATCCTGTAATTTGGTTATTTTTTTTTAACTCTCTTGAACGGGACAATAGGCGGGACCGCCATTTTTCTTTCGGGTCAAGCGAAGTCCAACAAAAACATCCACCTTTTCACCCAAACATTTTTTCTCAAATCCGTTTCATAATAGGTGGTTTTACTCCTTGAATATTAACGTTTAATCTCCGGGGCCTTCCGTGTCGCTTGAGTTAGCCAAACTTCATATGCATGTCTTTCCGTTCGAGTGCAAAGGTATAATTTTTATCCAGAACATGTCAACATCGCCGATCGCTGCTTCGCGATCTCATGTAGAATTCTCTTTCCATATATTTTAATTCGCATTCATTGGCTTATTATAATGTACTACTGTTGGTATCTGTGCAGTTCCGTTGTATTTTGTGGCTTTCCTTGCCGTGACGACTCTTAAATTTCATTAGTTGCATACCTCCTGGAAAAAGAAATAACTAAAAAGAAAAGCTTACAACACGGGGTATTTCGAGTCGGGCACCCATCCAAGTGTTAACCCCGCCCGGCAAGCCTTTACTTTGACCAGCTTGAATTGAACAAGCGCTTTCATTGTGGTTTGAACGAGGAAAAACGTGTTGTGCAAAATATACATGAGTTCAAATTCGTTGCCGCAAGACAAGTAGTAAAAAATTACCGATTAATAAAGACTTGAGTAAAGTTATTCTGTGTTGTTTTTCTATAATACCCAATGAAAGCGCAGGTTCCATCCGACCTGGCTGAAGTTAAGTCCTGTCGGGCGAGGTTAATTCATGGATGGGTGACCAACTGGAATTACTGTGTAGCGCCCTTTTCCTCTTGATTGCTCCGATTTTCACCTTTAAGGGGAAAGACATGAAGATCCACCAATGCTGAAAGTCTGATACTGCACGTACATCAAGAGCCGTAGATCCTGTGCCAAACCTCCTATTTTTGTTACAATAAAAATTAAATTCGCTGTGCAAGGACCCTCGAAAGCTCGACCTGTTTACAGATTTCATCGATTATTCTACACTTTGCGAAGGTGTTTCTGTTGATTTAAAAAATGAATATAATGTCTGATCTACCAAAAAATAGCAGAAGAGAGACGGTCGCATTCGCTAACATCTCTGCCTTATTGACATGAGTAAATGAAGGAAGGTAACGGAGTAAAATGCTACATTCTTGACTCGTTTCTCGATTGACGCTTGCCCGCCATCTTTAATATTACTCATGCGAATCGTGACGTCATACTGGCAGTGATGATTGAACCAACATTTTCTTCCTTAGAGACACCTCCCCCTCCCCCCCCCCCTGGTTTATCCGCATGCGGGACACTTTGTTCCCGGAACGTTGTTTCCTAGTTTAGCCACTCGGGCAGCATAACATTTCCCTTACTTCCTGCTAATTTAGCCACATATATAGGAAACATGACAAGGAACAATGTTTCCGCAACAATGTTTCCTAGTTTAGCCTGGCCTTTATAATTAGTATCAGTTTATTCCTCACTGTTATTTCTCACTATATCAAATAACATTTAGGGTCGATTCCTTTGGAGAGGCGGTGGGAGACGCGGTGCCGGCCCATAAGGTTAGTGCGTTGGACTCTGGGTCACTGCGTTGTGTTCTTGGGCAAGACACTTTACTCACATAGTGCCTATCTCCACCCAGGTGGGAAGCAGCGAATTTACTGCTGGGGGTAACCCTGCGATGGTCAAGCTTCCCATGCAGGGAGGAGTAGAAATATTCCTGGTCGCTTCATGCTACGGAAAACGGGTAAGCTCCTGCCTGATGGGCCATTAGACTCGAACGCAGACTTTACCTACTTACCTTTGAATAGTCGTTACTTTTACGGGAACTCTGCTTTTGGGATTAACTTGAGATGGTCTAATTAATTTTCTCGCTACTTTCGAGGGGTCGTTACTTTCGGAACCTTACGATACTTTTAAGTGCCATCATCATCTTATCTTGTGTCATTTAACTTTTATAATCCTTTAAAAATAATGTGTCAGCTATTCTGACCGAAGGAAACTGCACTATTGAAAATCACAATAAACTTATCAATCAAATAACCAGCTAATAGACCTATAGACTAACTGTAATAATTTGGTCCGACGGTTTAAAGGCTGTTAGACGTTCTATGTACAGCCGTCCCGCTCCGCTGAGCGGGACGGCTTTACATAGACTGTACATAGACTGTACATAGACTGTACATAGGCTACGGATTTCCTTGACAGCTCACCTCTGGAGGGAACGCACTGATATGAAGTTGACGCTGAGCAGAACAAATGAAGAATCTGCGTTGGCCCTGAGATTGTTTCATTAACAGTGGTTTTGGGCGTGGGCACAATGCAGGCATTAAGGCAATGACGCAGAGAAAGCCAAAACAGTTCTAAACATAATATACATAGAACTGTGGATTCTTTATTTATATGCCGGTCGTCATTCTCGTCGGTCAAATGTTCATCGCTCCCGGCAGTTCGCAAGAGAGATTGAGATAGGAATGGGTCTCTCGCGAATGTCAATTTCTCTTCCTTAATCGCGTGATTCAGCAGTGAGTAACAAGCGGCAAGTCCAGAACAAAAGAGGTGGGAGGTTCTCCCCTAGCTCGGGAACTGTAGTTAGTGATTATACTAGCTAGTTATTCGAAACTAAATTATCAAACAAGGCAAAGACTTTAACTGCCATCGAGAAGTATGAGCTTGAACTATAACAGGCTAATATTTTTAATCTTGTTTGCATACTGCAGAAGATTTTTTAAAATTTTCTATAACAAATACTCAAACATATTTTGAAACTCAGTCGATGATGTAAGTTAAACAAATAAAGGAGCTAAAATGAACTAAAAGGAGCTACGCCACGATCTAGTCCGAGTTTTTCTGATGTATACAAGTTCTTCTAAAAATCTCCAAATAATAATTTCCTTGCGTAGAAAAAACACCAAATTAAAGAAGTAACTATAAACCGAAAATGAACAAGGTTTTTTTTACAACTAAAGACGAATAACATGGATGACGAACCTATAAAAAGTGGCCAATGTTTTCGTGACACGTAGTCCGTGACGCAGACCCTTTAACACCTACAGCTTATTCGTTAGCATGCAGAAGCTCTGTTTTTTGCTACCAACTAGATACCAGTTTAATTATGATAAAGGCTCTGTAAATGGTGTACCCGTGGTACACTTTTGAATTTCCTTTGTTTTATGTTCTTAATCATATATTTCCATGCAGAAGTAAGAAGGAAAATACCAAATTGTATCAAGGACGAAATTGAACCACAACATTGACAACCTTAAACAGCTTTCGTAAAAAAATATTAAATAAAAGCATTCACGAATCAATTCTGAGTGATTCGTGGCCACCAGATCACTAACTTGAAAAAGATCTGTAACGTGTACATGTGACTACTGTCACCAACCTAATGTGGTGATGTATTGCTCTAAAGAAATAATATAATATTATTTTTATTATTCTGGTATTCCGTAACAA
>NC_135765.1:21620591-21772738 GCF_052425735.1 Oculina patagonica
TAATCAGCAACTTATATCGTAACAAGTGATGACGTCACAAGTGGTACAATAACCATGCTCCCTTTCAGTGAGATTTTTTTTCGTGCTTGGGGTCAGTGGGTTAAGTTATCATGAATGCGTTATCTACAAAAGCAATTTATAGTTTCAAATTCTGTTATAATAAGGAAAACTCAAGAAGTGTTTTCGTGAATGACTTACGTACTAGCTTGTACGCCAGAAAGATAATATAAAACTCAATTGTATTACCATCACCAAAATATAACGCCTACTAATTCCTATATTTCCCCCTGCCTAGATATTGCAAAGCTAATGAATGGATCGTAGTCGACTTGCTGGCTATGTTATACTAGTTAGTGCTGGTTAAGAGAAAGTATCTGAACTCGATTATATTTTGGTTGCCATTTTGAGCCAACACTCCTCCGCGTCCTTTTGTGTCGAAATGAGCTGTCAGTGACGTCACAAGATCATTGTTGAGGTACATATTGACGCTTTTATCTGAACTAACTTCCAAACGTACACTGAACCAAACTCCACCACTTGGGCTACCATTGGGACAAGGGGCCGTCGTTGTCCAGGCCACATTTCCGTTTGAAGCGTAACCAAGTTGATAGCATTTGTCTTGACTGTGGGGCCTGAATAAATCAAAAGACGAGAACAATTAATCCGTATTTTAATCTTGTAAATGTACATCATAACGAAAGCGTATCAAGTTTCTTTTGGGTCAACGCGGTTGCCTAGGAACAAAAGGAACAAAAGGAAATTCAATTGCAGCAGATTTGCAAGTATAGGCTGTTTCCGATAGACATATAATCTGCCCTGATGGGAATAAATTTATTCAAACGTTGCAATTGCTCGTACTATTTTTGAATCGAGTAATAAGAATCGCAAATCAAAAAAGTGGTCTACGTTCTTCCGTAATATATATTTTTACTTATAAACATAATGTAAGAGACCAAGGTTACCACTCCAGGAGAATGTCCACTTTTGGAAATGTGGAAAACAATAGCGTGACGTAACAACATGGCGGTTGTCAATTCTTCCCTAGTGGACTCCACTAGAATTTTATATTTGCCTTTTTTCAAGTTTTCCCGTGGTGCGTTTCCTGCCAGATTGTAACACAACACAAAGAAAGCATTGAAGAAGCGTTATGCGTGACAATTGTGTAAAATCACGGCGGATTGTGCGCGGAGGTTAGAATTTACTTCCGATGCGTATGTTTGTTTTGGTTGTCTTTCGGGTCGTTTCTTCAGCTTTAATCCAGTGTATCTCTTGTGAAAATTTTTTCTGAGCCTTGAAAAAATTCAGGAATGTTCTATAGTTATTCTAGTTGCTCTGTACGAAATCTGAGCGATGGGCCGCAATTTGGGTGGATGGGCCGCGATTTTTGCTGGAAGCCATCGTCTACGCAAAGTGAGACTGCTTACAACTGATCTGTTTGGGCTTCTTTTCGTTTGCTTCAGTCGATGACTTGATGGATAATTGACGTCCAAGAACATCTTAAATATATCCAGGATCGCCACAGATTATCTACTGGACGTGTTTAAAGACACAACAAGGTCAACAAGGACAACAGGATGCTGGCTTTGTTTTCTTTCTGGTTTCTTTGGACCGAAGGTCGACGCGCGGCTGAAAAGCGCAAAAGCACATTGAAATGTATTAAAAGGAAGGGTATCTGGCAAAAGAAACCAAGCACGGACTCGCCTGAAGCGAAGAAATTATTTTCTCGATTAGATTCAATTTCTTGATAACCTGGAGTTAGAAAAACATGGAAGGAATAAGAACCCTGGCGAGCTGCGTGTTTGCGCCATGCCAGGGAAGGCGAAGAAGCTCGAAGGAGACAGTCAATGTATGTTCGTTCATTTCAGTGTAGTCAACTTAATTTTAACCAGCTAGGAGTTCTGACGGTCTTGTTGTTAATTATGTTTATAAGGAGCTCCAAATGCCATGATGTTTTCAAATGATTGAGCTAGCCTTCGAGTTGAGGTCATCGGTCTAATTGATTTCCTGGCCAGACACCAGATTTCCTGACACCTTTTGATGCCTATTTTGTTGATGAAATATATGTTAGAAAGGTTTGTTGTGACTCATTTTTATTGCAAGATAAAACTCCCGTACAGCTCACTTTATGTTTTTACTACATGACCAGCAGATTATGAGCTGCGCGAAGGATTTTTCTTTTCTAATATTTTTATTGTGTTGCCAAGCCAGGCTGTTTGATTTGCAGCAATGTAATGCCACTGTACTGTGTCGCTTCCTGCGACGCGTGTTCTATTTTCTTGACTCAGTTGCGCCAAATATTCATATTCATTTACTTTTTCGTTTAATTCGTAGAAAACAAGTAAGTTTAACGGCTTATGCAAACCTTCGGCTATATCAATTTGTTAGACCGGTCAGTTCTGGCACGATACCAACTGTAAATGTTTTCATGTCAGTTTGCGACATCGCATTTAATTTTTGAATTCGAGACACCGCCAAGCTAATGCCCGGGATAATTGTGAGAGTATCTTATCTGAAAATTGGAGTTCATAGCTCCTGTTAATTTACCAAACCAAGTGCTTAGTGTGTCACTGATATGTACATAGCGCGGACGGAAAACGTTCGTTTCCGCTTTACTCACTCTCGGCCAAGAGAGATAAACAGCATATTTTTTTCTTTCTGCAAGCCGTGAATAAAGTTAGGCCCAGGATGCTTAAATCCTTGCATGATGTGGCGTAAACTGCGAGAGTATCTTATTTTAAAAGCGGAGTTCATAGCCAGTTATTTTAATTTACCACTGAAAACCAAGTGCATAGTGTGGGCATAGCGCGCAAAACAAGAGCATTTAAAATGCAAGCGCTCGTCTCCGCTTTATTTATTCCTGTCCAAGAGAGGTCAATGGCATATTTTCTTCTTTCTGTAAGCTTTGAATTTCCGTTTAGTTAATAGAACGAAGCTTTTTTCATTCGAATTCGAGTTCTGTACACTTCGCTGTTCTAGATTTCGATCGACAGAGCAGGAATATTTTATGTCAACAGACCTCGCATCATGTGACTCCAAATTCGAGCAATGATTGGATAACTGTTTGTTTTGATCTGCGGATCAAAACATTTCCAAAAGTGGACATTCATCTGAACTGGTTACCTGAAGTACACAAAGTCAAAGTTGTTTTCGTCTATAACGTTATATAGAACCCCAGGGTGTCCATGATTTACGTCACCACTTTTTCCAATCACATTCATCAGTTCAACCGTCATCGTGTATGAGTCACCAGCATTGATCTCCTCCTTAGGAAGAACGCGACAGAAATAAGGTGGTTTGTCATGATCAGCATTCACTTCATAGCTATCTGTAGCTTCTGATCTGGTCAGACTGACACAGGCCACCGTTGGTGGAAGTACAGCTGTAAACATAAGACATCAGTAATACATCAAAAAATATTCGATGATATTCTTATCTCTTCATTTAAAGTACACGTTAATCAGTTACTTCAATTAGCCATGTTCAAAACGAGCAGGGGACTGGGTACGAATATTCAATATCGATTGCACTGAAAAACTGGGCCCGTCATCTGAAAGAGCATCCAAAAATTAGTAACTCAACCAAATTTGAGAGTTATTGGTTTAAACGCAAAGGCATGGAACTCTTTTAAAAATCGTAAAAAATAAGAGAGCTTAGTATGGCTGGATGGACAGTTGTCCCTCCAATCCATACTAAGCTCTCTTATTTTAGCAATTTCTAAAAGTGAACCATACTTATGCGTTAAAACCAATAACTCTTAAATTTGGTTGAGTTACTAATTTTTGGATGCTCTTTCAGATGACGGCCCAGTTTTTCAGTGCAACCGATATTGAATATTCGTACCCAGTCCCCTGCTCTTTTTGAACATGGCTAATTCAGTCAGGTGCCTTTGTGTCTGAAGTAAAAATGAAATGTTTTATTTAAAATGCTAAAATATAATTTTAGTCCGATTTTATATCCAATTATGACCATTTGCTATTCTCAAGAGGTCGCCGACATTACTCTTAGGTGTTTACCATGCCAGATCATTTTGAAAAAAAAAATAAGGGTACATCAATTTTAGGTCCAGCTTTTATGTCAGCGAATCAAGTAAAATATCTCAACCTACACGCATTTTAATTAAAGGAGGCAGTTACTGTGCAGGCCCCAGTTGTTGAAAGGGTGGATAACGCTATCCACTGGGTAACTCACTGTCCAACGGGTAGCGTAGTATGTTTTGTCAGCACTTATTCACTGGCAATTAAACACGTAAATTTGAGCTATGAAAGTATTTTCCGAAACAACACAAGTATTTTCTGTCTGTTTCTAGCGAAATGGAGTCCGATAACAAAGAAATAGGTATTGAAGTAAGAACAAACAAATTAATCAGCAAATGCTAACGAGTTTCGTGAATTTTATTTGCCACAACAACCACCTAATACAAAAATGAAAACGCAAAGCGACTTGAAGACATGTTATCGGTTTTTTTTTTCGGCGGAAAAGGGAGAGAAGTGAGTGACATACATGAAGAATAAAGACTTCGGCAAACTAGTCGTTTGTGTAAAATCTTCAAAATGGAAGAAAGCGGACGGCACGGCGAACCAGGCACTGAAAGCTTTTAAAACATCACCGAAGCCTCTAACGCTCACGTCGAATAAGGTCGGGTCGAACATTTATATCAACGATGTAGGAAAGTTCAAGCTTTTCCCGTGAAGTGGTAAGTCCCAAACGCTTTCAACAATCACAATTTCAATATTCAGCTCGTGTCAGGGCAGGTTTGCACCACAAAAGCGCCAGAAGCGAGCAAATACTCTGCAAAACGTCCAATAATCAAAAGCTGGCGGCCAGATGGAATGGACATTCTTGTTTTAAGGCTTCAAACTCAACGTTGATTCGCAATTTTAGCCATTTCAATATCCTTTTGACGGTTAAAAAACATCTGTTAAAAAGAGTTGAATTTCGCAGTTGTCGCGTCGTTTTACTTCAACTCGATTCATTCAAGAATTTGACAGTCACTCGTTAAACTTTTTAACCAATGAAATGATTTTAGCGTGCGCCATTGATTGTCCATGCAACTGGCTTCCTTTTCAGTACTCGAAAAAAGTCAAATAATAAATCCTTTATTGACCAAACTTATTCGGTCAAGATGGCAGGATATTGGCCTCGCAAAAAACACGCAAAAAAGAACTTGACCAATATCCTGCCATCTTGACCTCACTCTTAGTCAATAACCCATATTTATTTAAAAATGCCCAGTAAAGAACAAAGCCTGCTTTCTCCCGATGTCGGAACATACGACTTCAACTTTGAAAAACTTTACGTTTGTAATGTCCAATATTTTGTCATAAATCAAAACTATAGCAAAAGTCTCTAACGTGTTTGGTTATCCGCAGCCCGATTTGAGCACTAATAGGACAGGGTATGCGTCATGCTTGTAATTGGACAGTGTCATAGGACAGTGTACGCGTCATGCCTGTGCAGTAGTTGGGAAGTACGCTTCATTTTGCGCGCGCTTTCGTTGTCCATTTGTTGATTATAGACTGTTGTGTTTTTCAGTATTCATAAAGATGTTTTACTATTCAACCGAAGGTTGGTTTCTTTTTCAAATTTTGTTATAGTTTTGAAAAATTGGTAACAGGACTTCGTGTCATTCAATTCTGTTAGTAATCGTACTCGTGATTAAACAAATCGGACTCCCGCTACGCGGTCGTCCGATTTTGTTTATCACTCGTATGATTAATTATAGACCGAATTAGACTCCACTCAGTCCTTTTACTATTATTAATAAGGGTAATAGGACTGAGTGGAAAAAAAAATCGGACGTCCGCGAAGCGGGAATCCGATTTCTTGTGATAGAGTGATTTCATTTCACCCGTGAAACAATATCTACCAGTTTGTGCGTAATAGTAAAAAATAAACAAAAGAAAACAACGGAATTAGTGTCTAATAGTATCTAAAAGTGTAATAACTATTTCACGGGTTAAGTGAAATAACTCTAACAAGAGGTCATTCATAATGATATTTTACCTTGTTCACAACTCTCCCCAGTCCACCAAGCCGAATTGCACAAACAGGTGTAGTTCACGTGACTGTTTACGCACGTTCCATGGTTTAGACACGGATGCCTGAAGCAGAAGTCTGCAACTGCATAAAGCAATAAAAGGGGATAATTACAATCTATCATTTTTGCTTAAGTTTCACATTTCATTTCGTGTCCGTACGTTTACTGAGATTAGATACTGATATAATAGTAGACCCACTTACTTTCTGTTTGCATGTCACAGCGAGCGAGAAGAGAGTCTCCAGATCTCGTGGCATCTAACCAGTAATTGCCGCTGACCGCTAGTCCTCTTTCACTTGCTTTGATCTCTTTACACGAATCAGCAGGCAGTTCGGGAATGGAACCGAGGGGCACTGGAATTAATCAGTTCATATTTGTAAGATTTGAGTGATTATTTTCAGTTTTTACAAGGAAACTTTTTCAATGATAAAAACATTGTTAAACAACTAGCGAACGAGCAGCTTGTTAAGTTATGAAGTTTTTAATACCTCGTTTCGGGGCCTTCTCCATGTAATATCTGTCCTTGTCCTTGACAAAATCCTCTGGCCTGGCCTCCTTAGTCCTGTTATTTAACTCGCATATGTCTTTAAACATGACGTAATTATAGCTTTGACATCTGACGTCGGAATTGCACGCCTGCCTGCAGTCAAGTGATCCTGGCCAAGCCTGGAACGTCTCAAAGGTGTGGCCCTTAAGCATCTTTTGATAGATTGAGTAAGTGTCGATACCACACTGCTGACTGGCAATGTTACGGAGCATTATGGCGATAAGAACCATCTGTAACCAAGTCATTTTGGTATCTCCTTCAAAATATAAACGTTCATGTAACTGGTTATCTTTCTGTTGATCAGAAATAATTTTACAAGGGTTCCATTTTGAGTATACAGTCAATAAATAAGTTAATTATTTTTTAATTATCGAACCTCTCCACACCGTCACCTCCATACTACCAAAAATTCACAAGCACACCTCTGCAGTTTTACCTGCGTCGATTGTCTACTTGAAATCAATAGACGCCGCGAGTTATCCGCGGACAGAAATGTGAAAATAAACCCTAGCTCTTTATTTTGGTGAAATAAAACAATCAAAAATTGCTTTCGGCTGTTTTTTGGGATTCTTCCGATTCTTCTTCAAGACTAATTAAGAAAATAAATGTCAATATGGCTGACTGATGGTTAAAATTAAATATAAAATAAAATATGTTAAAATGTTAAACATCTACAAAGTTCCTTTTAGCTCATTTACAATCATTAAAGATCTTTGTAAAAAAAAAAAAAAACACTTGACTCAATAATAATTATTATAAAAATACCAGAACTGTCGGTTACTGTGGTTGCTATGCTCTGTTGTTAGAAAACCAGGAAAATGTCAAAACATGGTCATATATTAATATAATCATTTTGGCGTAGTTTGACAAAAATAGAAGATTGGCTTCCGAACGGATTTTTACTTTCAAAACACACACAGCAAAGCTAACAAATTGCAGATAAAACAAAGCTGATACTATGTTGAATACTTTTAAAAAGCGATAACGCCACGATAAAACCCAAATGTACTGAACGTGAACACAAAATGCAACAAGCAGGAGGAATGCGAACTTGTTTCTCAATGTAAGGGTTTAGTTTTCGTAAACAAATTATAGATCAACGCTTTCTTTCAGTTCTTTTTTCAGGCTTCCGTTTAAAACCCTGCATTTATTTAGTAAATCAACTTTTAAAATTTATTGTATAATAAGATTGATATCTTACCTGGATAACAGAAACCGATTTTCCCAAACGCAACTTGTTCAGTAGCGGAATAAGTCCTTTCGGCTTAGCAACCCAAAGCAAACTGACGAATATTTTTTTGTTTTGTGATGCCTGGGGAGTTTGTTGTTGTTTATGTCTTATTTTGTACAATAGGTACGGATTTAACCCCGCTGCATTTTAGTAATAAGTAGTGAGATGACTTGGACTCCAACATGAGAACATGACTAAGTACTAAGATAATCCTCTAAGTAATAATTAAAATTGTTTTCATCAAGACAATGTCCCTTAACAAATACACTTAATTAGTGAAAGAAAAGAAATTTGAATGCGCATCAGGGGTCCGGTATTTTAATAATGTCGGTAGTTTTTAGTTTGGTGGCCTCTAGCAGTAATTTGTGCCTTAGTGAACGAAAAAAGGAAGAAATCAATCATACCGAAAACAGGAAAGCCGTTAATTACCGATTAACTTCCAGAAGATAAACGCTTGTCGGCATAGCTTTGGTAGAAGTGTACGAGCCATGTTTTTTAAGCATATAAAAATCTTGAAATCCTTTAAACACTTTGTTTAATGAGGCAGTGGTTTTTTCTGAAGGTTTGGGTAGAAATTACTTACATAAACAATCGATGATCGCAGTTACGTTATGGATTTCCCACCTTGTCATTTATTTATTTCCAGCCCAAACAAATGATTGAAGTCAAACCTATTGTTTTCGACCCATTTCTTGATACGTTAGAAACATTCCATGACAGGAAAACAAACCATGTTGATTCGTTATATAATTAAGGACTGTAAGTTTCTTTGCTGGAAATGGATCCAAATTGTAAACGTTCTAATAATTTTTTTTAAATTCAAAACTCGTTCATAGGAAACAAATTAAAACATTACGAATTAGTGCTTCATGTGGTATTTTCATGTAACATTTTGTGTTTAAACAGTCTTGAAAAACTTGACCAAACTGACTTCTACAATTAAGACAAATAATATCTTAGATTGTATTAGTTTGCAAAGAATATCCGAAGATGTTGCTACTGAACGGAAAGCTACGGAAACTAATCTTCAAATAGCGTAGGGGGCCATTATTAGCCAATGTTGGTATTTTTTAGAAAAATAACTTAGACAGAAATTGCCATAGTTATGTTAATTATCAACAGGTGAACATAATGTTGATTGAAATGCTTTTCGTTTTCAAGAAAGTTTGTTGCTCTCAGGGCGTATTGCTGCTTGACTAGTGCCTGGTATTAACTCGCAAACTGGGTCCAGTATTCTGCTATAAATTACTGATCAGATATATTTCTAAAGAACAGCACAAACGTCGATGTGATCTAATGACAAACGTTACCTTAAACCTTGAATAAAAAGTATGAATAAAATGAATGATGTTGTTTTCCATTTTGACTGAGGTTGGTTGGGAAGTACGGAAAGGCGGTATAACTGGATGCTACTGAACTGCTACCGGACAATTTGTTTACGCCCACTTTAGACACTTAGTTTTTTTTCGAATTTTATGAAAGAGGAAAAGGAAAATGTTCGATATAATGTGCCCCGGGGTGGAATCTAACTCGGGTCGTCTGCCTGAAGAGCGAGTGTGATACCGCTATGCCACTGGGAGCTGGCTCCCAGAATTCGTACATTTTAACTATATATCGTGTTTCCCTTACAAATATCGATAGCTAACCGTAATCAAAGTGCATAGTAGGTTAACCGAAGTGAATAGTAGGCTAAAAAAGTGCATAGTAGGCTAGCCGAAGTGAACGGCAGGCTAACCAGAGTGCATAGTAGGCTAACCGGAGTGCATAGCAGGCTAACCCGTACTAGTTACCAGTCGACGACCGTAAGTGGCGGCCATCTTGAAGTGGGCGTAAAAAAAATTGCCCGTACCGGGGAAAAAACAACAACAACAACAACCATTTTATTTTGCCAATTTTTTTTTCAAGTTTATGAACCGAGCCGAATGGTCCATAAACAAGTTAAAAAATAAGAAGAACAAGACCCATATTTCACAACATACACGGACGAACAAGCTTGTTTAATAAGTTTTCGTTTTGATGATAATGGCTCTTTGAAAACTCTGCTAATAAATTAATTAAGTTACGACTTCCTTAAAAAATAACTAAAATGAAGAAATGGACAAAAACGATCTCCACTTAACAGTAAATTATTTTATTTTCGTTTTTTTCATGTCAAAGGGTGTGGTCTACTGTACTAACCTGACTTGTATCATGTGAAGAGCGGAGAAAACTGATATCGATCCTCATTCATTCGCTTTCATTCTATGTAGGCTTTGATAATTTTGAGATTTTTTGTCGTCATCTCAATACATTTTGTCATTCTTTTGATGGGACATTAGAATATTTGCAAAAAAGTGTCATTTATATACAAAAGAGACACTGCATTTAAAATTGCCAAAAGTGGGGAAAGTCAAGATTCTAAGAGGAAACATTTTTAGTGTTTCTGGTCCAATTCATCGCATCGTGCTTGTTTAAGCATGCTTTGCAGGACTTTTTAAACTGGATCAGCAACTTATATCGTGAAAAGTGATGACGTCACAAGTGGAACAATATTCATGGTCCCTCTCAGCGATTCTTTTTTCGTGCTTGGGGGTCAATAGGTTAAGTTATCAGAATTACGCACAAAACGTTTTTGTTAGTGCAACGTTATTAGCAAACAAGCATACATGTTGCTGCTCCTTGCTTAAGCAATAAAAGTGTTTTGAATGGAAGGCTGCTGTGACACTTATAAAGAAGTTAAGCCTCCAAAAAATAAATTCGATTAGCTGTGTTGCTTCCCACAGGTTGGCTTTTCTTTTTGTTGTACAGTGAATTAAAGGATGGTAAAGATGGTGGAATAAGCTAAAACAGAAGAAGCCTAGAAACTATTTGAACAAAATTTGATGAAAAGTACTTAAAAAATTGCAAGCAAATATCATTTATTCCAAATGGTATTTCATTTACAACAATGTAAAATAAAATGGTTATTAAAACTGGTTTTTCTGATTTTCAGAAATTGGCAAATCGGCTTGACTTTGGCTTCAGCTAATTACAATTGCGTCAACCTTGGTCATTTTTGATGTCAAAAAACTTAATCCAACAATTTCAGTTTAGTATATACTTATCCATAAAATAATGATTTTTTTGCGAGCCTTAGTTCTCTTTTCAAAATCCGCATATCCTTTGCTGTTCAAGATCTAGGAGTATCACAAGTCTTAAGTGGTGACTTGTAGCCCCTTTTGTCTTCAAAGTGGATTCATAATATGATTCTGAGACATTACTTAAATTGACTGAACATGACATTTATTAAACGTCTCTATGGCAAAAGCTTCTCATACCGGTAATTCATATTGACACAAAACAATATTGTTTGAAAAAAGAGGTCCAAAATAGAAAATGAGGCTGTAAAGCGAAGGTTTTTGTTACTCGCTTGGGGAAATGGAGGCGGGCACATAACTAGGCGGATTTTGACATAAATAAATTACTAATGGATCTCTGATTCATAAATGTCTTTAAACCTTCAGAAACTCGCCATTAACATTATAATTTCTAAACGAGATTTTATGTATAACATTAAAAAATGAAAGAGTTTCGTATAAGAATCCGTTATTCTTATTTTTCCAATAATCAACATCGACCTGCCTTGGACTTCGGCTAATTTGATTCATCATAATCTTCATAATTTTGGATGTCTCAAAACCGTCCACCACATCTGCATTTTATTATAAACCAAGCCAGCGAATAGTGTTGTACGCGCATTCTGATTGGCTATACAGACTCCGCATTCTTTGTTGTTCACCTCCAAGGAAAACAAATGGATTCGCGCTGGGGGGCTGCAACTTCCCTCGTCCCCCCGCCTCGTACGCCTATGTTTACAAGGTTTCTATTTTAAGGTCAATGATCAAGTAAAACATTATTTAAACTGTTGAAACCCTCCATACCGTATTTCTATACTACTATCAATTTACGACACAACCGTGGTAATACAAATGGACAATCGAGCTACAATTCAAGCCAGGACTCGAAACAGGATTCTTATAGCGCTTCGGTAAGCCTACGTGAGAGGACCTGCTGCCTTTTCTCCAGTTTTATGTGCGGTTAGCTTTCACTTCGATTTGCTTGCAGTTAGCCTTCCCTTTGGTTTGCTTGCGGTTAGCTTTCACTTCAGTTTGCTTGCGGTAAGCTTTCACTCTGGTTTGCCTGCGGTAAGCTTTTACTCTGTGGGGTTTGCTTGCGGTTAGCTTTTATTACGGTTTGCTTGCGGTTAGCTTTTACTTCAGTCCCGAGCTCAAGCCATGGCCGGCTCGAGTCCTGTTGAGTCCGGGCATTGACTTTAGTTTATCTTGGCATGCAACGAAAGACTATTTTCGAGCTTTCACGACAAAATTGCAGAAAAACATAACGGAGAAGCAAATTCTTTGCCTCTTTGGCTAGATGGAGAGGAATTGCAGAAACTCGAAGAAGAATCCAGGCGGCAAAATGACTGAAAATTTGTCTTTGTCGAGCGCAACTTTCTCAGTTCAGGCATTATGCCAAACTGCCAGTTTAGTTAAACGACGACTATTTCTCTTGTTGTCGACAGAATTCTGTAATTTCCTTTCAAGAAAAGATTGAATTGAACAATTTCGCTGTTTTCTGCCGAGTTTTGCAAACTTTTAAACCTGGTTTTTCAATCATTAAACAAACGCCGATTCGCAACGGCAGTGTTCAAGTCATCACCTATAACTGTTTTTGATAAGATTAATAGAGTTGATGTTCTTGAGCGTAAATATGTTTTTGGGGCCTTCTCAGAGCTCATTTTAGCCCTCGCCTGCGGCTCAAGCTAAAATGAGTCTGAGTCTGGCCAAAGACATACTTCCAAGAACATCAACTCTATCGTTATATCATAAAATCAATCCTTAAAGTCCAAATCCCTGCAGTCCCAATGATAGCGCACGATTCACAGCTAGCTCGAAGAGTAAAACACTGCGAAACTCCATTTCAGTGTCTATCAGATTAGTGAAAAGGCAAGGTGGAGAGGAATTTGTATAATTCTTAGATTATTCTTGCTTCGCTTTTAAATATTTGTTTTCCCCATCTTCCGCATTTGCGAAGTATTTGTAGAAGTTAATCTATCATATTTATTCAAACAGTGTTTAACTGAATGTTTAATAAATTTTACTTTCTGTTACGTTTTTTTTTTTTGCACAACACAATTCAGAAGTAAAGTGCTTGTCTGATGGCTTAAGTATTATGTGCTACAGCAGTTTGTCTTCAGAACAGGGTCGCAACCACGAATTTCGTAAAATCATTTTTTAAACTCGTAAAGTTATAACATTACTGAGATATTATTTTACGCAGTAGTAGAGATATAATGGTCGAGGGTGTACTTGCCTTTTAAAATGCGAAAACTCAGTCTTTTAGTCCAATTTTCAGTGTTAAAATAAGGCGGCCGTTTGGAAAATAAACCGTCTGCCCATCTTGTGTGCGTTGAATACTCTTGCGCTTTATGTTTATGTATTCATGAGCAGGAATTGACCAAATTGATATTCTCGGTATTGGACCAGTCGATGCGTAGGAATATTATTGGAAAGAGCTTCATGCATTTGCATTTGAAAAGGTTCCCCGAATTAACCTCCATTGCAAGCTAGTTTCAGTCCATTACCGGGAATACGAATATGGTCTATTCGAAGTAAAAAACTACAATACAGTAGACTACATTAGACTTACATTGGTCTTGACAGCCCCTTTAAAAATCTCTCTATAACAAGTCTGCACTATACATGTAAAATAATATACAGACGTGCTTGGACGTGCGTGAGAGAAGCCGGGCAGATGTCATTTTTTGTCAACAGGTTGATGGGCTGTTTCCCATTGAGATTGCTTGTTTTTTGGCATATAAATAAGGAATAACCCATGTTTTTTGCAATTAAACTTTCAAAGCCTCTGGTATCCTCGACTTTCCTTATGTACGTGTAAACATGTCTACATATGAGACAAATGTTTTAATTGGCTATCAAGACGAATGTCGTCAATGCGACATAAGTTTAATTACAGCTTTTAACTTTCGAGTTGTTCGTGCCAAAGTGATGCCA
Organism: Oculina patagonica; assembly: GCF_052425735.1. NCBI lineage: Eukaryota > Metazoa > Cnidaria > Anthozoa > Scleractinia > Oculinidae > Oculina > Oculina patagonica. Next base: position 21,634,439 of record NC_135765.1, read on the forward strand.
TTTGTTTAATTATTTCATGACAATTCTTACTTCGAATTAGCATAAAACGCAAGTGTATTTAATAGGCAGACGTTTATTTTTCCAAACGGCTGTCTAAACACCGAGTGTTCTACTATTGTACAATATTATTAGCTTAGGATTTCCACAAGAACAATGAACAATCTATAATTTTAAATCAGTTCGAGAAGCTATCATACACGAGCCCATGTAAGTTCTTTCTGTTTTTACCTCGTTATTAAATTGTTAAGTATATCGACGGTTTGAGGTTAGACTACCATATCGAAGCCAAGTTAGTATCGGCCGAGGTATCGGAACACCGAGCATTGGAAACATCGAGTTTTTCGCATTTCCAAAGGTAAGTACACCTTCGATCATACTTTCCCTGCCACTGTGTAAGAAATGTATCTCTGTAATGTAGTTATTTTCCGAGTTTTAAATAATAACCGATTTGTAGATACACCTCATTTCATTAAGGTTGTCATAGAAAAAAAGGAAGATGGAAAGAGTCAAATAGGAATTAATAAAACGCATGTATGATATTTAATTCGCACAGATGACCTTAAAATGCCTTTAATACGAATAAATTAATTTATTTTGTTACAGAATAAAAAAGTGGACTCAAAGTGTACTGGGCAGATAAAAACTCGTAAGTTTTCTGTAAATGCTACAAGTTATGAAACTACGCTAATTAATTCCTATCTACCTTTCTTCTTTTTTTCTTTTTTCGATGACAACGTTATTGCAATTAGGCGTATCTATACATATTGCGAACTTCGTTTTAGGGATGAGCATTGTCCTGCATAATATTGAAAAACAGTGGTTATAGTATAAATTCATTTAGCCACCGTACAAGCACTTTGCCTATTTTCTTTTTTGTCACTTATCTGTCTTTTAGAATGCGCATTTGGTTTAGGTGAAGTGAATTTTTAATGAAAAAAATCGTTGCTTTTGCGCGGTGGCCTAATGGCCTAATAGTTAGTGCGCTCGGCTCCGAGTCGAACGGCCCTGGTTTGAGACCTGGCGGGGCGCTACAAAAAGGGAGTTCTAATATTTCTTAATTTAATTATTGGTCGTGATTAAACAATGCCTCAATAATGTAGTGCCCGCGATGTCGGAGCTCGCTGTATGTGGGAACCACAGCAAAACACTCAAGTCTTTTTTAAAAACAAACAGCCGTAAACGGAAGAGTTTAAAAGCGTTAGAAGCATAGCTTCCCCAGGGAGCACACGTTTTGTCGCATACGTTTTCGGTTAAGACCTCAATGATGATTTGACATGTACAGTACAGAACAAAAACAATATCTTAAAGCTATATCATTACATCTGGGGTAGCCATTATTTAAAACACCTCCAATTCAAACTGCTGCAGAGGTAAATAGCAGCCTCCTACGGGCCTAATTAGTACAAGTACCAAAAACACCTGGATTGATAATATCATTATTTTACAAAAAAAAGAGACACTCTTGAATAATGTCATTTTAGACATTTTTCCATTGATATACCTCGTGTCTCTTTCTCCGGTCCTGGTTATCAATGTTTTCTGAAGTTCAGATTTACATTCAAACCTATAGGTAACGACTTTGAAACGGGTAGGGGGACCAGAATGAAAATTATTTGTGTTATTTTCCAACGAGGGCATGTTTTCTTTTACCATTATTTTTGAAGAACAATGTAATTTCTGGGAGAGTGTCTCAACTATTTTGCAAGTGGTTGTAGGAGCAACGGTAGAATACAGGGACGACCACTTTGGTCAATCTTATTTACATGTGACCGAACGCTTTATATAATAAGCAACAATAGATGTTATTTTTATTCAATGTCATGCAAATAAGTTGCACTGTATTCCATACTTTAACCCACTGAGAGCAACACTGAATACAATGCGATGATGTTCTCAGTCGACACCATTTTTGTTTCTGATTCGAAAAGACATTGCCTGGGTCTTGGAGAAAACAAACGTTTTCTAAACTAAGCAAGATAAACCGTGTTGTGCAAATATTCTTAGCCAACGACAGGTAAGTTTGTGAAAGATTGGGAAAAAATGCGAAAGTATGAAACCTTAACTATAAACTATAATACTTTAAAATAACACCTTAGTAAAAAAATCCTGCTTGCTTACAATTCTTCTTTGTGTGCAGAGAAATAGTATACGTAGCAAGAATGTTTGTTTCTGAAGCAGTAACAAAAGGAAATCACGTTTGTTTTGGAATCTCTTTAAGGCATCTCTTCATTGTCCGCTTTTGACAAAATTCGTTGACCGATATAAAAATATATTACGCGGACATGCAACACTTAATTTTCAGAAACCAGACTTGCCGACTGTTTGAGCAAGCTGAAAAATTGAAAAATATTTTCCACTATGTATAATGAGATGTAAATTTGTTTTTCAGAATTATTAGCGCAAGCAAAATGTCTGGCACTCTTTTTGTCGAATTTGTGTAGGGGTGCAAAATAATACATTCGGCCAACTGGCTCACGAGCTTTTACAGGTCTTTGTAGCACGTTTCTAAGCTCTGTCGAAATTTCCAAATAGAAAAACACCTGAAAACGCCGGGTCCCAAAGTCTATAAAAGTTCTCCAATCATTTTGACCAAATTATGCCCTGATTCTCGAACTGCTTTTATAAACACGAAAAACTATCTTGATAAAAGAAACAATTATAAGACTCATTAAGAAGAAAAGCAGCTATTGTCACTAATGGCGACCTATATGTTTTTTCCAAAACGTTAGTATTGGTAAACGGACCGACGTCAAAAGCAAGAACGCTGTATTGTCAATCGACGACATCTGGAATATACGAGAATCGACCAAATAACATGGTCACAATCGACTTTGAAAAACTGAATCAACTTCGACATGGAATTTCCTGTTTAAAACATAAAATTTCTTAACTTTGGCGAGTCCTTTAATAAACGAGACCAAACGTCTGGTTGTGTTACAAATTACAGCTTTTCTACACCACTGTTCGTCAGACTACAAACTTAATACGGATGTTTGACAATACTTGCAGGCACTTTCAATTAAATCAATTCACCCACTGCAGATATCCTGACAGTTTTCCTGTTTGATAAAGCCTCCTTAGAACACCTTTCACTAGGACGATTACGGTAAGTGTTCAGGCCTGAAATTTAAGGAGGCTCGATGTAGTTTTTTTAGACTAAGGGTGGTTGTTTTGAAAATTAAAATTACCTAGGAAGCCAATGTTCGATTTTTGCCAAAATACACCATAATGATCAAATGTGACCAAATTTTAATTTTTTACCCGTCACTTAGTCACAACGGTTACCATAGCAACGATTGAAGTTTTCTTTTGTCCTCAAACAAGCTTGATTTTCTCGAAATCTAGACTGACACTTGGTGTTTATTTTTTAATATGTTAAAGTTTAGTAGATTGACTAACTGTTGACGAAATTTTAGAAAAATCTGTAAGAGCGTTTTCAAGTAAATCAAGAATGAAATTTTCAGAAAAACACCGTTTTAATATAAAATAGGCGCCTTAAAATTGTTTCGTATTATTTGAGCAAAGTTTCTCTCACTGAAATATAAATGCTTACACCATCAAAGACCATTAACTAAAAGCGAAAGACTTTTTGCTTTAATTTGTTAAAATATATCGACTGCCGATTGTAAGAAATTATAAGAAAATACCAAAAACTTCATTCTTGATTTACTCTAAAACGCTCTCACAGATTTTCCTAAAATTTTGAGCACAGGTAGTAAATCTACTGTACTTGAACATATCAAAAAATGAATACGAAGTGTCAGTCTAGATTTCGAGAAAACCAAGCTTGTTTGAGAACAAAAGAAAACGTCAATGGTTGCTATGGTAACCTTTGTGACAAAGTGACGAGTGAAAAATTAAAATTTGGTCATATTTGATCATTATGGTGTATTTTGGCAAAAATCGAACATTGGCTTCCTAGATAATTTTAATTTTCAAAACAACCACCCTTCGGCTAAAAAAACTGCATCGAGCCTCCTTAATAACGACCAAAAACGGTTGCTTCAAAACAAACAACGAACCTATGAATTTTTCTTGAAAATTTATTTCACGCATAATTTACGTCTAAAAATTGCCTTAACTTTGACGCAACATAAAGATCTTAAAACAATAGCTTAATTAACTGGTGATGCAGAAATTTTGCAATATTTGTTAAAATTGAAGTTATGAAAAACATTCCAAATGCCGTACAACTTGTTCCTTGCTGCCTTAAAGAAACTTGACAAAAACTTAACTTCATACTTCGTTAGCTTTAATATATTGAACATTCGATATGCTAAGAGAAAAGTTAGACAATTATTTCACAAACAAAAGTGGAAAACAAAGGAGACACTGCAAGGAAATTGCGTTTCCAAACTTCAAGATTTGGGGCATGATGCGAACCCTATCACATTCGAAAAATCCTGCCTACAGCCTGATAACTATCAATGTATAAACAAATTATATACATTTATACATTATATTTTAGCTTGTAGGATCGTCTATTCCCGATCGAACTGAATTATGTAAATGTTCGTTTTAATGGAGGGATGAAAACTGGAGAACCCGAAGAAAAACCATGTATGCAAGGACGAGAACCAACAACAAACTCAACCCACGTATGACTCCGGGTCCGGCACAAATTGTTCGGAGGCGAGCGCTCTCTCGATGCTCTTTCTATAGTCTCACGGGCAATAATTTCCCTCTGTCTTTTTATTTTCTCTTTCTTTGTAGAGGATAACAGAATCCTGATGCTGTAAAATGATTCGGATACAAATGCTTCTTGTTGCTCTACTGTTCACGAAATCTTTGATGTTTCGCAACATTTCTACCCAGCAATGTGGAATCGACACTTACTCAATCTATCAACAGATGCTTAAGGGCCACACCTATGAGACTTTCAATGCTCGTCCAGGTTCGCTCGACTGCAGATATGCGTGCAATTCGGATGTCAGATGTCAAAGCTATAATTACGTCATATTCGAAGACATATGTGAGTTAAATAACAGGACTAAGGAGGCCAGGCCAGAGGATTTTGTCAAGGACAAGGACAGATATTACATGACGAAAGCCCTCAGAAGAGGTAAGTACAAGAAAAACTGACACATTTTTTACGGGTAAAAACAAAAATTATTAATTTGCTAAAATTACTTTTTGCTACTTGTGTTATAAGTCTAATGTCATGAAATCAATATACTTTGTTCCTAGTGCCCCTCGGTTCCATTCCCGAACTGCCTGCTGATTCGTGTAAAGAAATCAAAGCAAGTGAAGGCGGACTTGCGGTTAGCGGAAACTATTGGTTGGATGTTACGAGATCTGGAAACTCCCTTCTCGCTCGCTGTGACATGCAAACAGAAAGTACGTCATACCCATATGAATAATGATCATCGCAGTTTTGAAATGCAATTTAAGTAGTTGCATTTTTTAGGCAGAAAAAATTCCGGTTTCATCAAGATTTGAGCCCATTACTTCCGCGTTACTAGTGCGATGCTCTACCAACTGAGCTACCAAATGAACTGATGAAGGCACACATTGGGCGCAAGGTCAACTTACAATTGGCCCTGCCCCCAATGTGTTGCTTCATAGCTTTGATGTCATTTTATAACTGCGACCATCTTTATATATTTTCTGGTTTAAAATTAACATTTACACACTGTTATAGGCCTATTTAATTTTTTTTTTTTTTTGCAGTTGCTGACTATTGCATCACACATAAGTGTTCAAGCACAGAGACATGCGTGAACAATCCGGCGGGCTATACGTGTGTCTGCAAACCGGGGTGGACTGGCAACCAATGTGAAATAGGTAACAAGTTCTTGTGATTTCTCGATGATTATAGCAACTAGTTTCTTACATGCATCTGTTACAGTACATATCGTTTTTAGGTAAAGTCATCGATCAGGAGAACCTTTGAAATTTCTGTTTATGGTATGTTCATGATACACGTCCTGTTGTGGTCTCTTGTCTACAGTGATAGACAAGTGGGGAACCAATAAGATCATACTTGAAACTAATTACTCGTAAAAATGAGGTCATTCTTTTAATATAAACAACACCAGACATTTATTTAAGTGACGTGTAATGTAATGTTTCTTTTATTGGTGCTGTTAAAGAAAAGGTGGTGCTGGTCACAATGTGTAGTTTTTCACTTGTATGAGGCTTGTGAGGCAACGTGTAATTTTGTGTGGCGTAACATTTAAGGTGCTGTTAAGGATTCTGCTTTGCGTCTTTCTTCTCTTAATTCTTTTATGGTTTGAATGTCTGGAGGCTCAAGCTTGCATTTCATATTTGTAAACAATAGTTGCGTGAAGCAACCCTGCTTATAGTTTGTAGTTGTATAACATCACATACATGATTAAGACTCTATATTCCATATTTTTACAGCTGCAGTAGCCTGCTTCAGTGTCACCATATTGGAAGCTACAAACAGCTATGAAGTTGATGCCAGTCATAGTTCCTGGCCTGCTGATGGTTTCTGTCGTATTCTTCGTAAGGAAGAGATCAATGCTGGGGACCCCTATACAATGTCGGTCGAGCTGCTAAATGTAATTGGAAATAGTGTCGTTAATTATGGGCACCCTGGAATGTTTTATAACGCTATCGACGAAAACAACTTTGATTTCGTTTTCTTCAGGTTGGTTTCCGATATTTTTTATCCTAAAGCAAAACAGTGGCCTTGTTTGATAATTTTGGTCTCATATTTTACTCCATCTGTGGTCACGTGATTTTCATAAAGGGAGAAGACGCTAATGAAAAATAGTGTTTATAAGAATGGTCGCGCAGGGCTTTTAGCCATTACTTAATTCATAAGACAAATTTCTAGGCACGTTGGTACCTTCTACAGTTTTAAATCGAACGGATCCTGCTAAATTAAAAGGAATACTGGCGGATGGTGATATTGCATCATGGCTGATCTTTTGCTGGTTGATCATGCTTCGCCAAGGTTATCCTTTCAAAATGTTCCCACACGGCCGGCCTTATGTTGTCAACACCTTTTAGAGGTTGTAGCTCAATTACCCATCTAGGCAAAAGCAATTTTTTTTAAAAAAATGTGGGATATCCGGCTTTAAAAATTTCCTCGGATACTTCCCAGTTTTGTCTGCGACACGTAGCGTTCTTACACGAATTGAGCGACAGAAAAATACATGTTGGATTAATAGCACTCAGACGTAGAAGTAAATTCATACCCCTACAGAAATTGATACAAATTCAGGCCATAATGCTTATGGAATTTAAAATAAAATAAATTGTAAAATTAAAAAAAAAATTAAAAGAATTTTAAAATGGCGATTTTTTCTACTTGTAATTATGATGTTGCCATGGCAACGTCAATAATCCAGGACACATTGTTGACATATCAAAATTTTCACAAGGGATAAATGAACAGCTACTAAAAGTTTACCACTGTAGAGTAAATCCTCTTGTCAAAATTACGAAAAGCACCTAAAGGGGGCGGCATCCACCCCTCCGCCTTGTACGTCTAAGGCTAAGAGTTTTGTTCTCAAGAGAAAGAAGTTTTATTGTCGTTTCTGTAAATTTCGTAAGGTCCAATTAGTATAGAGGAAGGATGACACTACAACTGCACACACGTTCTAAAATGTTTGCAGAACAGTCAGTTATAAAGTTCATGCATAGTCAGAGTCACCATTAGAATTTAGTTATGCGACACACGGTTTTCCTCATATACAGTCATCTTTCATACGGCCGAATTCAGGTCTGTCACCTTTTATTCTTTAAATCAATATAAGAGCGGAATATAAAGGTTAAACAAGGGTGGTAAATATTATAAAATTTGTCTTTTTCTCCTTTCCATTTTTTGCCTTTTTTTGATTTATATTAATTTTATAATATTTATATCAAAATTTTCACAAGGGATAAATGAACAGCTACTATAAGAGTTCGTTGAACTTCGGATCGAGCGTTCCGGCTTCGAGCCCTGGCCGGGATTAATGTATTGTGTTCTTGGGCAAGACATTTTACTCTCACAGTGCCTTTCTCTACTCAGGTGTTTAATACTTGGGAGGGGAGGGGGGGGGGGGGTCATCCCATCCAGGGGGCAGTAGAAATACTTCATTGAAAAAAAAAAAAGCAAACGTAACATGAAACACTACTGAGCTTGGTAGAATATACGTTTCGAATACTTTCAGTTGATATATGACTTCGATTCAGGAAGATATTTAAGGATACTCTAGATTAAACCTGTCCTATTGAAGATTTGTTTCTTTGGTCTAAAAACTCGCTGACCAAATATAACCCCAAACCAGTTCCCCAACCTGCTTTAGTACTTGTGAGTCGAGTGAATAACTGTTCTCATGTACGTGTCTTGTTTTTTTCAGGCCACACTATCCCGCCACGTGCTACAGACGTGGTTACGTTTTAAATGGGAACCATGTGTTTGTAAAAGATGGCTCATGTCCTAATGGTAATCCTAGCGGTGGAGTTTGGTTCACTGTTAGTGTTGATGTTAGTTCAGATAAAAGCGTTAGTATCGTCCTCGAAAATGTTCTTGTGACGTCACTGACAGCTCATTTCCCTACTAAAGGCCGCGGAGGAGTGTTAGTTGCAAATGGCTTTGCTAACATTATCCAGTTCAGGAAATTTAGCGTAATCGGTACAAACTAGCAAATCATTGCCATATTAAAGGGACATGGTTCAGCATTGTCACGATATTTTAAGTCATTTTTCTGAATATTTCCAAATTAAAGGAAACCTCAAAATAATAATTGTGTAATGTAGGAAACAACGTTACAAAGGAGTAATCAAAACCCGAAAATAACCAAGGATGGTTTCGTATGACGAAGATTAAAACGGATTACGACTGACAAAACTTGAAAAAACGTGCCAGTTGTTTCAAAATGAATTGTCCGTGATTGAGTTCCTTTAAATAATTACCTACGGCAATTTAATTGCTTTATAAAGTTCGTTTTTAATTACCATTAATTTTGTAAGAAATACGTTTAGTTGCTAGTTGGTGTCGTAATATATTTCTGTAGCTAATAGTTGCACAAGAGCTTCACTGAATGGGATTTAGTGAGTGCCTTTAAAAAAATGTTCAGTTTTCTTGTCATTAACCTGGGGGGGGGGGGGGGTACTCAAAAAAAATTTTATACGGGGAGGCTCCGCCCCAAGTTCTAACCCCTTACCCTTTTATATACCATTTTTGACAGAAATTGTACCCCTTTCGTATACCTTTAACTGAAAAAAGGTACCCCTCTCATATACCTGAGAGACATGGCGTGGACTTAAAATAGGACGTTTTCTTGTACATGTCATTTTTATGTAGCGCTTAATAAATTAAAATAATACAGCCATAAATTGCGTCTGTTCGAAATATTTTAATTAAAGGCCCTTTTAAATAGCCAAACGACAGATTTCCATACCCTTTCATATACTTAAACTCGTGAAATCCCTACCCTTTTATATACCTGAAGCCTGAAAAAGGTACCCCTTTCGGGTGGAGCCTCCCCGTATAGGCCATTATAGGGAGTACCCCCCCCCCCCGGGGTCATTAAGTCGTCGTTTAACTCTCGCGTCAACCTCAAGATCATTTTTTCAGAACACACGCCGCATCAAATCCTTCTTTCCGTACAAAGACCGCCTTTACTGTTCTCAACGATCTAAAGGCATCTACAAAGCTGGCTGCTGGAACTGTAATGACGTTTACATAGGAAAAACAAAACGACGACTTCATGACAGGAAAGAAAACTGAACATTTTAAGGCTCTCACTTAATGCGATCATCCATCAGCTATTGCTGATCATATCAAAACCACAGGTCATAATATCAAATGGGATCATTTTGAATTCTAGCGTCGGACTGACCTCCGTGCAAAATTAGGAGACGTTATTCATCACGAACTACAACCATTTAATGCCACGTCGGAGTGAGGGTTGCCGAACTGACTATATTAAGTTACGGCTGAAGATCATTCAGTCAGCTACCACCAACAAAAATAGTTTCAATGAACGGTCAAAAATGATGAGCAGCAACGAAACGTCAAGTAGTAAAATGCGACATTTCCCCTGTCATTTTCAAGTACGATGGCCAAAACCAAGAACTAAAAAAAGTATGCAAAAATAAATTAAATAGTAAAAAAACCTTAATGGATTTGTTGGCTTATATCAAACGAGGTTTTCAAGAAGTGCTTTGTCACCCCCTGATGAACTAGCTTCACAAAAACGCCCGCAGAATCTGTTTTTATTAGTGAATTCTTTAACTGGTTGTAAATGAGTTTGGTGACGCAGCTAACTATCATATTGAAAAATTGAACGCCTGTTGAAATCAAAAGCAACCAAACAATGTAGCTTGCGTTAATTAACGATAGCATCAAACAGGCTTTTACTTGTTAAAAGTTCACGTGTGGATATCGCTCTCTTTTATTAGTCGATAAGCAAAGTTCACGACTAAAACTCAGTTATGATAATCGCGTGGGCCCGATATACCGATACTGATATTATTATCCGGAAAGATATTCCAATAACGCCTAATATTGTTAATTCAAAATCATTTCTCTGTTTTTTGATTGGCTTTTAATCCCAGGCTTATTCCAGTTAACCTGCTAGCATCGAGCAAATTTGATAGATGGTTCTATCATTCAACGATTGACGTAACTGAACAATTACCGGACGATTGACGTCAATCGTCCAATAACAGAAAAATTATTGGACGATACGCCACACCTTCGACTCGAGGTGCGGAGCACCCTATATAGGAAATAACACTGTGTCAGTTAAGGTATTTTAGAAATTAACGCAACTTAAATTAGCGCGAATTGTAGAAAAAAATTACATTCCCATAATAAGGAAAAGCGCGAAATGGTCGCCAGGTTTAAAAAATTACCACTGAAACATTTTTCAGATTATTAGATGACAAAGTTAGCAAAAACACAATAAAGCCGGGAGGGGAAGTCATTTGATTTTTAAAGCTAATCTTCAGGAAAGAAAATACAGCAACAGCGGAGGAATTGGGCACTGTTGTGCGAAATCTCTATGCCGAAATGAGAACTCATTAAATGCATTTCTTCGGTGAATTATTTAAGTATCCTCTTGTGTGATTGGTGACTATTTGGGCTGAAATTAATCGGATTTGTAAAGAAAGATAAAGAAGCCCTTAAAAGACTGAACACTGTACGTTCTGCCTCATCCCCAGGCGTCGTGCACGGCTCGATTGGCGTTGTGGAACTGATGTGGCAACCTTAACAACAACCCTCGCGCTCCCTGTTTTCCCTTCTCACCTCCTTTACTGTCCGGACGACCGGCGCCTAGGGACAAGGTTAAGCTGTGTGTTTATCACGTTCATATTCTATCGAATATTCTATCGGTGATCAAGGTTGCAATCATAAAGGTCTTCGTTGTAACTGTGTTGGTTTTGGCGGTGTTTCTTTTTAAGTCCAAAGAGGCTAAAATGGCGGAATATACAATGGAAATGCACAATGGTGGAGCCTACAAAGTGATGTGAAAATACGATGTATTCAAGGACAGCTTTTATTTCAACGTAACGGTAAACGCTACGGGCTGGGTTGGCTTGGTATGTCAGAGGAGAAAGGAAAAGTAATGACGAATTATGATGAAATAGTAAAGGCACTCGCGGCATGGGTATGATTAAAACCTACTGGAACGTAAGTTACCCTAGCTATTTGATACTAGTTTAGAGGCCTTTCAAGGGTTAAAAGCGACGAGCGACTCGGCCCTGAATCTTGGCGACACAGGAATCTCTAAACAGCTACAGGCAACATGAGCCCCTCAAAAGCGCACAGGTCCTCTGGATTCCCAAAAGCGCACAGGTTGGCCGCTCTTATCCCTCTTAGTCTATTAGTGAACTACAGTTTTGCGTTGTATTTATGAACAAAATTTAAAAAGGAAGCTGGCAATTTTGGTTGTTTCGTTAGATGCAAGGTAACTTTACTATACATTGCAATCATATAAATAAACTTAACTTTTACAGGATTATTTTACGAAAGGTAAAATTCAGCCCTCTTCAGATGGTGCTATGAATCAGGATTACACCATGGTGACCGCGATGGAAATGGACGGATACACAAACTAATTGTTTCACAGGAAGAGAGAAACTGCTGATGCGGCAAATATATAGAAATTAAGGTATCAAACCAAACCTGACAAGAACATTTCACACAGCAAAGCTTAACTGAGAGCACTGATTTGAAAAATTCTGAGTCCCCGACGGGAATCGAACCCATGGCCTCCCAGATACTGGCCCAGCTCACAACGAGTCTCTCGTAACTCTGTTGATTAGAGCGCCCAACCGGTATCTAGGAGGCCATGGGTTCGATTCCCGTCGGGGACTCAGGATTCTTCTTTGTTCCATGCTCGTGTCATGTTGAACACTTCATCTTCATTATTTATTACCGAGCTTAAAATTTACCCTCTTTATTATTTACTAGAAATTTGATGATTTAGACATTGCTGATCCTAGCAGTATGCAGGACGCGTGTCACATATCAACCTAGTAAATGGCCCAGCTCACAACGATTGTCTCGTAGCTCAGTTGGTTAGAGCGCCAGACCGGTATCTGGGAGGCCATGGGTTCGATTCCCGTCGGGGACTCAGAATTTTTCTTTGTCCCATGCTCGTGTCAAGTTGAAGACTTCATCTTCATTATTTATTACCGAGCTTAAAATTTACCATCTTTATTATTTACTACTAATCTAATACTTGTTGTGGCAAGATTTCCGCAGAGGACCCTATATTTATTATGCATGCAGTTCTTTGTTTATTGAAAACAATAGCCAGAGCAATAGAGAGCCTTTGGGACTTAAGCTCTTTGTTTAAGTCATTTCTTTGTTCAAGCGAAACTGGGACGTTCTCTGTTATTCACAAGGGATGCAGTAATCGACAAATAGAATGGATGTTTCCGTGCAATAAGAAATATGTTTCAAAACGGTGAATAGATAGATTGTAATATAAATTTTCCTTTGTTTTCATGTCTTAGGAAGAAATAAAATTTATTTATCAAGGGGCAATTCATTAAGCCATTAAGCCAAGCGTTCATACATGTTATTGTACATGTAGTAAGTTTTGTTTTACTATTCTGTATTTGAATACGATTGACAAAGCGGTGCTTTCGAATAAGCGCTGCACTTTTACCAAAATTAATTTAATAAGCACCTTTTTCAATTAAGCGCTGCAGCACTATTTGGGGTATTTTCAGAGTCTGAGAAACTGTGTTCATGTTACCTCCTGTATTTCAATCGAAATCATTCTATATTACATGTATTTTTATTGTTCATTCCTAGTGTGTGTCCCCTCAGTGTTTTACTGGTAGTTGAAATGAGTGCCGCTCTCGAATAAGCGCTGAACCTTTAACTTGGAAAAATTAAATAAGTGGCACTGAGTGAGTGCTTAATCGATTATTTAATTGTTCATCAATCGATCACACAGCTGAGGCCTACATAGGACCAGTTTTTAATTAATCAGTTCCAGATATCAGTCTTGAAAGGCCTTTGTTTATATCAGACCATTCTGGATCCAGTCTGGCATGGAAAATGGTCCAGTTTTAGATCTGAGTCATTACCGGACTGGTTTCGAACGATCTGATATGAACAGAAGCTCATCCAGTCTGATTTACATGTAGTTTGGAAGGGCTCTATTTTAGTCCCATGTAGAGTAAATGTAGCCTTTAAAGGCTTAGTGGACCAGAAATAATATTTTTCAAACACATTTGAGCAGTAATGTACATGCACTCCTTTCTAACATTTGAAGTGGTGCTGTGGCAGGACTCGAAATGATTTGTGAAGAATCTTTGGATACGATGACAGGCCAAATTCATTATTTTAAGCTCGGTCATTCCTCGTTTCTGCCTGGCAAGATTGCAACATGTAATTTTTCTTAACAAATTTTCTTACATGTCATTGTTTTATTGTCATTGCTTTGCTCCTCCAGTGATATACAGTCCGACCTCTATTCTTAAGCGGCCACCCTCCATTAAGCGGCCACTTTCCAAAGTCCCGATTTATTTGTCACTAAACTGCTGTATTTGATACCTCTATTCAACGGCCACCTCTATTAAGCGGCCGCGGCCACCTTTTTGCTGTCGCACGTGTATTATTTATATGGTTTTTTACCTCCATTAAGCGGCCAGCAAACTATCTTTCCAAGCGAAATGGTGACAGATAACATATATTGTCCGTGAAATATCTTGAGCTAAATTTTTTCACGTACTTACTGTTGATGTAAAAAGGCCTAAGAAACTTCAACGATGTTTTGCATATTTTTCTGTACATTATTAACCCGAAGAAATACTATACATTTCAACTACGTTCCCTCTGTGTTAGAGCTAGAACTATGCATGGGCTGGAAATGCACTTGATGTTTTGTAACAATGAATTTTGGATTTATCTTCATATATGTTTACTTTTTAAAAGCATTTTGCTATATAAAGTCAATAAAATCATGTTTTTGCCATTCCTATCCAATTTGTATTGTACCTCTATTAAGCGGCCAACCTCTATTAAGTGGCCACTTTTCAAAGTCCCGAGGGTGGCCGCTTAATAGGGGTCGGACTATATATGAAACTCTTTACTCTTTTTGGCATTTGGAGCTGGAGATAAGCGAATTCCAAGCTGTGATAAGCAAATTCCAAAAAAAAAGGTTTTGTTTTCTATTCTGTGCATGTCAATTTTTATTATTGTGACAAAAATACAGAAATTGCATGTACATGTAGTTAGAATAGGGTAAAATAATAATGGAGTTTCCCATATTGCTTTTTGTATGCCCAGTAGGCACCAAGCAATTCTATAACTATAAACAACTGGGCTTTTTAGTGTTAATTACAGATTTAATATACAGTGGTTTTTGTTGTTCATCACTATTAATTATAAAACTGTTTACAATTTTTTGCAGAAATCATAAGGGATTTATTTTCACTTCCTTTCCACTGATCACAAGTCATTCAGCCCCCGGGGGGGAGGGGGGTACTCAATAAAGTTTTGTACGGGGAGGCTCCGCCCCGAGCTCCCACCCCTTACCCTTTTATATACCATTTTGCCAGAAATTGTACCCCTTTCGTATACCTTTTCATGAAAAAAGGTATCCCTTTCATATACCTGAAAGTCATGGCATAGACTTAAAACACAACGTTTTCTTTTCATTTTCAAGTAGCGCTTCAAAAACTGAAATTTTACAGCCATAAATTGCATCTGCTCGAAATATTTTTATTAAAAGCCCTTTCAAAAACCTTAATGACTGATTTCCATACCCTTTCGTATACCTAAACTTGTGAAATCCCTACCCTTTCATATACCTGAAGCCTGAAAAAGGTACCCCTTTCAGGCGGAGCCTCCCCGTATAGGCCATTATAGGGAGTACCCCCCCCCCCCCAAACCCGGGCATTCAGCAGACGATTTTGGACAATTTATCAGCTAAGGGAAATGTTTTCTTCTAATTAATCAATGCTGTGATTTATACTTTTTTGTATGCATGGAAATGATGACCACAGTGTAAATGTTCATGTATGAAAAGCTGAGGAACAAATTTTCTTCTATGTAATCTGACAATAAGACTGAAATAATTAAAAACTCTCACGTCAAATCTTTTATTAGTACTGTAATTTGTATCTGGGGTCAGCAAAAACCTAAACCATTACAATTATATTTTTAAATTCAACTACTCAATCCATGCTGTGAATTATTTGTTATGGCTTTTATAGTATAGTATGATGGTTAATGATAAAAAATGAAAATGTTTTAATAAATTTAATGCTTCATCAATGAAAATTCCCTGTTTGTAGTATTTTATTAAGTCTTGACACATCTTGGGAATTCTCGAGAATTCTCGAGAATTTCGTTGATTTTAACTAATTCAAAAAATTTATTCGTGAATTTCACAAAAATTCTCGTGAATAATCGAGAAAACCTGGAGAATTATTGAGAAATCTCGGAAAATCTGATCGAATTCATTAACTTTCATTTTCGCCCACTTCTGTTCCCGGGAATTCCAGAGAATTCTCGAGAATACCGAGCCAGCAATTCGTCCATTCCTGTTCCCGAGAATGCCCGGGAATTCCTGAGAATTTGTTGTGCCAATTAACGCGAAGGAATGTAAAGAAAATTCCCGGGAAATCTTGAGAATAATTCTTGTGAATTCTTGGTATTTCTGAGGATTTTCCGGGATTTCTTTGAACTTTTTTATACGGGTCACCACCAGCATCACCAACACTGCCATCATCATCAATGCCCCTTCCACACACTACATCACCACTACGAATACACTCCCCATCACCACCATAATTAACAAGAACACTGACAACACACTGGTCAATGCTCCCCCTATCATCGCTTTCTTTATCAATTCCATGCTCTAGTTGCCTTTCCTTTATCTTTTCTATTAATCCTCTGTTTTCGTCTTTTGAACCTGTTGCAATGGCCCCTTTTTTCTCGTGATTGCTGCTTGTTATCTCAAGAGAGATATATTTCACTTTCCTTCTGCATTCTCGGCAAATAGCTAAAAAGTAAGAATTGAAAAGTTTTGTAAGACGACTATGAACACAAAAGAACAAATACCAAAATTTTACAAAAAGGCTAAATGACAAAGCACAGTTTGACGACATACAGAAAATGTATTGCATTTAAAGAGAAAACTAAACTTTCCCTCGGTTATACTGAAAGTAACTAATTGCGCTAAAATGCTGTTAAATGTGTACAATCAAGTCACAATTTAGTTTGTTTAACCAATGCAACAAAAATGTCGAGTCGAGGTTAAATGTGCAGCAACTTTAAACAGAGCGCAAGTTGTCGTAAATTAAACTTACAGACAGAATTGCGTTAGGTGACCAAAGTGCACAATGCCAAAACTAAACAACAGGCCTTGTGTTGTCTAATGTTGGTTGACCAATCATTGAAAAACTTGCGCCACTGTGCATGCTTATTTGGCGAAAATCAAAGAAAATGACTGCAAGCTTTCGCAGGTAGACGCAAGTTTTTTACTTCTTTGTGACTCTGACCCCGTTTGACCAAAATTATACTAATAAGCCGCAGAAAGAAATAATAATTGTACCCGAATTATTCCCTCGGGCGTACAAGGAAGGGGATGTCAACCCAGTTGAGGTTTTCCAGAAATTTGAAAAGATGGTTTATTTCCTGTCTTCGGAGCTGTCAGTTGATATTTTTACTGGACGGCGGCTGCGATGACGTCACATGATGTCACAGCCAACATTGGCTGTCATATGTAGAGTAAGCTAAGGGCCCTTAACATAGTATAGATAGTTTTGCTACGCATTCAAAGAACGTCCATAGTCCTTATTTGTGCATACTTGTGATCTGTTATGTACACCTAAAGTGTTGGTGACACTTACGCATGCCAATGGCACTGAATATTCCTAGCTTAGTATGAAGAGCTTCGGCTTGAGAAAAAGTCCCCGGTCCCCCCTTGGTGGTAGCCTGCTGCTATGACCACTTAACTGTCGTGCCATGCCGCATCTTTTTTTGCCACATATCCATCTTGTCCCGTAGACATCACGATACCGTGGCATATTGTAATATTCTGTGATAACGTTGAAAAATCCTGTAAAGAGCATACCAATAAACGTAGTTTCAATATTTGAGCCACTATGACAGCAAGGAACAGAAGGAATACAAATAGTTGGTTATAAGGTTCACTAGTTTTCTCGGGTTAGACTGGAGGGCGTGGTGCTTACTTAAGATCTGGGTTAACCACTCGTGCGTATTTACTTCAAGTCCGCTCGTCAGCTCAGACAGCTCAGGCCGTTTCCTTTTAAAAAGGAAACTTTTTGAGATTTACAATGTAGGCAAAGGAGACATTGCAAAAGAAATATAGAAAGAAGTAAGATAAAACCAGTCACCATAGATCATAACACCGAATTGGAAATGATCTCCTCCCCACGCACAATCGACTTCATTTCGATGTCCGACTTAAAGTGAATAAACCACAGGTGGTCCAAGCTTGCAATTTGAATATATTAAAGTAAAATGGCGGAAAATGGCTTAAAATTACGCTGTAACAAAAGCAAACGACACTATTTCATGTTCCGTCAACTTAATTTAGAATTTGCGCTTTTATTTATCGCTCAAAATTTTTTCCGTTTAAAACCCATTTAAACTCTTATATTTTTAAAGGCCGCCATTTTACTTTAAAATATTCAAATTTTATGCTTGGGCCACCTGTGAATGAACCCAGAGGCGGATCCAGGATTTCAAAGGGGGGGGGGGGGGGGTGGATGGCAGACTATTAGGGCCTAACCCTAACCCTAACCCTAAGTGGCGGCAGACGGCGAAACGTGGCGCAACAACAACCAGACATGAGCGAGAGCTAATTTTTCTTTATTTATTTATTTATTTATTTTATATTTCAAATAAAGTGACATTTCGAATTTTTTTACTGAAAAATGGGGGGGGGGGGGTGGTGGATATCCACCCTATCCACCCCCTCCCCTTGTATCCGCCCCTGAAACCTAATTTTAATTAGCGAATGCGGGCGAACGAAAAATGTTGTCCATTTCAGATGAGTTTGTCGATCAAGCGGGGATTTCTCTTTGACGTTCATCGTTCATAACGTATATATTATCTGGAGATTCACATCTTTTTCACGCCAACAGGTAGGCGATTTTAATATTCCATCAAGAGTATGGGGAATTTTAGAGCCTAAATCAGTTAATCGGGGGCTTGAAAAGTTTTCTGTCTTGATATTTGCATTTTTGTTAAGACCGCGTGACAAGTTCGTTGTTTGACAAGAGAGGTCTAAATTGTCTCTGGTCAGTATTCTCACGGTAGTGTTTAGCTACAGTAAATTTCGATAGTCTTAAATTAAAAATACGCTTTTATTTTCCGTACAGAGTGAGGTCACTCAGGTAATTTGAAAAATATAGATCCGAAAATTTGAATATACTGACCGTGACGGCGGCCAAAGAGTGTTTACAATTCAAAAGCAAACTAAATGACCTACATTAAAATTTTGCTAAAAGTGGCTTAATAATGATGTAAAAGCAGGCAATTTGTATCATTTAAGCCATAAACAAATGGGAAAGTTTAATTCTGTCGGCAGAATTAAGGTTTGACTTCTAATGAAATAAGAAAGGTTTGACGAGCCGGTCCAGCGAAATGGCTAAACTACAGCTGATTCAATATTTTTTTTTATCAAGAGTGTTACATTTCCCCAATTTTTGAGTCTAATGCTTGCGTGCGCTTTGCGCATGCGCATTAGACTCTTTGTTATATGAAAAAAGCTGTTAGCAATCCCAAGGGAATGGTTCGGGATCGATAATCGTTCGCTGTAATGTAGAAAACAATGATCAGCTGCAAGAACGGACTCCGTACGGACACGCACGATTAGTTTCAATTAAAAACAGCCAATCAGCGACACGTGTTCCCACGCATAATTAAAAGTTCTTTCTCAAGTCACGATTATTCAACACTTGAACAGGACGAAATAATTTTCCAGTTAAGACATTTGTAAGCTTTTTGTGAAAATAAATCTTCGTTTTCAGTTCAGTTAAGCACTTGTGTTTTCGTCTTGCTTAAAAAGCAAGACGTCTTTGAGAAAAAATATTTCGACGGCGACTCGCGTTTATTTACACAATGCGACCAAATATTTATTTTGTTTTAAAAAATAGAAAACTTTACCTCGGTTTTTGTATTTAAGTCATTCGAATTTTGACCAATTTTTTCTTTACAGTGCAAACAAAAACCTTCAAAAATAAAAGATGTACATGGATAAATGTAAATCAAGTTACGCGACTAAATCAAAATGCGTTTGTTTGGCCGCTTTGCAGTATTACACTGTCCCGGCCTTTGCCATACACTGAAATCGAATTTCATGCTTTTACGACTCTCAGAGATCTTAAGAGCGAATTTTTTTGTAGACCGCGTGAAAACAAAAATATGCGGTACAAACTTCCAAAGTCGTCTACCTTCATTTTTGGCTCAGAGATACCTCATGGTAAGTCGATAAACGTGGTGTATTTTTTTCGTTTAAATCTATTTTAATTTTCGAGAAAATATTCAGACACTGTAACGAGTGCCCGGCGACATAAAATGGCCGAAACAAGAGCGACGAACATGGTCACAAGAACTTAGCTCATCAAAAGCGTAAATTGAAGATGACCTTTCTCAAGTTTGTATATTTGTACAGGAGGCATTGACGAATGTTATGAGTCTAAAATAAGGATAATCAACTGAACTGTGAAATCCAGGCAGGCGTTTAAAAATCGCCATTTTCTCATTGTTTACAGATTTCATTTTGGAGACGTTTTTCACGAAGTACTTTTGCTATGCGGTATAACTCGGATTCGCCTGAAACTTTGGCTTAGATAAGTAGAAATGATGTACTTTTTAATTATATAAAAATTTGCTCTGGGCTTTTGATTTTATCCAAGAAATAGACCGTCCTACTTCGAAGAAATCGCTCGACAGTGACTTATGTAAACAAAGCAAATAATCGAATTACGCAGTACACTTTCTCTTAATATAGCCAAAATTCGAACACAATCTTATCATTTAGCTACACACGAGTTTATTTTTTAATATTTTACTCTTACCTTGCAAAAGCAGTGGTAAAACATTGTTTTTCTTCATTCTTGACATTCTTTTACCGGCAAATTGCACGGGCAAGCGGCTATGTTGCTTATGATACAATCAGTCGATATTAGCAAAGGCCCTCGTAAACATGGTATTTCTTGACAATTTTAACCACATTTCAGGTTCCATTCAGCCATTCGTGCAAGGGACTTGATAACACGATGAACAGATTCACTTAACGACGTTTTAAGCCTCAAATGAGATGTTGTGAAATTCAAAGAACGGTTACATGTCATTGCTCGTGAACCCTCGTATTTGTCACGCAATGAGTCACGAACTCCCGGGGGGTGGGTGGGTACTTTACAGGGGGATGCCTTCAAAGTCTGCATTTTTCAACTGCCATTTAGATACAGTCGACTCCCGATAACTCGAATTCACGTTTTAAAAGTTTTCTCATGCTCTCTTGTTCGTCCACATGTGCAACCTCTCACTCGGTCATAAAAAAGCCGCTTTTTGAACTCCATTTTCCCTTTTATTTATTCAATACAAAATAATCAAGATGTACAGACTTGAAAAAGCACTGCATCTAGCACCAACGGTACGGTAATTTGTACAGGCTTTTTATTCCTGTTAAAATTATTATACTATTATACGGAACCCCATCTGGGCGTGGTAAAAGCTTTTTAATTTGACCCCGGAGCCGGATACCATTTCTATGTCTTATCAGTGATCTGAAGACTGCCAACAAATCACGAGAGTATGTTTTACTTTGAGTGCAGCTCAAAACGGAACCTTTTTGGTTAAACTGACAGGCAGCCTGCCACGTCCTGAACACCCTATATGTGTGACCAAAATCCGTAACTTAACCATAATATGGGAGTTCACCCTTCCCGCTTCCAATACACAGAGGAGTCTGCCATAAACGTTTTTACTTTTATTCATTTTACTTTGGGGGGCTGATCAACTTATCAGTACGAGATAACTAGGAACGTCCCGCACACTTTTAACGGGATCGCAATAATGTTCGACTGCATTCACATAGGCCTGCATAGCAGGCGTCGGAAAGGGGGGGGTGGGGGGGAGGGGGAGCTGGGAAGAGGGAGAGAAAGAGGGAAAAAAACAAAGGGGGTTCTTAAGGCAGGCGTTCCCTCTTCTCCGTCTTTTTTCCCTCCCCTTTTTACGCCTGCCGCGCGGGCTAGCATTCACTCGAATGCGGTGCTGTTTCAGCATATTATTACGTCAGGAAAACGTTACATAATCGACATTTGTTATCAGACGGCGTTAAGCTCGATTTTATATATATCCGTCACCACCGTTACCAGAATTTATCAGACTAAAACAGAGAAAAAGAACAAATCACACTGTGTTAGGTTTCTCCTTTTTAAACTTAATAATATCGCATTTTATATAACCACAATATTAAACGGACTGAGAACTGACTTACAATAAACCCCTTCTAGCTCGAATTCGATGACGATAACGCTCATTCATGAACATAGCGCACTCGAGACGTCACAGTTTCTATCCTTCGAAGCTTCACTTATTGGGTAATTTACGATTCCGATTATAATTACATAGTTTGTGGAGGAAGAAAGTGGCATTTAAATTTTGAAAGAGTTTGGTCTTAAATATAATATTCATGAAAAATTGGAATTCCGGACAATCGGAAATCTGGATAATCGAGGTTCGACTGTACTTTCTATAGAAAATTAACAAAAATCGCAGACTTACCAGACCCAGCAGGGACAAATATGCCCGTACGTCGAAAGATCGTTCTCAAAAGCGCTTCGTTGATTTCCGGGGGGGACTCGCCTATGAAAGTGACGGGGGTATAAATTTTTGATATTTGGTCTCACTTAGGGTCTTCCGCGAAAAAAATAGCAATATTTTCAGCCAAAATGGTCTCGTTTAGGGTTATACACGCAGAAATATACAAATAGCAATTCTATTTTTAGTTTTTTGGAGGCGTCTAGGGGTCAAGAAAAGCTAGAGCCACACTCAGATTGTTCTCTTTTAGGGGTTCTTTTCAAAATTTCTGACGAGCATCCCCGTCCGTTTCATACAGTCCCCCCGGGTGTTGATTCCGCGGTCAGACTTGCGTGATTTCCCTTTTTTGGCATGCCTCAATAATTCTGCGGGAACGCGGCACCGTTGCGAACCTCTTCTCCATCCATTGCCCCGAGAAAACCGATGAGCTGGGCAGATAGTAATGTCCGAAATATTCAAAGGTACATTGAAGATTGATGCCGCGCTAAAATGATATGAACGCAGAGGGAGTATAACAGAACTTCTTTCCGCAGCTCGACTTCGCATATCTTGGAGGCAGTATCCCCCAACTAATCTTTGAAAAGAGTAATTGATTTCCATTCTATACTCTGTAAAATTCTCTACTTATTAAAAGCACGAATCAACAAAATAAATTATCAGTTCTTGTTTGCTTTGGAAACTATGGCGCGACGCTCATTATATTGTTAGAGCTGCACCTAATCTAGTTTATTTTTCCTTTCTGATTTTTAAATAGAATCTCTGATATTTAAAAATGCTATTTCCACTTTGTTAAAACAAAAAATATGTGACCCCTTTCTTTAATCCGTGCCAGACCTTGACGTTAAAACCCCTCCCCAAAATAAAACCAAAAAATAAAAAAATAAAAGTTACTTCGAAAAAACAAAACAACCAAAAATACAGCTGCAGTACTCCGTTAAAAATGCAACAACAACGGCAACAGTTACTCAGTGACCTTCCCCGTTTCAGGTTTAATATTTTTTTTTCCTATAGTATCTTTATGTGTGTTTTTTTTTTTAACGTGAAAACGTTCTTTCATCTACATATGCCGTGACTTTTTTGAAAGGGTTTTTAGACTTTTTATTACCCCGTTTATGTGCCATTACGTTTATATTAAGCCCCACCAAAACCACTTACGAAGTTGTATAAATCCAAGGATTATAACCGAAAGTTTACGGTATTTCTCAAAGTACATAGCCCACCAAATTTAATTCAATGGGTAACCTCCCCTCAAGTGACATATCATTGCGTGACAGATGTCTAGCCGCCATTTTCGCTCTAGTTGATCTTCTGCAAAAACAACGGCCAAAACGCGGTTTTTAAACTGTGAAGCAAGTTTCTTCTATGAATTGGCCGTTTTCACTAAATGTGGTTGGAACTGTGAAGACCGGAATGCGGTGGTTTTTTTTCAAGGACCTTCTGGCAAAGTTATTGCTGATTTGAAATTCTCTGAATACTGTGATTTGGTAAACACCGTTCGAGTGCTGGTAACGTATTTGAAACAAAAGTAGGATACAAAGCAATCTTCAACGAATTGTTACGCCAGGTAAGCTAAATATTGAGTTTTGGATCAAATAGGGTGTTTACTAATAAGATTTTGTCGGAATTTTGGCTTTGAGAAGGGAAAGCGTAATTCGAGCCTTATTCGATTATTTGCGGTTGTTGACAAGTCGGTGTTGTGATTTCGTCCAAATTAAAAGGGGAAGTTCTTCGTAGCAATTAAAAGCCCAAGGCTGATTTTTATACCATTAAAAAGAACATCATTTCCGCTTATTAAAACCCAAGTCTTAAGTGATTCTGAGTTATACCGCATAGGAAAAGAGTTCTTTGAAAAAATGCTCCAAAATGAGATTTTTAAGCAATCAAATTTTTGTAATTTTTAAACAGGCTCTAAATATTCAAATCGATCTTTGCAATACTGTTCTTAGACTCAAATCATTTGTAAATGCCTCCTTAACAAATACACAAAATCGAGAGAAGTCTGCTTTATTTTGCGCTTGTGAGCAGCATCATTCTTATGCTCTTAATCGTGGTATGAAATTCGACCATTTCATGGCAGTCGGCAGGCGTGACAGTTTTTATTTTTTTTCTGCCAAACAAAGATAGCTCTTAAAGAAAAAATCATAGCACGTTGATCGACTCACCATAAGGTATCTCTGAAAAAAAATTGAGGGTAGGCTTGTTTAAAATTTTGTACCACCTCTCACTCGGTCACGGGAAAAATTCGCTCTTAAGTTCTTCTTACAGCTAGAAAAATCATAAAATGGTTACATTGATATGGAAGTGATGATTCGCGAAATTTGTACATCATGATAAACAGTCTTCGCTCCTGTGTATGGTAGCTCGATAATAATTGCCTAGTTTCCAGCGTTCAAAAGGTCATCATTATATTGACGTGAGCATTTACACCCGTTTTTAGGAAAATCTGTCACTAAGTGCTTACAGTACAATGGAGTAACAGTCACTATTTCAAGTGCTTTTATTGCAAAATCTGTTTCAAGAGTCATCATCAAAATGGTGAAAAATCTGAAAGAAAACGATGTGAAGTTCTTCAACCCTTGTTGTAATGAACATGCTTTTTGTAAATCGTCACGCAATCTTGTCCAAATGTTTAATCGTTTCTGCTTTTACGGACAATACGGAAGAAGTAACATCAACTCCTGTTCATACTTTAAATTTTGCGAAGCATATAACATTTATGACTGTTTCGTTTTCATCCATAATCATCCACGATGCCCCTAGCTTGCTATAAGCATTTTAAATTAAACTCCCGAACACAAACCTCTAACCAATTTTAACCGGCTTGCGAAAACCGCGCAATCTGTATCACTATGCCATACGGCATTAGACTCATGTCACCCTTGGTGACCTATTTTTTTAATAATGAAATCAATTCATCAATGAAAAAGCTTTGTTCAGAGTAAATGGCTGCTTCTTAATCGAGATAACAGTGGAGAGATTAGCCTTTCATTTTGTAGTAAATTCGCGGCTTATCAAAGCGACGCGAATATACCTTCGAATTTGTTGGCCGTTATTTTTTTTAAACTTATCGGCCTTCTCGGGAATTCCTAAAGTAGAAGGAATTGAAACTTTTTAATGTTTATTTGGTAGTTAGGACCCTAAAACAAAACTGCATGCCAAATTTCAGCGAAATCGGCGAGGTACCGTGGCTGCGATTCTATAATATAGCTCGAAAATTACTGAGTATGACAATTAAAAGCCTTAGAGACATAGTATACCCACGGAGCACACTTTCTGTCGCATAAGTGTTTGGCTAAATCTCAAAGATGATTTCAGAAAAATAAAAATTTAAAGCTACATTAATATTACAACTGTGGTAGCCTTTATTTAAATCAACTCCATATCAAACTGCTGCAGAGGTAAATACCACCCACCTACGCGACTAATTAGTACAAGTACCAAAAACACCTGGACTGATTTTGTCATTACTTGGCGAAAAGCCTTGACTAAGAATGCTATTTTAGACATTTTCACATTTATACCTTGTGTCCCCTTCTCCGGTCCTCGTTATCAATGTTTTCTGAATTTTAGGATTACATTCAAGCCTACAAATAACGCCTATAAACAACGACTTTAAAAGGGGGGATCAAGAAAAAAGATTATTTGCTTATAATTCCAATGAGAGCATTTTTTTTAAAGAAGAAGAATGCAATTTCTGGTAAAGCGTTTCAACTATTTTGCAAGTGGTTGTTAGAACAACGATAGAATGCAGGGGCGACCACTTTGGTCACTTTATAAACATGTGTCGGAACGCTTTATACACATCATACAATGGATTTTATTCTTATTCATCGATATGCAAATAAGTGGCCGTTATTCCATATTCCATGCGATGATGTTTCTCAGTTGAGGCCGTCTTTGTTAAGGACATTGCCAGGGTATTGGAGATCAAAAAATTTGTTATCTAGGCAAGTAAAACATAACAGTTCAAACTTTCTTCGCCAATTCCAGGTAAGTTCGTGAAAGGTTGCGAAAATACTACGAAAGGGAAAGAAAGCTTTAACTATGATATTTCAAAATTACACCGTATTGAAAATCCCTACTTATATTTCTTTTTTGTGTGTATGGTAATTGTATACATAGCAACAATCTTTGTTGTTCTGCAGCAGCAGCCAAAGAAGATAACGTTGTTTCAGCAAATCTTAAATCTGTGATTATAACATTATGTCAGCTTACAGAAATCCATTGAGCGATATAAAAATATATTTCACTGTCATCTACAATTTAATTTTCAGAAACCAGACCTGCTGGTTGTTTGAACATGTTGAGAAACTGAAAAATATTTTCTACTACAATATAATTAGATAGGATTTTTTTTTCAGAATTGTTAGCAAATAAGTATCCGAGAGGCCTATTTTGGGATCCAACTTGGAGACCAGGCGTTTATTAAGCACCCGGCGTTTAATCGAGAAAATACGGTAATTTGGTTAAAGGGATTGCAGGATTGTTTGTTCAGGTTTCAAGCCGTTATTTCCAGGGGTTTTCCATTTTCGAAATTTCGAGAGGGCTTTGAATCGTGCTACAGAAACCTGATAATCTCGTGAGCCAATTTACCAAGTGTATGGCTTTGTACTTCTACACTTTTCTAATTCAACAAACCATCCCAGAGTGCCAGACATTAACTTTGTGCTAACAATTCTGAAAAAAAAAATCCTTTCTCGGCTCATTATGTAGTAGTAGAAAATACTTTTCGGTTTCTCAGCATGTTCAAACAACCGGTCAAGTCTTATTTATACAATCTCTTCCCAGTTTTATCGTGAACTGTTATTGTGGTGGTCGCCATTCCGCGAAAATTTTGCTACCGAAAGGAACTGGCAAAACATCATTTGGAATAACAAAGAAATACGAATAGACAAAAAGCCTGTTTATTACAAAGATTATGTTGAATCTGGAATCATCTGTATAAAGGATCTTCTATTCAATTTAAACAATATTGACTCCTTTGACCGCGTTTCATATAAAATAAGTAAAACTATTTTTTTTACAATGGGCAGGCCGTCGCCACTCTATACCCAACCTTTCAAAAGGTAGATATGCATGCCCATCACTTACATCTCCTTCATTTTCCATTGACCACAACATCTTCGACGTGAAGAAAAAGAAATCAAAAGATTATTATTCGCTTCTTGTTATGAACAAAGCACAGCCTCCTAATATTGTTCATAAATGGAAAAGCGATTTCAATATTTCGGATGATCAACTACAAGAATTTTTCACATTACCTCATTCCGTTGTACTCGAATCATATGTAAAGGCATATCAGTACAAAGTACTTAACAATATTCTTTACACGAACACGAAATTACACAAAATTGGTTACAGAACAAATGATTTATGTACTTTCTGTGAGGCGGAACCAGAAACTTTGTATCACTTTTTTTTACCAGTGCCCCCACGTCAGGCAGTTTTGGAAATGATTTTGAATCTTGCTGGTACCTCTTATCAAATCAAGCAGTTCGTCTTACTTTGCAAAACGTTTTGTTTGGAATAATATCAAAACAATGCCCTTCACTTGATTCACTAAATTATTTTATTATTATTGGAAAATTGTTTTTGTGGGACTGCAGAAGAAACCAAACATATCCTAAAATTCAAGGCTATCAGAACAAAATACTTATTAAATATGAAACTGAAAAGAAAATTAATAAGAAAAGATATTTCGAAAAGAAGTGGATATATTCTCCCAGATAATAAGTAAGGAATTATAGTGCTAGATTCGCTTTTTTTTTTCCCGTGTGTTTGTTGCTGTTGTTGCTTATTTCTTTTTTTGTGCTTGTTTTAATTTCGATTATTAAAAGTCCAAACTATTGATGTAAAATTGCTATATGGAAATTATTATCATCTGTTACTTAATTGTAAATTAACACTTGTTACTTTTTTTTATTCCAATCACCTATGTAATGTTAAGTGTGTAAATATCAATAAAGGAAAAAATAAAAAAATATATAAAAATATAAAAAAACCGGCAAGTCTCGTTTTTGAAAATTAAGGTTTAGATGACCGCGTTATATATGTTTTTATACCATGCCATAGAAAATACAGCCAATCAGAATTCAGAAAAGCCGTTGTATATTCGACGGTATCAACTCAACATTCCCATCGTGCGCTGCGATCTATTCTCGACGAAATTTAGTAAGCGTATTTTCATGGCATGGTATAAATAGTACACAACTCCGTGAACAGGAATATCCCACTTGTCACTTGTTTTTCTTGGTATACACACTCGCCTAAAGGCTCGTGTGTAACCGAAAAAAACAAGTGACTCGGGGATATTCCATAGTAACCACTCGAAAGTGCATAACTAGTATATATCGCTCAATGAATATCGGCAAAATGTTAGCGTACAATATGTTATAATCACGGCTTTAAGAAAAATTTATGCTGAGACAAACGTAATTCTCGTTTGTTGCTGCTGCAGAACAAAGATGGTTGCTATGTAGTATACAATTACCATACACACACACACACACACACACACACACACACACACACAAAGAATTATAAGCAGGAATTTTCTCTAGGGTGTAGTTTTGAAATACAATAGTTAAAGCTGGGTTTCAAACTTTCGTAGTAGTTTTCTAACCTAGGCACTTTACAAAGTTACCATTCAAAATGCCAAAATATGTACACAAAAACTTAACTTCGTACCTAGTTAATAACTAATATTGAAAATATTGAACATTCCAATGTTAAGAGGAGACACAAAACTACGTTTTCATCGACCGTTCTCTTGATGGAACTGAGTTTGACACATATGAAGCCGGGTTGGGATTTAAACTGGGGCCACATTGGTAAATGATAAGTGTCTCTCGATGCTCTCACCACGGCGCCACGCCAGCTCCCTGATATAACCGGAAATGTTTTTTCTATCCTCACGCAGGCAATAACCTTCCTTTGTCTTTCTATTTTCTTTATATTTGCTGAAGATGTAAAACCCCTGATGCTGTAACATGCTTCGGCTACAGTTGCTTCTTATCGCTCTACTGTTCATGGCATCTTTGATGTTCTGCTGCATTTCTACCCAGCAATGTGGAGTCGACACTTACTCAATCTATCAAAAGATGCTTAAGGCCCACACCTTAATGGCCTTTCAGGCTCGGCCAGGTTCATTCGATTGTAAACATGCGTGCGATTCTGACGTCAGATGTCAAAGCTATAATGTTGTCATGTTAAGAGACATATGTGAGTTAAATAACAGGACTAAGGAGGCCAGGCCAGAGGATTTCGTCACGGACAAGGACAGATATTACATGACGAAAGCCCTCAGAAGAGGTAAGTACAAGAGAAACAATGAAACAAATCATTTGTTTTTAGGTGAATTGCAGATTGTCAATTTGTTAAATTGCTTTTGCTTCCATATATACGTAAAGTAAATCAAAGTCAATTGTCGTGTAATCGGTATATTTTCTCACTAGTACCCCTTGGTTCCATTCCCGAACTGCCTGCTGATTCATGTAAAGAGATCAAAGCGAGTGAAGGAGGACTAGCGGTCAGCGGCAATTACTGGTTAGATCCCAAAAGATCTGGAACCTCTCTTCTTGCTCGCTGTGACATGCAAACAGAAAGTAAGTTGGACCTATATTTTGTTGCTAAACTTGCTTGGGCAAAATTGTCGTCTACACACTGTAATAGGTATTTCAATTTTTTTTTGAAGTTGCCGACTACTGCGTCAAGCATCAGTGTTCAATCACAGGGACATGCGTGAACAACCCAGAGAGCTATACGTGCGACTGCATACCGGGGTGGACTGGCAACCAATGTGAAAATGGTAACATATTTTGTGATCTCTAGACGTTTAAAGTAGTTGGTTTTTAGCATCCATGTTTTATAGTACATATCGATTAAGGAAACGCCGTCAATTAGGATAACCTTTGACGTTTCTGTGGTGTCAGTTTGTGTCGTGTCGTGTCGTGTCGTGTCGTATCTTGCTCTGTCCTGTTCTGTCCTGTTCTGGTCTTTTCTTGTCTAGTCTTGGCCACTTCAATTATGGCATGAACAGTAAAACGCCTGCGAGATAAATAAAAAAATGATCGGT
The DNA here is from genome assembly GCF_052425735.1 of Oculina patagonica. Classification (NCBI taxonomy): domain Eukaryota; kingdom Metazoa; phylum Cnidaria; class Anthozoa; order Scleractinia; family Oculinidae; genus Oculina; species Oculina patagonica. The sequence continues at coordinate 21,664,744 of NC_135765.1, forward strand.
TGCACGGACAGGCTATGCACTATTTTGACCGTCACTGAGATCTTTCCCCGCCCAACCCCGCAAAATCCATGGGGGAACTTGTAAGAGTTAGCCGGAACCTGGATCAAAGGAGTGGAAAGCAGCGAGTGTAGTGCGACACCTTACGGGGGGACTAAAGATACAGACAAAAAGGGTGGCCTTGAGAAATGTTACTTCAAAGTTCTACACGCAATATTCAGGGAAGCCATTCAAACAAAGTCTGACAGCATTGACCCCATCAAGAAAAGCACTTGTTGACATATATACCACGGGACTCCAGTGATCATTCGCATTCGTCACACATCCAGGAGAGCATAAACCAGACCAAGAGAGGATAATGGGATTATCCTCTCTTGACCAGACTACCCTAGGTACTGATTTGTCATATAAAGCAGAAACTAATTGCAAAAACGTAACAGTGGACATTAAGTTGCTGTTAAGAAAAAGAGGTTGTTAAACCCTCTGGTCATAATGCGTAGTTGCTTACTTGTATGAAGCTGTTGATGCAACATGGGATTTTGCGTGGCGTGAACATGTGATCATATTCCTCTACTAACTATGATGTGATAAAACAAAAAGATGCTGACAAGGACTCTGCTTTGCGTCGTTCTTCTCCTCGTGCTTTTATTATGTGAATGTCTAAAGGCACTTGCTGCTAGCACTTCATATCTGTTAACTAAAGTCGCGTTAATTAACTCTGGTGATAGTTTATAAAAAGTATCATTGACATGACTGAGACTCCATATTCCATATTTTACAGCTGCAGGCTGCTTTAGTGTCACCATGTTGGAAGCTACAAACAGTTATGAAGTAGATGCCAGTCATAGTTCCTGGCCTGCTGATGGTTTCTGTCGCGTCCTTCGTAAGGAAGAGATCAATGCTGGGGACCCTTACACAATGTCAGTTGAACTGTTCAATGTAATTGGGAATAGTGACGTTAATATTGGGCACCCTGGAATGCTCTACAACGCTGTTGACGAAAACAACTTTGATTTTATTTACTTCAGGTTGGTTACCGTTGATGTTTACCGTCGAACAAAACACTGGCTTTGTTTGAACAATTTTATTAATGGTGTTATGTATTACTTGTAGATCGTGCTTTTCCAAACGAAGGCTATCACGTATGCTATTCTTCTGAAATTTCTGAAATTCAGGGTCGGCCTTGGCCAAAATGTTAAGGGCTAAAGTCGATTTGACTGACCTCTTAATTCATGTGTGGAAGCTAAGATGTACACGCGGGAATCACCATGCGCGAAACAGTTTAAAGAATTTTAAATTATAGCAAATGAAGTTAATCTTCAATAAAATCATCGTCGTTCAATTCAAACCAGCAATCAGAATCAAAAACCTGCTTGCAAAACATTTTCACCGTTGAATCAAAGTTTTTTAAATTCACTTGAAATGAAAATTGAAAGAGTAGTTGGCAAACGATCCACCTGGAAATTTTGTATGATACAATTTGTTCAGACAAGAGAGTGGTTCAGAACTGTGGTGAAAACTGAATGTTTTCTTGCACAAACAAGTTCTTTTAAATATTTTTGAGGTTCTTTGTTGAATAGTACTTGATGTTGCTGCCGATAGATATGCGGTATTAATTTCTGCCGATGCCGGGGGAAAGAGACTTGAAGCAACATGTTTTTCGTTGCGCGATTTTTGTGGACATTGTGCGGCAAATTGCGAAATAGGTAGTCTACGCTTACTTTGTAAACCGTCAGGAAAAATGTCGTAGCCTTTTTTGTATTTTCTGATAAAGCATCTTGTTGTATTCGCGAGTTTACGCCTGCCATTGTGTTTCTGTTTGAATCAGTCATTAATCACTCCGTAGCGAGCGAATAATACTCATTAAGGTCGCGGGGGACACTTTAGGCTCATCATTATGCATTTATTTAAAGTGTATGCACGAAGTACAACGACTGACACCGACAACTTTACGAGATATTTATGACTGGACAAAAATATGGGAGCGTGCGCGTGATTGTAAAAAATCCCTGTTTCTTTGATATTTTAACCATTTTAAAACAACAGTTAGCGATATACGTTCATATAGATTGTAGGGAGTCTTTGAGCTTATTTTCATTTAAATTTGAATATTTCTGCAACTCAGAGTAATCACAAAAATATTCGGCATAAAAAATCGTGTCCTTTTTAAAAACGCATTGTTCTCACCATAAAAGCGTGGGAATAATTACCACAATTACATCTCTCCTTGGCAAAATAATCGTATTTTGGTCGGGACACCTTCGGAAATCTCAAAGTTTGGACTTTTCCGACAATTTTGTGGCAGAGAATACAACACGGATACAGAACTTCATGACTTGCCATTACAGATAGGTAAACTATGTATACTGTAGTGTGTCATAACAGAAGCGGAATTTTAAAGAGCGCTTTAAGAAATTAAAGAATTAGAAGACATTAAATTCAAATTTGCGTGCTTAAACCGCCGTAACTTTCTGGCAAACTTTAAATAAAAAAAAATCTGCTTCTGTTATGACACTCTAGAGGTATTGGCTGATTAGTTTTTGGCAAGATCACAGTGTGCTGTCTCCTACTCGTTCCGCAAACTCTGCCACGAAATAATGTTTTTTCCAGTTTGGCACTCACGAGGCTATAACATCGCCGGTAAATTCATGATCAATCTACCAAATAAAAGACGACATTCACAATCTTTCATCATTTCTTTATGTCTGTGTAAAATTTGACGCTTCATCGCACCCATATAAGCTGAGAAATAAGCGTTTTAAAAGATGCTGGTCAAGCAAAATTTCCCGTCATGAATTTATTCATGCAGTAGGTATCCCCCGCGACCTTAAGTAGTATAATTTCAAGAGGTGAATTTAATAATGGGACATTCTGATTGGACACATAGTTCTGATTTATGGCGCTTTATTCACCGCGCTAAGCGGTAAGCATTTGAATACTTGGTTACTAAGCCATGCCACTTTTGTCATCGAGACAAGTAAACATGGCGGCACTTGCTGAATGAAATTTTAGTTCATTCAAAAGAAATCATTTGAAGTCTCAGTAGGATATTCAAAACATTCGGAATTCTTAGAATTGACTACCAACGCTTTTGTTTGAATAAATTTTCAAGACATGGTTCTCAAGGCATTAGAATCGATTGTAAACACCTTGCTGTTGTGGATCGCACGCTGCCATGAGAAACACAGCGACATATCGATTGACAAGAAATTATTCAGTTCTCTTCAGACCAGAGCTACTAATTTCAAGAGGATTCATAATTGCCAGAGTCATAACGATTAAATAACCAGTTGAAATGACTACTTTTTTATAGCGTTTGTTTTGTTCCGTTTTATTGCTTAAAATAAAATTGAAATTCTGATTAACAATCGTTGAATTAACTGGTGTTGTGCGTATGCAAGCGAGCGCTTGTGCCTGTAGTTAGTAATATTCAACTATGAAAATTATACTAGAGCAAATATTCTCCTTAGGCGCAGGGAATCTCTGCAAATATTTCCCGGGACGGACGTCCGGAGAATATTCGCCGAGTTCCACTTCGTCTTCGGCGAATGATTGTGAACTAGCCAGAGATAGCGAACCAATCAGATTACTTGAAACACCAAGATCACTGAGTATATACCTACTATATGCCATGGTGGTAAATGTAACAAATATGCTAATAACGTATTTTTCAGAAAAAAAAAGCAAACACGCAAATATAACAATAAAACACTACAGCGCTTGTAGAATATAAATTTTGAATAAGTTCAGCGTTTTTTCATTTGAGGTTACTTCTTGACACGAACTCGTGAGAGAAATTAAATCGCTATATGACTTCCGTTCAGGGAAATGTTTTTTGAATACGTTTAAACTCGTCTTTTTCAAGATTTGCTTTGCTGGTTTGCAACCTCACTTACCTAATAAAAAATTAATACCAAATCAGTTCTCCTGCCTACTTTAAGACTTGTTAGCTATAAAATTTTTAGTGTGGTGAACATCTGTTAATTGTCGATTCCCATGTCTTGTTTCTTACAGAATGCACGTTACCCACGAGTGCTACGCAATTGGTTACGTTTCAAATGGGAACCTCGTGTCTGCAATCGATGGTTCGTGTGCCAATAGGCCAAGTGGTGGAGTTTGGTTTACAGTTCGCGTTGAAGTCAGTTCAGATAAAAGCGTCAATGTCTTTCTCAACAATGTTCTAGTGAGGTCACTGACAGCTCATTACAACACAAAAGGCCGTGGAGGGGTGTTGGTTGCCAATGGTAACAATAATATAGTCCAGTTCAAGAATTTTAACGTGGCCAGTAATTAAATATTAGCGTTCTTAGTAGTGGGATTTAATACTAAATGTTAACAATTTTACGGTTACTAAAAAGAGTAAAAGGGCTAAAAAGCTTGTCAATGGTTTTGCTAATATCACGTTCAGTAAAAATTTAGTGTAATCAGCATTAACTAGCAATTAGTTAGTTTTCAAATATTTAGTACGGCAGGTTAATTACTTTAAAATAGGGAGAGGAAAGTTGGCACTTTTCTTTGACGGCAAAGCGTTGCCGGGAAACGGCGCAGGTCTGTGTCAATCAAGCCGTTGCTAAGAAAGACGTCACCCAATTTTTTTTTTCTCAGCAAGCCTTACTTTTGTCAGACTAATAACCGTTATCACTGTTTGCTCTTTTGTTGTCCGGAAAACTTCAAAGGAGCATACAAAATGCAATTAGCTTTTGTGTTTTGTGCATGGTCAAGACCAAAACATGCGAACTTAACAATAACCGGCACCGGTATGCTGCATTGTTGAGTCGTGTTACAAAGGAAGTTTCTTTCTCCACCCCCCCCCCCCCCCCCACCCCCTGCTAAAAAGTGTCTAGCTGGTGAATTAATATATTGCTGTCTAAAAGTTGCACAAGAAAAGTGAGATCAAAGAAAGTAATAACATTGGATGTAAAAAAGTTACGTTTTGAAATACAAAAAGCCCAAGTTAAATTAAAAAGTCAATCAAGTCAATTATAATCTTGCGCTTGAGGCGCTGTTATTTTTTGCGCTTTTAATTATTTACTGAAAGTCATCTCGTCCATGATCAAAATAAACCTTTGTAGTCTCAAAAATATTTAGAGCGAAACGATGTAAACACATGCGTTAAAAAAATAGTTAAACAAAGAAAAAAAAGTTAAAAGAAGAAGACAAAAATTCTTATGAGATTGGAGACTCAAACCGCAAGCCCGGGCGATCTAAATTTCAATCTGCAAGCAAGATACTAATGCACTGAGCTGAACGACCAGATCATCATTTATCTGCCCAAGCAATTAATTATGAACTGTGTCACAGTAAGCTCGGGAGGTACAAGGTTCTGGCAAACTTTTGCCAAAGTACTGAAGTGATCCTTTCCTAATTTTTTTCTTCTTTTCAACGTTAATTGTGCATGGTGCTCTTGGTTGTTATATATTAGGATGTTCTTTAAACCAACTATGTTGTAACCAGAGAATTTGTCAATGTGTCAGTTATTTCTTTGTTTATCCTAATTTAGCATTTTTAAACCTTCCAAAAAACCCAACAGTAGTTCCTTTTCAACTAGAAATTTATTTTTGCGGTGTGTTTGGAAATTGTACACCGGTACATCTGTACATCGTAGCTTATTCTTTTAATTTAAGTTTTCCGTTTTGAAAGGTTCCTGCTCGTACATTAGTTCCACGGAAGCTCGCCAGCTGAACTTATTTTGCTTAATGTAGTTTTATTGCTTTTGATATAAGCTCGCTCTTAGACATCTTGTAATTGCAATCGATTCCTTTATTATTACACCTAATAGAAGACGTTTGTTCACATTGAAAAACGTAATTTGTAGCAACGTTATATAAGGTGCTACGTTGTAAAAGTTTCCTTGATTACATCGACGGTGAGATTACATCACAGATTTACATCCTGGAGCAATAAACTACTGTTGGAACCAATTCTGTTTGATTCTTGACATCTGTAGAAAAGTTTCTAGACGTTAGATCGACGAGTACCAGGAGTTTGTGACAAGACTCCGTTCCCGCAAACCAAGTGGTTGCTCCACCGAGCTAAGTCCCCCCCCCCCCCCTCCCCGTATTTCAGTAAAGTTCCACAGAGTTCCCACTACTGTCCAGAAGTTGTCCGTTAGTCTAAAAACCCAGAGTTGAGCGAAAACCTTATTTATCGCCACACCATCCTTGTGAGAGGCTTCCAACCAACTTCAATGGAAACTTATAGCCTGAATTTCCTTCGGTCGCCTGAAATAAAGTCTTGACATTAGACACACTACTTTATAAAAATATCATAACATACATTGTCGTACTTTGCTGCCTGTCCAGCGAGACGGTCGATAACACGTCTTTGTTTACTCTAACATAGGAAATATTTTCGTGTTTTTCGAAGGTAATTATATTACTACACTAGGTAATTGCCTTACTCGAAATACAATACTGAGTTTAAAGTAGTAAAATAACTGAGTTTAAAGTCAGTCAAGTCAATAGTTTACCGCTAGATCAAAAACATTCGTTTTGTTTCTGAGGAAGCCAAACAAAAAGAAAGTTATTATATTTCACATGTGCCTATTGGTCGTGATAAAACAATACCTCCATGATTAAGTGTTATTCGACAACGCCCGCAATGTCTCAAAATTGTGTTTTGTCTTGGTTTTTTTCAAATCGGTAGCCTGCGTAGCAGGCGTCTGTGTAGTTTTCAGTGCGTTTAAAAGAGTGCGCGATCGCGAGAAGGCCGCGCGAGGAAAAAATCGAGTCTCGCTGTATGTGGGAACCACAGCATAATTTTCTGGTCTTTTCGATAGCATACAGCTTAAATTGAAGAGTTTATACGCCTTAGAGACATCGTTTACCAACGAAGTACACTTTTTGTCGCATGTATAAAGTTTCCGGGTAAAGTCTTAATTATAAAAAATGATAATTTGAAAGTAGAGGAAAAAATATCTTAATGCTATGTCAATACACCTGATGTAGCCATTATTTTATTTAAAACACCTCCATATCAAACTGCTGCAGAGGTAAATACCGGCCCCATACGTGACCTATTAGCACACGTACTAAAAACATCTGGATTGATTTTATCATTACTTGGCAAAAAGAGACACTCTTGACTAAGAATGCCATTTTAGACATTTTCACATTTAATACCTTACGTTCCCTTCTTCGGTCCTCGTGCTCAACGTTTTCTGAATTTCAGGATTCAAGCCTAATGAATGAAAATCATGTAATGTTTAATAAATGAGCAGCAGTGTTTTATCAAGTTTAAAACACGAGGCGCAGCCGAGTGTTTTAGACTTGATAAAACACGAACTGCGAATTTATTGAACGGCTTAAAAATATTTTGATGTAGATCAACTAATTCTTGCACTAATATATATAGATTTGGGGTTATTTTGGCCTAGAAAATTGGACGTAAAGTTTAGCCGTGTCTTTATCAGATATAAAGACACTCATTAAACATTAATTTCTTTTGTATTTTCTTTATGAATTATTAATGAGTTTTTTAATTGTTTATTTTTCCAATGAAGACATGTTTTTCTTTAATTTATTTCTATTTCTTTTCTTTCGAGAGCGTTTCAACTATTTTGCAAATGGTTGAACACATGTGCCGGGACGCTTTATATGCATCATACAAAGGATGTTATTCTTATTCATCGACATGCAAATAAGTTTCCCTGCATTCTGTACCGCTTTATCCCACTGAGGGCCTGTTTATATGGAGGAGAGTTGTCCCTGGTAGGAGGGCTACCCTCTCCCCCGAGCTATCTTTTAACGAGCATGAAAAAGTTGTCCCTGTTGACCGAGCCAAAACTTGGCCCTCTCGGTTCAAAAGACTGCCGATAGTTGTTTTGAATCATCTATTACGTCTGACTTTTTTAAATAAGGAACGATGAAACATCGACCACTACAATTTTTTGGACAAATTTACCGCCGACTTCGCTTTCAATGTATCTGCAATTTTGTTTTTGTCGACTGCATCGTTTGCGCATGCTCTGTATGTGTCAACTTGTCCCTGGTAGGCGAGGCGAAAATAACTATGGAAAAAAAGTTGGCTCGCTACCCAGGGTCACCCTACCTTCAAAGCGAGTGATCCTCCACCCAGGGTCACCCTGCCCCCTGAGCTAACTTTGCAATTTCTCATATAAACAGTTCGCAGCTATTTATAAAGAAACGTATGAAAAGCTATCTCGCCCAGGGTGGCTCGGTATGGAGGGTAATTCTCCTACCAGGGAAAACGTTAACTCTCCTCCATATAAACAGGCCCTGAGAGCAACAATATAATGCGACAATGTCAGTTCTCAGTCGAGACCGTCTTTGTCTCAGATTCAATAGGACATTACCAGGGAAATTCCAGGGGCAAATGGAACAGTATTTTCCAACTTTTCCGGTTGACTACACGGAAGGCATAACAAAATTTGCATATGGTCAGGTAGTGCGTCTAATATGGAAATTTCAACCGTGCGTTAAAATAATGCACTGTGGCCGGTTTCCTGCAAATATAACTCGTTATTTTTGTAAATAAAAAGCATTCCGAGCACTGAATATAAACGCCATGAATGACATCGTGGCGACAAATACAGGGACTTTCAAAAGGCACACTACAAGCAACGAAAACGTCCCCAACCCAAAAATATTGTACATTTCAGTTTGCTGCCGCCTGCAAAACAACAACAAACCCGAGTCCGGAATGCTTCCTTAGCACATGTAGCTGCTTTCAGCTGCACAAATCGCTAAATTTTCTGCCGAAGGAACTTAGGCTGAGTGTAAAATGGTAGCTTTTTCCAAAATTTCCGGAAAAGAGGACAACCTCGCAAGGTAGACCCAAATTTTCGAAAACAATTTCCCTGAATTTTCAGTTCCATTTGATTTTGCTTCTGGAATTTCCGGGGTTTTCGGTTTAATGGTTCGCATTTTGGAAAGTCACCACTTTCCGGATTTTCTGGAAACTTTCCCAGGAAATTTCTGTACCATTTGTCCTTGTTCCGAAATTTCCGGAATTTTTGGTCGAATGGGAAGCGCCCTAGGCAAGTTAAACCTTACAGTTTAAACATTCAAGGTAAGTTTGTGAAAGGTTGGGAAAATACTACGAAAGTGTAAAACCTAGCTTAACTATGATATTACAAAATTACAACGTAGTAAAAATTCCTGCTTATAATTAATTTTTGTGTGAAGGGAAATTGTATTCATAGCAACAATCTTTGTTATACAGCGGCGCAACAAAAGGAAATTACGTTTGTTTTAGCATTTCTTTAAGCCGTGATTAAAACAAACTCTCCGCTAACATTTTTTCGAAATTTGTTGAGCGATATAAAAATATATGACACGATCATCTACATGCCGAGAAACTGAAAAATACTTTCTACTTCTACATAATGAGATAGAATTTTGTTTTCGGAATAGGATTTTGTTTTCAGAATTATTAGCACAAGGTTAATGTCTGGCACTCTCGGATGGTTTGTTAAATGAGGTAAGTGTAGAGGTACAAAACAATACACTTGGCCAGAGCTCATCCAGGTTTCTGTAGCACGTTTTAAAGCCCTGTTGAAATTTCCAAATTTAAAAACACCTGGAAATGACGGCTTGACACCTGAACTGTATAACAATTCTGCAATCCCTTTGACCAAATTATGCCTGAATCCTTAATTTTGTCAAATCGTTTATAAGTAAAAAAATCGTTTATAAGTAAAAAAAAACTCTGTTTTAAATATATTCCATAATGTCTGGTTGTGATGTAATGTATATGAAATAAGTCATATATGAACTGCGGATGTATATGAGAGTGATAAATGATCGTCGCAGTGAATTTCCAATTTAAGCAATTGGAATAAAGAAGCCTAAATAAAATTCAGGGCTTCAACGGGATTCGAACCCGTGACCTCCGCGATACCGGTGCGATGCTCTACCAACTGAGCTATTGAAGCCACACATTGGGAGCGAGGTCAATTGTGAGTTCATATTGTCCCGTGAGAGGAGTGAAATGATGTAATGTAAATGAAATGATTCATATATAAACTGCGGATGTATTTGAGAGTGATAAATGATCGTCGCAGTTAATTTCCAATTTATGCGGTGAATTGGAATAAAGAAGCCTGAAAAAAATTCAGGGCTTCAATTACAGCTATAATTATTACTAGAAAATACTTTTAAAAATAATAAGAAAGAACTGGGGGCGTTTCAAAACTAACATTCCGGCCCCTTAAAGACGATAAGCCTTTACTAAATATATAAACTAATAGGTTTGAAACGCTAATTCTAGTTTCTAATTGATTATTAAACCGTAAATGTTATACTAAATGTTCATTGTGATAACAATTCCTTTAATCCTTGCTTGTCATTTCTGCAGCTTCGAGGAGCACAATCTTGTCGACAGGTCTCACCAGCACGGAAGTCCTTGTTTTGACCTTTGCTGAACGTACTAGTCCATCTTTGAAGTTGCTGTAGACCTCCAGCACTCTTGCTAATGGCCAGAAACTGCGGGGCGTGTTCTCATCGAGAAGCAGCACGATATCATTTACTGCGAGGTTACGCTGCGGCTTGTTCCACTTTTGGCGTTGCTGTAAGGATGGCAAGTACTCTTTGGTCCAGCGTGACCAGAAGATGTTGCTCAGATATTGCACTTGGCGCCATCTGCGACAGGCGTAGTTATCCTCTCTGGAGAATATACCAGGTGGCATTGTTGTTCCCTCTCGGAGTAGCAACAGATGATTGGGCGTGAGGGCATTGAGATCCCTTGGGTCATCAGAGACCCTAGTGATCGGTCTGCCATTCACAATTGATTCTACTTCACACATCAGTGTGCTCAAACCTTCATCACTAAGGACTTGCTCTTTGAGTACCGCTTTCATGACCTTTCGTACAGTTCTGATGCACCTCTCCCATACTCCTCCGTGATGTGACGCAGCAGGTGGGTTAAAGGTCCACTTTATGTTGTCTTGCAGCAGGTACTCGTGAATCTGAGCTTGGTTCCACGAGCGAACACCTTCGCGTAGCTCCTTTTCGCCTTTTAAAAAATTACCTCCGTTGTCCGATCGTATTTCTTCTGGGCATCCTTTTCTGCAAATGAAGCGGCGAAGAGCGTCGATGAAGGACTCTGTATCCATTGAATGAACTACTTCAATGTGGACTGTACGGAGGGTAAGACACGTGAACAATACCCCATATCTTTTAGCTGTTGATCGTCCGCGACGTACGACAAAAGGACCGAAGCAATCTACTCCGACGTATGTGAATGGTGGCTTTGAAGGCGTTACTCGATCCTCTGGTAGACTTGCCATTTTCTGTTGCATAGTTGGTGCTTGACGTCTTCGGCAGTCGAAGCACGTGTTGAGTATGTTGCGTACACTTGATCGCGCATCGATGATCCAGAATTGCTGCCTGATCAGTGATAGTGTATATTCAACTCCAGAGTGTCCAGAAGCCCGGTGGTAGTAGTTAATGATTAAATTAACTACGTGATGTTTTCTTGGAAGAATAGCGGGGTGCTTAGCATCGCTCTTGATCGGTGCATTGTGAAGACGTCCTCCTACTCGGATAAGGCCGTTTTCCATGACTGGGTCAAGCTTGTGAATGCTGCTTGACTTCTTAACTGCGTTCTTGTTTCTTGTGTTTCTTTAGCGGCGTGTCTGAGATCTTGCATTTCTTCTTTGAAGCCTTGGTTCTGCACGTGTTTAATAATTTCTATTTCGGCTTCCTTCATCTCGGATACGCTCAGTGGGGTGACTTTCTCAGCGTTCGCTTGGTAGCTGATTTTCTCGTTCGCCTTCCGTCGTTGAACTTGTCTTCGTAGAATGTTTTTGTAGCGTAAACTCCAAGCCACGATTTTTCTTAGGCGGGTCCATGAGGAGAACCTTTCGAAGACCTTGCTCAAATTATCTTCGGTTTGCTTGCTTGCTTCGTTTACAAATATTTCGGCGGACTTCTTAACCTCTGGATCGTCAGCGGAGATCTTACCCAAATCAGCAGGTCTTTGCGGCCATGATTCCTCTGACTTGGTTAGGAAATCCGGTCTTTGTGTCCAGCGGTCATTGCTTAGGAGTGCGTCGACAGTCATGCCTCTGGACGCTTCGTCGGCAGGGTTGAGTGAAGTATCAACGTACCTCCACTGTGTTGCGGTAGACTGATCTAGAAAAGCTGAGATGCTATTTGCGACAAAGGTCTGAAACCTCTTGTCCTTGTTTTCTATGTAGCGAAGAACACAGGTGCTGTCAGTCCAAAACGTTGAACTATCAATAGGCACGGTAACTTCTTGCTTGATCATACGTTCCAGTCGTGTTTCTAGAACTGCTGCGGACAATTTCATTCTGGGAATCGTTACTGATTTAATTGGAGCTACTCTCGATTTCGCCATGATCAGAGAGCAGTGGACTTTTCCGTTAGCATCCGTTTGGCGGAGGTAGGATACAGCTCCATATCCTTGGCTGGATGCGTCTGAGAAATGGTGTAATTCGCGACGTCGTACGGCTGCGAATTCTGGTGGCTTGAAGCATCGCGGTATTTCAAACCGTTCCAATTTAGGGAGGTCGCTAAGCCAAGCCTCCCATTGTCGTTGCGTTGATTCCGGGATCTGGTCGTCCCAGTCGAGGCCCTTTAGGCACAGATCTTGTTGAATAGCTTTAGCCAGCAGCATGCATGGAGATACGAACCCCAGTGGATCGTATACTGAACAAATTATCGACAGAGTTCCTCTTCGAGTAGCGGGTTTTTCTCGTTTTGCGATTTTGAAACTAAACGTATCTGCGAGAACATTCCACTGGACGCCAAGAGCTCTTTCTGTTAGCATGGCATTGTGGTTGAAATTAAGATCTTTCACTGATGGTGCTCTCTCCGATTCGGGAACAGAGTTAATTACTTTCTTTGAGTTGGATATCCACTTAGTAAGTCGAAAGCCTCCCTTTGCGAGCAGCTCACGAAGTTGGCCTACCAAGCGGACAGCTTCGGTATCTCCTGGCACTGATCGAAGGCAGTCATCAACGTAGAAGTTTCGCTTTACGGTTTCGATTGTTATTTCATCGAAATCTTTCTTGTTATCTTCAGCAGTTTTCTTAAGGGCATAGTTTGCGCAACTAGGAGATGAAGCACCGCCAAAGAGATGAACTGACATCTTATATTCTTCTGGTTCTTTTTCTAAATCGCCGTCCGGCCACCAAAGGTATCGCAGGTAGTTGCGGTCGCTTGGCCGGACTCGAACTTGGTAGAACATCGCTTCTATGTCAGACATAAGGGCTACCGGATCTTCTCGGAATCTCGTTAGAACACAGACCAGGGTCTTGGTCAGATCCGGCCCCTGTAACAGCTGGTCGTTGAGGGAAGTTCCGCGGTACCTTGCCGAGCAGTCAAATACGACTCTGACTTTTTCTGGTTTCTGCGGATGAAAGACGGGATAATGAGGCAGGTACCACGTGTCCTTCAGGGACAGGTCTGCGCTGGTCACTTTTTCGGCGTAATTCTTGCGAAGAAGGTCGTCCATAAAATCTGTATATTTTTCTTTCAGGATTGCGTCTCTTTGCAGACGTCCCTTTAGCGGTTGAAGCCTCTTTTCTGCTTGCGACCTATTATTCTGTAAAGGAGGTGGATCAATCTTCCAGGGCAGGGCGATTTCATAATGGCCGTCTAAAAGCTTTACGGTAGCTGTCATGGTTTCTAGCGCACGTTTATCGTTTTGTGACATCGCTGATTTTGGTTCGTACGTTGAGTCATTGAACTCAAGATTGCAGAAGTCTTCGAACCTTTTGGTTAAGTCTGCAGTGGTTTCAATGAAGTTGGCGGTTGGCATCTTGGGCTCCTTTCTTCCCAGGGGTCCGTTGAGTGTCCAGCCGTAGACTGTTCGGGTTGCGAAGGGACCACCATGTTTTCCTTCACGTACTTCGATTGGCTGAAGTATTCGCGGAGCGTCACTTCCAATAAGTAAACCAATCTCTGCATTGACGTTTGCTGGTAGTTTGATTCCGTTAAGATGCGGCCAGCGGTTTACATCTTCTTGTTTAGCGATAGCCTCAGTCGACACTGGAAGGCTGGGCCTTGAGTACACCTTGGGTAGCTCTACTGTGTTGCTTCCGTTAAGGTCAGACACCTCTAAATCGACTAGTGAGCACTGGACTTGTTCATTTGCTGTTTGCATGGTGGTCAGTGAAAGGTGAGTTCTCTTTCCACTGACACGAAGCTGTTTCACGAGGTTTTCAGTGCAAAAGGAGGTGTTCGAACCGGAGTCCAAGAAAGCATACGTTTCCACGATTTGATTTTGGCCCTTTGCCTTGACCTTCACGGGAACAATTGACATTCCTACGACAGAATCGCTGGCAACATCAGATGCGTTGACGTTTATGTAGCAGTTACTTGCTTTTGTCGCGGTGGGATTTGCTGGTGATTCGGTCAGTTGCTCTGTCTGATTCGCAGGCGCTTCTTTAACGTGTAATAAGTAGAATGTTTCTTTGTGCACCCTTGGATTCGACAGAAACTACGTTTTGGGCAATCTTGCACAAAATGTCCGGTGACTAAACAATTTACGCACAGCTTGTTAGTGCGAACAAACTGGTAGCGGTTGCTCAAAGTTAGCTTTTTGAAATCTTCGCATTGCGATAGCCAATGGTTTCTCTTACAGGAAGGGCACTTAATTTCCTTTCTTTCTTCTTTATTGCCCGGTCGCTGTTGAGGGGGTTGTTCTTGTCCTTGCACGGCGTAAGAATTGGCATCTTTGCTTGGCCTATTTTTGTGCTTCAAGTTACTGAAGGGTGGTGTAGCGGCGGGCGACTCTCAAGAGTTTCAAGAGGTGTCGTTGCCGGTCTTGATTTCGAAAATGTAAGGACTATTCTACGGGCTCGTGATCGAAACACTCAGATGTAGAATACACGTCTTTTTATTCCCTTGACATCTTAATGTTGTACAACCATCGAAAGCCGTAAACTGAAATTCGATTAACATAAAGTATATAAGCTTAAAACTAACTAAAGATAAGTCATTGATTCGTGCAAAACTAGTTAATCACGTGGCATTTCCCGCAAGAAGAGAAACACATAAAAGCTAACTTAATTCTAGTTAGAAAGTCTAATAAGAGGCGACGGCCTAGTCGGGAGGCCCTAGCAATAACAACTAAACTAGCCGATGACTAAAACAAGGCAAAAACAAAGCTAACACGAAAAGTAACAATGGCGACTTATTTCCGAAAAATCACTATGGCTAAGTCATGCAATAATTTACAAAGCAAATAAAACGAGAAAATAAACTTCTAAGCTTGATCGAAAACTAAAGGTAGAAATTTCCTCACTTACATATCAGTCCTGCGCTTGCCTCTTGTGGCTTGCTTCTTGTCTTAATTCTTGTTTTCTTACTTCTTCTTAGTGTTCGATACGAAGGCGTGGAAACAACTGAACAAAACTAACTGAATACGTGCTTTAGAGCATGAAATCAAACAAACGACTTAATTGTTCTTTGTATCAATGAACGGAAACATATGCGGTTAACCCTAGACTACAATAGACCGTACAGCGGTCGTTACATGGCTCCCCTAAAATTGTTCAATTTCACAAACTTAACTAAAATAGTAACTAGCTTACAAACTATAAAATAGAAAGTTCATGGCTCCTTGGCGGGGATACACCCCGGTTCTTGTTCCTCAGCCTCGCTGCTTGTCATCAGCAATAGCAGCTTGTGTATTGGCCTCTCTAGCAGTCGTACTGGCTTTGTACGCACTCCCTTTGAAGTGATGTTTGGATCTGAAAGGATTGAAATTTTCCTGGCGGTGGAAGCACGATTTTAGATTTCATCGTTAATAAATGGTTTGGCGTGAGGGGCGCTAAGGAGTCTGGATCTCGTAGGCCATCCACCGTGAGGGGTCTACTGTTGATGATAGCTTCTGCTTCACACATGAATGTGCTGAGGGACTCGTCGTCGAGTTGGGTTCCATTATCATCTAGTAGCACCGACAGTACGTAACGTACACTTCTGATCTGGCGTTCCCAGACACCTCCCATGTGACTGGCGTAGGGAACATTCATCTTAAAGCTGAACCAGTCACAATTGTCCTGGAGAAGCTCCTTGCCAATCTTGTCTTGATCTAGTTCGCTAAGGGCTTCCTTGAGTTCGTTCTTGGCGCCTACGAAGTTTGTGCCTTGTTCACTTCTCATCTGTCGAATGGGACCTCGACGACAGATAAAACGGCGTAGAGCGTGAATAAACGAATCTGTCTCGAGACTGTGCGCGACCTCTAGGTGTATGGCCCTCGATGCCATGCATGTGAAGAGGACGCCGTATCTCTTTAACTCCTTTCTCTTGTCTTTTACGATCCAAGGCCCGAAATAATCCACGGCGCAATACGTGAATGGTGGAGCTTGATGGAGTCTGTCTTCTGGCAAATCAGACATTTTCTGGGATTGGGCGGGGCCTCGAAGCTTGCGACATCTTATACAACTAAGAATGTAGCGCGATACTGAAGAGGTACCGCCGATGATCCAGTAGCCATTTGATCTTATCTCATTGAGCGTTGTTGTTCTTCCTTGATGCTTGCATATCTTGTGGAAGTACTGGACCAGTAGCTTGGTGATATGACCGTCTCTTGGTAGTAATATGGGGAACTTGATATCCTCTTTCAGGTTTGCTCGTCTTATACGGCCACCCACGCGAAGCACGCTCAAATGCGCTTTACACACCAGACCACAACACCGGGAGCTTCGTGCCCTACTCTTTGCGAATAGTGTGTGGGTTCTTTAACGTACCATGTTACAAGACTGAAGATACAGGAGACGGGACCTACGGTTTATCGTCCTTTTCCGAGAAGACTAGAATGTCTAACCATTTGCAGATGTAATTACAAAGGCAGCACATTCTCCTCAGTTATTTTAAGACTCTGAGTGTTGGTCCGGTCTGGGGTTCGAACCCACGACCTCCCGCACAGCAGTCCGGCACTCTACCAATTGAGCTAACCAGGCGTTGGTTTAAAGTAAACATTTGGTCACAGAAAGCCCAAATTTGAAGCATTTGGACACTCGCCTCCTCACTGCTTGTCCGCCATTTTTATCTTGTTTAGTCTAATCACTGCTTGATGTGAATACTTTTCACAACGAAACATGTTTCATTCGTGATAAGACTTATCATATTTCGGCCTAATGTGAACGCAGCTTTAGTTGGTTATTTTGGTTGATAGGTTTCTTGTGATATTTAATATTGCAGTTTCCTTTGGTTAGAATAGTTTACACATTTTTGACAGATCCTAAGAGTTGAATGAGGCAAGATGATGGTGATGATTATGATGATGATAATTATGGCACTTATAATTATCACGGTTTTGTTCCAAATGTAGCGAGCCTTCGAGAGCAGCGAGAAAATTAGTTCAACCATCTTAGTTAATTCCAAAAATGGTATTCCCTGAAAGAAATGACCCTCCAAAGGAAGTGGCCTCAAATGTTATTTGATTCTTTGGGAAATAACAAGCAATGACCTGATACTAAGGACGCTAAATAACTCTGTTCTGTGTACGTTTTACAGCAAGTTTTATCCATTCCGTCAATATAAACAGTCATAAATTTACTTAATTTTCTACGAATCAAACTATAATAACCTCATTTTTACCATTATTGTATTTATGGCCACAGCTAAAAACAGGAAAACTAAGTAGACAAACAGTCACAAAATCAAACACTTCATTATATGTGCCGGTTATGTTGCGTGCATGTTCACATTTGATGCCATTATAGCAACAGTGGACTATTCAGAAAGTTTAACGAACTCCCGAAAGTGAAAACTCTCCCAAAGAAACGAGGGTCGTTACTTTTGTAACTTAAAGGTGCTAACACACGAAGGAACATGTTGCAGGAAGTTGTCCCATTGTGCCACAATGGGACGTGTTGCTTCAACGTGTGTGCAAACGTTGTGATTTGTCAACCTCGTTCCCAGGGCCTCTCTTCTTTTCCTCTCTTGTCTCTCTCCTCGACGACAAGGGAGGAAAAGGAGAGAGGCCCTGGGAACAAGGTTGGTGATTTGTCCCTGCTACATTTGCAACATGTCCCTTTGCTTGTAAGCCCCTTTAAGGTATTACATTCTATGACAGTACACACGTACTTATTTCATCGAAGGGATGTGTTAAGTGTTCAAATGAGTTTTTTTATGACACCGTCTCACAGGTCTACATGCAGCTGGTAGCGTGGGATGAGCTGACGAGCAGTGGGAAGTGTGTCTTGAAGCACTGTTAAAAATAACTTTACAAAGCTCTTTCATCACCCAAAACAACTACTTACACAAATATGACAGCAGTTAGAACCCTGATTATCGTTCTCTAATTAAGCGCTGTTTGAAATTATTTTGCTCATAGACCTTTCTTACTGGGGTCTAATTATGTTCCTATTGTAACATCTCAGTAGGAGCTAATGTATCAGCGTTGAGTGCAATGATGGCTCTTTGTTTGTTTGTTTGTTTGTTTTTTGTCATGGATGCAAGAAAAACTACTGCATATTTTTGTCATTTATTTTCTACCTGAATAATGTTAGTAAGGTGTATTTGGTGGTAGATCAAAACTGTAATATTCCTGATTTATTTAGTCTGTATTCTCATTACCTTTCACTCTTTACAACACACTGATATTTTAAGAGGTGCTTTACCGAGATACCCGAACGTTTTTGTTTTTGCAATGTTTTTGTTTTTCTTTAAGCGCTTTAACAGGTGTTGAACTATAGGTGGTCACACTAGTAATAGCCTACAATTAGCAGAGGGGCTTTCACTGTTGTTAACTACGAATTATGAAAGCCACCGTTCAACAGCTCAAAATTCTTGCTAGAATTACTTTTATATTTGTTCAAAAGACATTTGCAGGAATATGCTAACATTGAAGACATATCTTCTGTTTCTCAGTATGGCTACCGTGAATGGGGGTGAGTGGTCAAACTATTTTTATTTTAAATAAATCTGTTTGAATAAAAATCTACACTGATGTTTCATAGTTCAAAACTTATGTCGATGTAGCCTTGAACTATGTGTGCTAAATCAATTGTTAACACTAGAACCAATCTTAAGTCTCTTATCTGATTATGTCGATTATTAAGTCTTATACTTCAGTGGGATTCATATTTCGTCTTCATATGTATATTTTTATTGTCATTTTTATTTTTTTAAAAAAGCAGCACAACACGAAATGAGAGCTCTGAATGACAGTTGGAAGCACAACGTTTCCTTTTCAAGTTTTCCCATTCACCTGTGACTTCTTTTTTTAATGCATTTCATTAATACAAAAAAACATTTAATTGTAGCACCGCCGTTTTTCTTTAAAAGTTGATAATAAAGCAGAAATTGCACTAAGTTATAGCAAAATTTTTAGGTTGGGCTATATTGGCCTCCCGCTGCTAGTGAGACACTGTTACCAATTAACTAATTTCCCACAACATCATTGCGAAATTGCAAAATGTGCCTATTTATGAGGTTTTTCTATCATGTGTTACAAAATTATATTTAAAGGAATGATTTTAATTTAAAGGAATGTTAACATTATTCGAGTAAATTTGGTGACCCAATTAAGCCGTCCTTTCGTCCTCAACAAGTTAAAAAAAACTAGCTTTTGTTCACTGTTCGACATAGAAAAAAAAACTCTAGAAGAAGCAAACTGATGTACAAAAAAAGCAAATTTTGATAATGTTTCGTAAAATGGTCTGCTTATTTTGTTTTTGTAGTTTGTTGTTATAATTCCAACTTTGGTTTAGGCACTTTCGCCTTTTCGATCGTCGATTGTCTCTCGAACTCGTTAAATACTTCAGCATGTAGTTTTTCATATCGTACGAGAAAGTTAAGATTCCATCCCGTAGAAAATTTTTGGCAGGGTACACCTTGAAATCAAATCATGAAAGTCAAAACAAGGCATACAGTACAAATAAAATGAAAAAGTAACATTGCTATCGTTTTGTGGAGCTAGCAATGGAAAACAATTTTTTTCGGTAAAGGTGTGCGATACTAATCTCGTTCATCATCCTTTCGCTCTTGAACATTACAATTATTTCAACTTAAACACAACCAAAAAGTCGCGAAAATACGGCACGGCAACCTTTTGTAATTGCGTGCCACTATGGAAAATTTCATAGAACGTTTTAATAGGGACAGTGGTTCTGATTCGATGCGAATGTATGATCCAACCTACTTTTTAATCACCATGCGTGAGCTTTGCACCGTTTAACTATTATAAAAATCGTCTTCATTGTAACATTCAAGTTTGCAGAATTAACTGAGCCAGATAAAGGTTTTGTCTTTTTAGTCATACTCTATTTACATATGAATTCCTCCTGGCAAAGTACGAATTCCCTACGCTAACCAAGACTATTGTTTACCTATTTTATTTTATTTATTTATTTACTTGTTTATTTATTCAGTTTTTGATAAAATATCAGTTTCAGATGATTGCAGATCACTTCAGTTCGAACTGCAAAGAAAGGACAAGGCTCTAGAAAATCACGTGATCACTAAACAGGAAGTTCAGAATCAAGACGACTGTGAATTGCGCTGCTACCGAGAACCAAACTGTGTTTCTTACAACTATGGCCCAACAGCAAACAGTGATACAGCATCTTGTGATTTGAACAATCGCACCCATTTACAAGCTTCAAGCAGTGATTTTGTTTTGAAGGAAGACTATATCTACCGACATGTTTTGGTAAGAAACTGAGCTGAGAGTCACTGGAACATTTCGTTTGGTAATATCTAAGCCTAGCCCCATTTATTATTACTTTATCCCATTGCATAATAAATACAGCCAATTATAGGTCTGAAAGGCCACTGCAAATTCGGAATCTCGTCCCCCCCGAGGGCGGGGATAACGTGTATATTTTTGCTGGGGGTGTGCCATTTCCCTCGGTTTACCGGGAAATGATATCCTATTATAGATCAAAACGCTGAAGAACATTATTCAATATCCCACTGTCGATATTAAAAAGTTGTGTCACTCATAGGATTGTCGTTTATCAATTGTAATTTCTTGTTGATGATCTAACAAAATGGTACATAGTTTTGAACATAGATATATTCATTATAGGTTACAAGAAAACTTCACCTGAACAACACATTAAAGAATGCAAATGAATTCTTTGTTTTTTTCTTAATCAGAATTACTGTCAAAGCAGCCCTTGTCCGAGTAGTAATGCCACATGTCAAACTGGTTTCACTGCAGTCGGATATCGATGTATTTGTCCACAAGGATACAAGGGAGATCATTGTGAATCAGGTACATCATCGCATGACATTTCGTTTTTAGTATCTGGAGTGGAACACAGAGCTGAACAAGCATTGTGAATAGCACATGCTGTTAACTTACCGTTGTGGATGGGCTTAGGATCAAAGGGGATTCCCATTAAATAACGACAGGGTGATTGTCGGAAAAAATACTTAATAGGTCACAGAATCATTTTCAGGAGTGATTCACTCAAAAACAAAAAAGAGGTTTCAATGTAAATGGCCCTGGTCAGCCAAGAGCCAGTCTACGTACCAGTCTATGTATTGCATTTACTTCAGTGGCACAGTTATCGGGGACCTTTAAGCAATCGTCACGGTGACGAGGACAAAGGAGGCCTTATAGCCTCGAGTAAGACGGGTAATAACTGAAATTTACTGACGAATCAGCGTTTCCTGTTTCCCCTTTTTAGATATTAATGAATGTGAAGATAACAGTCACAACTGTAAACCTTACGCGGACTGTTGCAATCTTATTGGATCATACCGATGCATATGCAAACCCGACTACATTGGAGATAGAATCACCTGCACAAGTAAATATGTACTTTATTTTATTATCGCTAAATTAAATTAAAAACCACTTCAAAGCAAGCGTATCACACAGTGTAAGCATTACTGCAACACTGCTGACTGGGAATAAGTTATATTTAAAGGACCCACAAAATATATTTTAAGAAATTGGCTTCCCGTACGAAACATTCTACAGATAGTCTTGCCAGAAAGAACCGTGATTTAGGGAGTTAAGCCATTAAATATGATGAACAAAAATCAAATTTAAGTAGCACGCAGTTAAGTAGTTGCACGACAGCAATCTTCCGCTATGCATGCTAATATAAACGAACATGGACCTTATTCACAAGACGGCAGCAAATTCAGGGTTATTTCATGACTGAAGTTTCAATATCCTTATATCTACAGGCCTGCAGCCAAGAGCGGTAGCCTGTGTCAGTCTGATTACATCACCAGCTACAAACAGCTATGAAGTGAACGCTGATCATGGTTCCTGGCCTGCCGATGGATTCTGTCGCGTTCTTCCTGAGATGGAGATCAATGCCGGTAACTCATACACGATGACGGTTGAACTGATGAATGTAATTGGATGGTCAGGTGTGAATTCTGGACACCCGGGAGTGGTGTACAACGTTATCGACGAAAACAACTTTGATTACGTTTACTTCAGGTCAGTTAACTGCTCTTTTAGCTTTCATATCATTGTAGTTTTCGTACACAATAAAGAAAACCGACGACATGCAACTAAGATAGAGTACCTTTCACGGCTAGTAGCTTGTTACAACAGTGGCCGAATACTGGTAACACGATGCAAAATGACTCCACTCGATAGCAAATTAGTAAAAAAGTAAGAAAGATTTTTGGAGTTAATATTTCTTTCTTCCTCTCCCCTCCCCCCCCCCCCCCTTCCCTCTAAAAAAAAAAATAATGTATAGTAGACAGAATGCCATTCGCGTTATTGTTCGTGGCATCAAATGCAAATTGTTAATATAAAATTTTAACATAACACAAACACATTTACTTCACATTACGTACGCTCTACCATGCCATGCCATACCAATATACCACCGTACCGTACCTTACTTACTTGAGGGCCTAGATGGAGTTTACTGTTAAAAGTGTGTAGGCTTGATATTTGTTGTGTTAAGTATTACGATTTTAGTTGATGATCGTCTTGCAAGGACGAAATGACTCAACCCCAAATCTGTTTTTAATCAGCTTCTCGCCTAACATGCTTCAGGATGTACCAGAGTGTTAATTGACTTCATTGATTTACTCAAAAACTTTTAAATTCAGGGATTAAAACGTCGCATGAAAGAACGCAAAATTTGCGTCTGGAGTTCTGCAATTTGGGCTTCGATTTTTGCGCGATATCGATAGAATTTCTATGAAACGTGATAAAATAAATAAAGCCGGTATTTTACCAGAGCATCTGCGCACCGCTAATAACAAATTTTTATGAAACGTGATAAAATAATTAGACGTATTGTACCAGAGCATCTGCGCACGCCTAATAAAGAAGAATAGTCTTGTTTTCTTTTTTGTGTTACGTTTAAAACCTCTGGCGTTATCGTGCTGAAATCATGACCGAATCGCACTGATATCGCGGCTGGTTGATACGCCATATACAGCTGCAACCTAAGTGCAATCAAAGAAATCGCAGTTGAAATCGCGATAGAAATATCATCAAAAAGTGCCTGTTTAAACGGCCCTTAATAGAAAGCAAGACACTGGACCTTCCCGAATCTTAAACAGTGCTTCCGTATCTTCCTGTTTATTTAGGCCGCACAGTCAGGCCGGTTGCTACCAAACCGGTTACATGTTAAATGGACAATTAGCTGGGAGAGCGTCATCATCCTGTCCAAATGGTAGCCCAAGTGGTGGAGTTTGGTTCACTGTTCGTGTTGAAGTCAGATCGGATAAAAGCGTTAATATCTTCCTCAACAATGATCCTGTGACGTCACTTACAGCTCATTTCGACACGAAAGGCCGTGGGGGAGTGTTGGCTTGCAATGGTTACAAAAATATATTCCAGTTCAAGAAATTCTGTGTGGCCAGTAATTAACTTATGACGACCATCATGCACACTTGCAAGCGCAGTCACATTGTAGAAGGGTGAAAGTGACGTTTAGATGTGATGTAATAAAATGAGTGTTGTGTAGTTTAGATGCCCCTTACAAACATACGTACTTTATTTGCAACTCCCCATAGGGGCTTTTCAGTCACAAATGGAAACATAGGCACGCTAAGCGTGCAGGAGTTATTTTTTCATTTTATGAGGGTGGCTTGGGGTGAAACTGGGTGATTGTCCTGTTGGGATGGTTTATGCCATTGGTTGAGCTATCTGTGTATGGCGGCCCACGGAGTCACTTTTTGCACAAAATTTGCTTGCAAACAAAATAGTTTTTACGTGCATTTTGATACATAAGAACTGTTTTATTCAATACACAAATTTTCATCATTTAATTGAAAAACAAAAACTAATTCAATGATCAAAATGACACGTTCTTATTCTGTTTAAAGCGGTTATTTTGTTGCTAGCTTTGTAGCAACCGTAACGTGTTACTTTTGTTTGTTACGGAATACTTTTAGCTTTTTGCCTGAACTTTCCAAGTTTGTTAGTTGAGGAGAAACAAGAGATGTTGCTCGAAAGTCATGGCGATTTCTGAACGCGAAGATTTTGGAGCTTGTCAAGGAAAGTTGAAGTACAAGACAACGTTTCGCATTAGCAATTACGCACATCGCTAGAAATCGCGGACATTGAATGCGGCGAAATTTGATGCATCTTACATTAACCGCTCACGAAACTTGGTAATAGCCGCTGATTCGAAAGCCTGACTTTGGGCTCATATACATCTACGATGGTACACAAAAATGCGGCCTACACAGAGAAATATTTTGTAAAGTAGGAAAACCACTGGTCAAAAATATTGCCTGATAATAAAACTGGAGCAAAAGATCTTTCAAACGATGGCTTCTGCGGCAAAATTGGAGCAAAGACGGCTGAAATATCGTAGCTCAAAGACAGCGGATTTTGGGATTTCAACGTGGACTGCCGCCGTGTGTTTACAGTATGCGATTTTTTGTGGTTTTCTAACGGCAAAGATACAAACGAAATCTAATCGGAAGGAGATGTAAATCGTTTGGTGAGTTAGATTCATGTATAGTTTTATCAAATCTGCTTGCACATTTTTTCGATCACATTCAGTTTTCCGATAATCCCCGTTTATAAACTTTAAGTTTTCGGTTTTCGCCATACATCCTCCTCTACGCCTACGCCTTATAATTTTGGTCTCAAAAACTGTTCGCAGATAACGTTCATGAATACAAATGAAATTCGAAGTCTGCACTTCAATTCTTGTACAATGTGGTTCTTAATACACCAATCTATTGTGTTTCGCTTGCACATTTTTACATTTGTTAATTTGTCAAGAAATATTTAATAAAACATTTCATTCTCCATACATTTTCTTTGTAATTCTTGCGTTCGCTTCTACGGTCAATGTACCGCAGGACATACTATTCGCGGACTCGGAGGTCCGCGATTTCTAGAGATGAAGTGATTTGCCGATAAATAATTTTTATGCATGTAGAAATTTGGTCAAATTTTAACTTTTTCTATAAAAACACATATTTAACGATTTCTGTGAGGCACAATCTTCAATTTCAAGGCATCTGCGTTTGTAAGCCGGATTAAACTGGATGGTTTATCCATAGGTAAAACTGTTTTTTATCGAAGCCGACGCGACGCGACCCGACAGGGAAGACTAATTTGTTCGAGACAACATATTTACGGCTCGCTGAACATAAAAGTTTATTTTTTTATTGTTATGGCATTTATTTCCAACAGTCTAGCGTAGCAAAGCCCTTTTTGATAACATAATTACAGAAGGTTTTAATAAATTCGGGCCGAAGTTTGGAACTTTGTATCGAAGTTCGCAATTTGATTCGCAAACTCGCAACCTAAGGTATTTGACAACTTCGAATTCGTAACAAACTTTCCAATTTTCCAACGAACTTCGCAAATTTGGCGGCAAAAGTAATGACAACATTATACTTTAAAACTGCTGTGTGCAAATGCTTTATGTAATTTTACCACGGTCAGAAAAGCTAGCCTCTTCAAAACGAACGGTCGAATAAGACAAATAACAATTTTATATTGGGCCTTTTGCTGACGGCGTGTGCATTGCAAGCAGGCGAGCGTTACGAAAAACACATAATCCAGGGTTAATTCACAACTCACCAATTCCGCCTCCTACAAATCTAAAGTCTTCGAACGAAATCGCTCACTACAACTGTGTCATATTGCTTCTCCCTTATAAACTACAATTTGATTGGTTCTGATAGTACCTGAAATCTGGTTGGTGTGACAAACATACTTCATTGAGTGACCGAGTCACTGAGTCACTGACTACACGGCCCATCACGCCGACTAAGAGCTATTTTTGAAAAAATAACTCAATAAATACAATAAATAAAAAACATGAATTAATTATACTAATAATCAAAAACTTAGAATCTATCAAATTGTTAAGCTTTCATTTATTTCCTGTCCTTTCTCAGACTTCCATCTAGATCAGTTAACGTTTGTTGATATCTTCTCTTGCTTTAAAGAGAACTTCAAATTTTATACATCACAATATGGAATCCCCAAGTAGCCTAAGAGAGTCGTGTTTTATCGCGCAGCTGCATTCGCGGTCTCGGTTCGAGCCCTTGCTGGGTCACTGGGCAAGACACTTAACCCTCGCAGTGCCTATATCCACCCTGGAGTGTAAGTGGTTACTAGCGAATTGTTGGTGCAGCCCGACAGAATGCTGGGTAGTATCAGTAATAACTGGGGAGTAGGCAATACTGCTAGTCACTTCTACTCCAGAATCCGGAGTTAATCGCCGGGAGCTATGAGCCAGTAGGACTCAAAAGACTTCTCTTTTTTTGCCGTGCAAATTATCTTAATCTCTTTGAAAAAGGTCAGCAATTTACAAAGTGAGACTTTTATGTACTTGATAAATTTAACATTTTAATAACTAACCAGAATAATAAAAATAATATTATATTATTTCTTTAGAGCAATACATCAACACATTAGGTTGGTGACAGTAGTCACATGTACACGTTACAGATCTCTTTCAAGTTAGTGATCTGGTGGCCAC
Source organism: Oculina patagonica (assembly GCF_052425735.1). Classification (NCBI taxonomy): domain Eukaryota; kingdom Metazoa; phylum Cnidaria; class Anthozoa; order Scleractinia; family Oculinidae; genus Oculina; species Oculina patagonica. Next base: position 21,691,568 of record NC_135765.1, read on the forward strand.
GAATCACTCAGAATTGATTCATGAATGCTTTTATTTAATATTTTTTTACGAAAGCTGTTTAAGGTTGTCAATGTTGTGGTTCAATTTCGTCCTTGATACAATTTGGTATTTTCCTTCGTACTTCTGCATGGAAATATATGATTAAGAACATAAAACAAAGGAAATACAAAAGTGTACCATGGGTACACCATTTACAGAGCCTTTATCATAATTAAACTGGTATCTAGTTGGTAGCAAAAAACAGAGCTTCTGCTAACGAATAAGCTGTAGGTGTTAAAGGGTCTGCGTCACGGACTACGTGTCACGAAAACATTGGCCACTTTTTATAGGTTCGTCATCCATGTTATTCGTCTTTAGTTGTAAAAAAAACCTTGTTCATTTTCGGTTTATAGTTACTTCTTTAATTTGGTGTTTTTTCTACGCAAGGAAATTATTATTTGGAGATTTTTAGAAGAACTTGTATAGATCAGAAAAACTCGGACTACATCGTGGCGTAGCTCCTTTAAGTTCATTTTAGCTCTTTTATTTGTTTAACTTACATCATCGACTGTTTGAGTATTTGTTATAGAAAATTTTAAAAATCTTCTGCAGTATGCAAACAAGATTAAAAATATTAGCCTGTTATAGTTCAAGCTCATACTTCTCGATGGCAGTTAAAGTCTTTGCCTTGTTTGATATTTAGTTTCGAATAACTAGCTAGTATAATCACTAACTACAGTTCCCGAGCTAGGGGTGAACCTCCCACCTTTTTTGTTCTGGACTTGCCGCTTGTTACTCACTGCTGAATCACGCGATTAAGGAAGAGAAATTGACATTCGCGAGAGACCCATTCCTATCTCAATCTCTCTTGCGAGCTGCCGGGAGCGATGAACATTTGACCGACGAGAATGACGACCGGCATATAAATAAAGAATCTACAGTTCTATGTATATTATGTTTGGAACTGTTTTGGCTTTCTCTGCGTCATTGCCTTAATGCCTGCATTGTGTCCACGCCCAAAACCACTGTTAATGAAACAATCTCAGGGCCAACGCAGATTCTTCATTTGTTCTGCTCAGCGTCAACTTCATATCAGTGCGTTCCCTCCAGAGGTGAGCTGTCAAGGAAATCCGTAGCCTATGTACAGTCTATGTACAGTCTATGTACAGCCGTCCCGCTCAGCGGAGCGGGACGGCTGTACATAGAACGTCTAACAGCCTTTAAACCGTCCGACCAAATTATTACAGTTAGTCTATAGGTCTATTAGCTGGTTACTTGATTGATAAGTTTATTGTGATTTTCAATAGTGCAGTTTCCTTCGGTCAGAATGGCTGACACATTATTTTTAAAACGGATTATAAAAGTTAAATGACACAAGATAAGATGATGATGGCACTTAAAAGTATCGTAAGGTTCCTAAAGTAACGACCCCTCGAAAGTAGCGAGAAAATTAATTAGACCATCTCAAGTTAATCCCAAAAGCAGAGTTCCCGTAAAAGTAACGACTATTCAAAGGTAAGTAGGTAAAGTCTGCGTTCGAGTCTAATGGCCCATCAGGCAGGAGCTTACCCGTTTTCCGTAGCATGAAGCGACCAGGAGTATTTCTACTCTTCCCTGCATGGGAAGCTTGACCATCGCAGGGTTATCCCCAGCAGTAAATTCGCTGCTTCCCACCTGGGTGGAGATAGGCACTATGTGAGTAAAGTGTCTTGCCCAAGAACACAACGCAGTGACCCAGAGTCCAACGCACTAACCTTATGGGCCGGCACCGCGTCTCCCACCGCCTCTCCAAAGGAATCGACCCTAAATGTTATTTGATTTTGTGAGAAATAACAGTGAGGAATAAACTGATACTAATTATAAAGGCCAGGCTAAACTAGGAAACATTGTTGCGGAAACATTGTTCCTTGTCATGTTTCCTATATATGTGGCTAAATTAGCAGGAAGTAAGGGAAATATTATGCTGCCCGAGTGGCTAAACTAGGAAACAACGTTCCGGGAACAAAGTGTCCCGCATGCGGATAAACCAGGGGGGGGGGGGAGGTGTCTCTAAGGAAGACAATGTTGGTTCAATCATCACTGCCAGTATGACGTCACGATTCGCATGAGTGATATTAAAGATGGCGGGCAAGCGTCAATCGAGAAACGAGTCAAGAATGTAGCATTTTACTCCGTTACCTTCCTTCATTTACTCAAGTCAATGAGGCAGAGATGTTAGCGAATGCAACCGTCTCTCTTCTGCTATTTTTTGGTAGATCAGACATTATATTCATTTTTTAAATCAACAGAAACACCTTCGCAAAGTGTAGAATAATCGATGAAATCTGTAAACAGGTCGAGCTTTCGAGGGTCCTTGCACAGCGAATTTAATTTTTATTGTAACAAAAATAGGAGGTTTGGCACAGGATCTACGGCTCTTGATGTACGTGCAGTATCAGACTTTCAGCATTGGTGGATCTTCATGTCTTTCCCCTTAAAGGTGAAAATCGGAGCAATCAAGAGGAAAAGGGCGCTACACAGTAATTCCAGTTGGTGACCCATCCATGAATTAACCTCGCACGACAGGACTTAACTTCAGCCAGGTCGGATGGAACCTGCGCTTTCATTGGGTATTATAGAAAAAACAACACAGAATAACTTTACTCAAGTCTTTATTAATCGGTAATTTTTTACTACTTGTCTTGCGGCAACGAAATTGAACTCATGTATATTTTGCACAACACGTTTTTCCTCGTTCAAACTACAATGAAAGCGCTTGTTCAATTCAAGCTGGTCAAAGTAAAGGCTTGCCGGGCGGGGTTAACACTTGGATGGGTGCCCGACTCGAAATACCCCGTGTTGTAAGCTTTTCTTTTTAGTTATTTCTTTTTCCAGGAGGTATGCAATTAATGAAATTTAAGAGTCGTCACGGCAAGGAAAGCCACAAAATACAACGGAACTGCACAGATACCAACAGTAGTACATTATAATAAGCCAATGAATGCGAATTAAAATATATGGAAAGAGAATTCTACATGAGATCGCGAAGCAGCGATCGGCGTTGTTGACATGTTCTGGATAAAAATTATACCTTTGCACTCGAACGGAAAGACATGCATATGAAGTTTGGCTAACTCAAGCGACACGGAAGGCCCCGGAGATTAAACGTTAATATTCAAGGAGTAAAACCACCTATTATGAAACGGATTTGAGAAAAAATGTTTGGGTGAAAAGGTGGATGTTTTTGTTGGACTTCGCTTGACCCGAAAGAAAAATGGCGGTCCCGCCTATTGTCCCGTTCAAGAGAGTTAAAAAAAAATAACCAAATTACAGGATAACGGGCGCAAAAAAACAGAAACAGATCATACACACAAAAAGTTAAGGCATCAAACCTAACTACTGGGAAAGAATTAGCGAACAATAGCGATATAAGCACTAATGATAAGCCTTTCTGGACCTCTGCTGTGGCGTACTCACGATTTGATCCCGCTCATCTGCCCAAACCGAGAGAATCGCTCGCGCGTTGCCATGTGACGTCATACTGGCAGTGAAGAGTCGGTGACGAATAAACAACTGGAAACAATAGAGTCACCTCCCCCCCCCCCCCATCCCTGGGATAAACTAAGAAACAATGCTTCCAGCGTGGCTAAACTGAGCAACATATGTTTCGGAAGCAATTTTTTTTGTACGAGAAGCAAAAATGTTTTTGACTTGAGGCAAAAACATTTTTTGTTTCCGTGAAGCAACATTTGTTTCCGCAACATATGTTTCCTGCGTGGCTAAATTGGGAAACATATGCGTCCGCAACAATGTTTACAAGCTTAGCCAAGCCTTAATGACGTTATACTTTGATGTACTTTTCTCAGCAAATTTTATCCATTTCGTCACTATAAACGGTCATAACATTGATAGATTTTTCTACGATTCAAAACTACAGCAAACTTAATGTTTTGCCATAATGTATCTATGGCCACAGCTAAAAAACAGGAGAATTAAGAGTCAGAGAATCAAACAGCTCATGGGATATGCCGGTTAGGTTGCGTGCACGTTCACATCTGAAGACATTACAGCAAAATAGATATCCCTATAAACAATACACAATAATTAAGCAGTCTAAATTTAATAAAGATGTTTTAAGTAGAACTACCAGGCAAAGTAATTATCTTAGACTACCTTTTGTAAAATTTGAATCTACGAAGAAAGCATTTTATTACCATGGTTGTAACGTTTTTAATGAAAACCTGTAATTGTAAATTTTTAAATGAAAACTTGTAAATTTTTAAATTAAATGAACTTGTAATTTTTAATTAAGGTTTTTTTTTTCAATTAGATTTAATGTCGTTTTAAATATTATCCTTATTGTAATGTAATAATGTAGTTTTCATTCTTATAGGGCCTCTATTGAAGGTAGAAGTGGTATCATGTTACAAGTCGCTGATGTGAACACAAAAAAAAACACCCGGCGGATAAAGGCTGTTTAATTCAAATCATTATAACCTTTTCAAAATAAGATATTTGGACCGGCTTAAAATGGATCGAGAATGTTCGAAGCCAAACAGGATTTTAGCATCGCGTGCAAGTTTGAAGGATTAATTTATCTAGATCATAACAATCAATTCTGGCGCTCGCTTCCTGTTTACTGTGTAATGAAAGAAACTCATCACACCGTTGAAACTTTCAGCGCAACAAATAAATATTGTGTAATAAATTTTTATAGTTTCGAAGAAACTTGTACAGCTATGGACAAAGAGGAAGTGTGGCAGTGTTGCGTCGAGCGAGATGTTTATCTAGTATGTAGTCATTGCGTTACGCGTTTGCCGAAAGGTTGCATATAAATTATACAGCAAGTGATCGCAATTCAGACGTCTGTTGTTTCTTTTCGGCCAAAAAAAAAACAAACAAAGAAAATTCCCATTCCTCTCAAAAGACTGAGATATTCGATACAGTTTAAGTTTAATTCAAAGTTTTGATTCAAAATGCAGATTAGAAGAACAATTCGATTTTATGTAATCAGTGTTATTGTATTACACTGTTTTGCAATAATATTATTCGGAGCAGTTCGAAAGAGGAGTTTTGCTATTTTGTTATGAATGAAGCCGTTTAAACTTTTTTCATCCGCGCGGCCGTTCGACATCATCCGTGTGAAGAAAATTTACATCCGTGTAGCCGTTCGACTTCATCCGTGTGAAGAAAATTTACATCTGTGCAGCCGTTCGACTTCATCCGTGTGAAGAAAATTTACATCCGTGTAGCCGTTGGACTTCATCCGTGCGAAAAAAAATTACATTCGTGTAGCCGTTCAACTTCATCCGTGTAACAAAAATTTACATCCATGTAGCCGTTCTCGGTATCCGTGTAGAACGGCTCATCGAGCCGTTTCTCATCCGTTCGCTTGCTGCGCGTTTCTCCGAACACACGGATTCCGCAAGGAACGTTTTCGCGTGAGAGGTCACATTTATAATAACTGAAAGAGCAACCCTGTTTAAATAAAGGCACTCTTCTTCTAACAGTGACGAAAGGCGAAAGTGACCACTCTTCCAAAGTAACGAGGATCGTTACTTTTGTAACTTAAAGGGACTGAAGATGGTTCCCGCTCTGGGCTCAAACCATTCACTATATCAAAGGGACTGTGTCACCGCGGTCACGGATTTTAGCCAAATCTAGGTATGGGAAATGACCCTGAAATTCGGTGAAATATAACAAAAAACCTCTTAAAACAGTGAAGGAACATAGTTTTCTGACCCAGCTAGAACCTAGAAAACGGTTCCATGCGATTAAAATGACACATTGTCTCCCCTGAATGTTGTCTCTTACAAAAGAGAACAAATAAGCGGTAACGGAAGTCAAAATAAGAGCAGCAAGCATGTGCTTCCGCCATGTTTTTCTTCCAAACTCGTACCATGGCGATATTTAAATAGAACATTTGCAGCCAGAAATAGCGACAGAAACACGAATAAAGAAATCTGAAATCAAATGCATGTTGGAGAAGGACAGACTGCTGTTGTTGTACATGAAACTGTTCAGCTGGATGAAGCTGACCGCTGCTATCAACGCAATCAAATCTCCAAGAATCGTTTGAATGCTCATGTCGGCCACAAAGCGCATGCTTCTTGGGGTACGAAATTTATCAACGCTCAAGATTGCCTCGGCGTCCGTGTCTAATTTAATCTTCCCGTAAATAAAGTACCACAGATAAACTCGCATAACAATGGTTAACCTTAGCTTTCTAGCAAGTCTACGGCGCCGTGTGCGAAGCTCAGAAGAATGAACAGTTTAAGACTTGTGAGCTCTGCTTGCATGGCACGGAAAGCTATAGCTAACGGGCCGTAAAACTAGTAACACGTGCGCGACGCCTGGATGAACGAAAAAGATTCTTTGCGCTGCCAAACACACGATGACCTCTGGAATAGCCGTTAAAAGAGGCAGTCCGCTAGCAATGACAGCTCTGTTTAATTCGTTCTGACGGCCATAAAAAGAAATGATGCCATAAACCACTGGCATAAACGAGACCAAAGGCGATGAGACTGGGGCGAGCTGTCATGGCGGCCGGTTGGTGTATTTAACGGTCCGACAAACTATGGCAATTTCGTGAATGTGGAGTGTTAGTTATATCTTGTTGACTTGTTAAACCCGAAAGACAATGATTTAAGTTTCAGACCACCGAATGTCAAAAACAAAAGAAAAGAAACGTGCACGGGAGTCAAGTTCGACCAGTTCGACTGGCGAGGAAGAAGACGTATCGGACGCAATGATCCTAGAAAAACTGTCCAGTATCCACGAGGACATAAAAGCACTTAAGGAGGAACTTAAAGGTGAAATTAGGGCAGTGAAATCAGAGCTGAGCGAGGTAACGAAATCGTTAACCGCCGTGTGGGAGGAGGTGCAGTCTCTTAAAAAGAGAAACAAAAATTTACAAGATCAGTGTGACAGCGCCGAGAGAGAGAACAGCAAATTAAACCAGGAGATCAGCACTCTTAAAAATCGTCTAATTAAGCTGGAAGATTACTCTAGGCGCGAGAATCTTCGTTTCTACAACATTCCCGAAAATCCTGGAGAGAGCAATGCGGAGTGTTCGCGTAAAGTAATGGACGTTCTAAAAGAACTCGGTGCCGAACCAGATAACATAATGTTTCATGCAATACATCGAACAGGGAATCCAAACACCACAGCTTCTTCGAACAGAGCTGCGAACAACGAAGATTCGACGGAGTCAAGGGAAGACGCTTCACGTCCTCTGCGCCCACGACCAATTTTAGTCCGCTTCGTCTCAAGAATGGATTGCGATTGGATTTGGCAAAGCAGGAAGAAACTAATGAACAGTTCTTCCTTCTCTTCGGTATTTATTGACAAAGATCTTTCCCCTGAATCAGCAAAAGAACGTGGAAAGCTCCGCGCCGCTTACAAGAAAGCTAAGGAATTAAACGTCGGAAGAGTATTTATAAAAGGTAAAAATCTGACAGTCAATAGTTCTGTTTATTCAGCGGACAACCTACCGGAGTATCTCCTACCTAAGAAAAAATATTAGCCAACATGCAGACTTATCTCAAAACTTATTACTCTTTGAACTAATTAATGGTATCTCTTACTCTTTAGGATTTCGCGTAATGATTAGAAATATGATTTTTTTTTTTGTCTCCCGGTTAGCTTCGTCATGCTTCTTTAAAACAACTCCGCTAAAAGTTAAAATTTACGCATAATTTACTTGCCATAGTTTGCATATCGTATTCTGTTTTCAAAACAGTAGTCCCTAGGCCCCGAGGGACTATGGCCGTATTTAGGAAATATTCTAGCGGCCTCTTAAAACTTTTATGTTTATGTGTTTGTATGCTAGTTCTAAAGTGCTATGTTAGCAGTGGTAGATTATTATTAAGGGTATCTGTAAAATATTTCCTATTTTTTAGTTTCATTACTTTAAATTTTTCATGGCATTTAATTATGTGCGCTATTACAGGAGACAATAGACTCAACCAAGCTATAGAAATTCGAGGATGTTGTAAGTGTTAATTTCAAAATGCTCTCTTTAAATGTCCGAGGTATTCGCTCTCTAGAGAAAAGAAAAGCATTGTTTATTTGGCTTCAAAAGCAAAATGCAGATATTATCTTTCTCCAAGAGACGTATAGTACGAAAGACATAGAAAACGCATGGAAATGTCAATGGAAAGGACCCATTTTTTTCGCACACGGCTCCAATCGTAGTTGTGGGGTGTTAATACTTGTGAAAGAAAGTTTGGAATTTGATTTAAAAAGGAAAATAGCTGATGAAAGTGGACGATATATTTTGCTGAATGCCACGGTGCAAGGCTGTAATTATATTATGGGTAATATTTACGCGCCGAATAAGGTACGTGAACAGTGTTCTTTTTTCGAAAAACTACAGGAAAAATTAGACAGTTTAATTGTTGATGATGAAAATTACAAAATTATAATTGGGGGAGATTTTAATGTTGTCAATGATCTGGACCTTGACTGCTGCGGAGGTACGCCTAAAGAGAAAGAATCGACTAAAATTCTTCATAGTATTTGTTCAAATTATGATTTAATTGACATTTGGAGAACACGGAACCCAGATTGCAAGCTCTTTACCTGGAAGCAAAAAAAGCCACTCGTCCAAAGAAGACTGGACTTTTGGTTGATAAGCGATATTTGTCAAGATGAGGTGGAGGAAACTAACATTAAGACGGCAATTAGAACAGACCATTCGGCAATAACTATTTCTTTCAATAGCTTAGATGAACAGGCACGAGGCCCTTCATACTGGAAATTTAATTCAAGTCTAGTTGACGACAACTACTATGTCCAAATGATTAATGAGAAAATACCTGAATGGCTAGAGGAGTTTAATGAAGTGCTGGACAAAAGAGTACTGTGGGACTTAATTAAGTATCGCGTGCGACAATTTACAATTAAATATACAAAAGAAAAAGCAAGAAAAAGAAGGCAAGAACTATTACAGGTTGAAGCATCCTTAAAACAAGCGGAGGAGATGCTAGCAACTGATCCATCAGAAACAAATCATGAGAAGTTGGCAGACCTTAAAATGAAATACGACTCGCTTTTTGATTATTTAGCCAAAGGTGCAATAATCCGCTCAAGAGCAACTTGGTATGAAAAAGGCGAGAAAAGCAATAAATAGTTTTTTAGGATTAGAATCCCATAGGGGAACCAAGAGCTGTATTAGAAGACTCTTAAGTAGCGACGGCAGACTTACCACAAACCCTACGAAAATTATGAAGGAAATTGAAAAGTTTTACTCTGATTTGTATGCATCAAATGATGAATCAGTGAATAGAAATCATCCATTCCTGCAAAGAGCAGAAATTCCAAAACTGTCCGATGAAATGAGAAGAATTTGTGAAGGAAGGTTGTCGCTCAAGGAGTGCTTCGATTGCCTTCAGTCATTCCAAAATAACAAGTCACCTGGAAACGATGGCCTCACGGTGGAATTTTACAAAACATTTTGGAATTCTATTGGAAATTTAGTAGTCGATTGTCTTAATTCTTCTTACGAATGTGGTGAATTATCTAATACTCAAAAGCAAGCTATTATCACATTAATAGAAAAGAAAGGTAAAGACAAACGAAATATAGGCAACTGGAGACCTATCTCCTTGATTAATGTCGACGCAAAAATCGGTTCAAAAGCCATTGCTCTAAGACTTCAAAAAGTTCTAGCTGAGATAATTCATTTTAACCAAAATGCCTACGTAAAAGGCAGAACTATACTAGACGCCGTGAGAACCATAGATGACATCTTAGAGTACACAGAAAGGAAAAAGATTAATGGATTGTTAGTAGGAATAGACTTCCAAAAGGCGTTTGATTCGGTAAATCGGAATTTCATGGTTGAGGCACTTTCTGCCTTTAATTTTGGTCCTTCTCTTATTCATTGGGTACAAACATTTTATAAAAACATCTCAAGTACAGTTATGAACAATGGTTACACAACCACTCCCTTTCAAGTTCTTAGAGGGGTAAGACAAGGTGATCCATTATCGCCATATTTATTTATCATTTGCTTGGAAATTTTAGCTATTAATGTACGCCTAAATGAAAACATCAAAGGCATTATAGTAGATAAAGAAGAGATAAAACTAGAGATTTTTGCAGACGACTTAACATCTTTCCTAAGAGACCGTACTTCACTTAACGCTCTATTTGAAACCATCGACTGTTTTTCGTCATGTTCTGGCCTGAAGGTCAATTACGAAAAGACTGAAGCAATGTGGTTGGGGAATCACAACCCAAACCCGCCTACGCTAGCAAGCTGCTCCGATAGAAATATAACAGTCAAGAAGGTGGTTAAAATTTTAGGGATTCACTTTACCTATAATCAAATCCTTTGGAAAAAGTTAAACTTCGATGAGGTTTTAAAATCTATTAGCGAGAAGCTTCACTTTTGGAATTGGAGGAACTTAACGATTTTAGGGCGAATTCAAATTGTCAAAACTTTTGTGGTTCCAATCTTTATGTACAGAGCTGGCTTAGTATGCATGCATAAGGACATCATCAAAGAAACAAACAAGATTTTATTTAATTTTATTTGGAAAGGAAAGGATAAAGTAAAACGATCTTCTCTTGTAAGTGACGTCGAAAATGGAGGCCTGAGGGCACCGCACTTAGAATCAGCCATAAAGACACAGCGAATCATGTGTTGCAAGAAATTTGTTGATTCGCAACAAAGTAGTTGGAAAATATTGCTCTTACACTATTTAAAACCAGTTGGGGGTAAACTTGTTTTAGGATGTGGATTTGATATAAAGAAACTTCCGATAAAATTGCCAAAATTTTATGAGGAATGTTTTCAAATTTTTTCTGAGCATTCTGTAGCGACTGCAGTAAACGTTCAATGCTTGAATAACATTTCTAGGGCGGATATAATCATATGGAACAATAAACATATTTGTGTCGATGATAAATCAATTTTCCGTCACACATTGTTTGAGAAAGGAATAATTACGCTTGAAAATCTTATAAATGACAACAATGATTTAATCATTAAGAATCCTCGTAGCTCAATTTTTACACCGGTAGAAGTGTTTTCTCTGATGCAAGTCATTGATGCGCTGCCAATACAATGGCGAAATTCCTTAACCGCCTGTGGGCACAAGTGCAATAAAGCATTTGTTCTAAATGATCACATTAAATTGCGTTTGAATAATCAAGAAGTGTTGATTAACAAGGCTGTTTCAAAAAACGTTTATCGTGAAGTTCGATCCAAGTATGAAACCCCTCCAACTGCGCAAATGAAATATTCGGAGCAGTATTCTAGTGCGTGCTTAGAATGGCGAGAAATTTACAGTCTATCCTCTAAGGTACTCATAGACACAAAGTCGAGAGAATTTCAGTATAAAATCTTAAACAGATACTTAACAACCAACTCATTTCTTCACAAAATTGGTTTGATTGCCTCACCATTATGTACTTTTTGTGGATTAGAGAGCGAGTCCCTCGAGCATTTACTTATCACATGTTCATTTACCAGTGATTTTTGGCTAGACTTCATTGACTGGTGCAGAAATACAAACATTGTTTTGGAGGAACTTTCTGATATAGATAAGCTCTTTGGAGTTTGGAAAAGAAAAGAAGATTTCTTACTACTTAATCATCTTTTAATTCTAGCTAAATATCACATTTATGAATGCCGGAAGAACAACAACCGTCCATCTCTTCGAGTATTCATTAAAATTGTTAACTATACATACCAACTGGAATTATATGCAATGAAATCACAAAATCAGGAAGACAGCCAAAATGTTAATCTTAAATGGAAAAAATATACCGAGAGTTTATAGATTTCTTAGTGGGTAACTCCTTTGTAGCCAAATAGTATTCTTTAATTTAGTATATAAATTAAGCCATATAAATTGTAAGTAATGGTTATTGTAAGTTATGTAATCCTGTGTTAATTGTATTATTATCAGCAGCACAAAACGAAATCGTATAGAAGTGGAAGTGATTGTAGATGTAATTGTAGTCGTGTTGTAAATGATGTAAGTAGCGATTTTAGTATTGTAATTTAAGTAAGGTGACTGTATTGTAGTGCAAGTAGCTGTGTTGTATAACATTTGTATTATAAGTAGTGTGTTGTAATGAACTGTATTTAGCCTCAGTGTTGTAAGTAGGGTTGGCAAATTCATTAAAAAAAAAAAAAAAAAAAAAAAAAAAAGACTAATTGGGCTGCGAGGATCGCAGAAACCTTGATAATTTTCTTGACCTTTCTGGATCTTTCAGTTTCGGTGTTGTTAGCAATTTCTCTTCCGACAAGTACAGAATTCATAAGTACTATGATTAGAAATAGAGCATTCAAAGGATGCGACCTCCAGGACTTATTGTATATTCCGTAAAGGTAAAGGCTGTGGCAAGTGTCCAAAAACGCAGTCAGTAGATTGAGAATCAACAGATTGAGTTTCTTTACTAAAAGCCAGCCAAACATTGTGATTATGAGAAGAAATGGCCACATTTCGATCACATATGCCTCAGTGGTATCACCAGTCACAATAATGGCTTGAATCTTATGGGGAATCGTGTCTCAATGGCCATTTGTCTTCTCCTCGTAGCAGAGTCAACCGAATTGAAATCCAGAACCAACATTAAAATAGCAAGCGAACCGAGAGCTAAACCTCCAAGAATTTGAGTACAGAAGACATCTTTCACGTCTTTCCAAAGCAACATCCACCACTTTTGGCCGTCGGGATCTTTTCCAGCCCATTTTACTGTCGTCTCCCGGAAGTGAATCGTACTAGCTCCAGAAAGATCGTATCATTGTTGTCGATCTTCTTAAAGTCCTCCAATGGATCATGTCGTTGTATCAACGGATTAGCAGTCCTGCACCGGTCTAAAGCGGCTCTCTTATTGGCTGAATAGTGAGAACAATAGAAAAAAATATTTTTTAAAAAAAGACCACGCATCTTTTGTGGTGATTCCTTTCTCTAGTAGCGGTCCTCTAAATTTCCTAGTTTTACATCCCATATCCAACGAATCTTTCCAGCTTACCGTCAGTATCCCCAATAGCCAGGGACTACATCAGGGTTGTTTCTTACCTAATAGCTTTAAATAGATAACAAAATTAGAGAAATCGATTTTTTACTTCTGCCGCGAAATCAAATTTTTTCTCGCTTTTCCTGACAGTCGCTCTTAACATTCGAAGATAAAGCCAAGATCTGTCAACAGAGTGGACCGTTGAATGAAAATACAAACTGCTGATTTACTTCAACGAGAAAGATCGAGTAACAGGTAACGCTCAGAGTATTGAACTCCTGTACGGGCGCATGAAGGAAAAGCCGAAAAAAGGAAATAGAGATGGATAAATGATTCATTTGGTCGATTTCAATAGCCCAAATTGAGATGTGCACGAAAAATAAAAGACGTTGCTTCAGATTGTATGAAGACACCCTGAGGAAGCTACGACAGGCGCGAATGGTGCAAAGGAGTTTACGTCCAACGCCAGAACATAAAGCAAACGAGCAAATCATAGTGGATCTGTTCCAGAAAACATCATATTTGATAGTAAATATGACAAATGTTCAATCTATCTTAGGAACATATTTTTCCTTCAAATGCAGCGCAAATTTGAAATGTAAATTCAAAAGACAAATTTTGAGACACATTTAGCTAACTAGAACCTAATATGAACTTTTGTTTCTTTTAATCATGCCCAAATGAAAAAGCACAGATAGTGTTCACATAAAAAGAGTACTTCGGAGAAGATCACATGATATGAAATATCGCATTTCCTCGAAAAAAGACGGGGAAAATTATTTTATTTTTCTACCAAGAGAGGGCGATTTTCTGCGGGGGGGGGGGGGGGGATTAATTAATCGAGGTAACGATTATAAACAATTATTGTGCGCAAAACTTGTTCGAAGCTGCTAGAACCGCAAAGAGTTGCCAAACGCCAAAAGTTCCTCAAAAATTGCCGAGCACAATCGGGACAGACCTAGCGCCCCTGGAATTGGTGCACCCGGACAAAATCTGAAAGCGGATTTGGTCCTTGCGTGATTTGGTCCCCCAGCAAAACATGAGTGAAAAAGTAATCAAACTTTTCTTTCGTACACTTGAGGTCGTCAACGAATAAAAGCAAGACCATTTTTAAGTAAAAGGAATATAGTTTGGATGCAAATATAGATGAATTATATAAGGTACGTCCCAGTATACACCAAAGCTTATATTAAAGTACGCGCATCGGAATTGTGTTTTGCCCAAGATCCTGTCGCAACGTTTTCCAACTTTTTTTTTTTTTTTTTTTTTACCTGAGCCGAAAGTGCAAACCAAAAATAACAATTGCGCTTTTTTTGTTGGTTGTGTACTTGAAATAAAACAACTTCAATTAATAATTTCATAGGTGTGCAGAGAGAATTTTACAAAAGCTTAAAATATATACAAGAAAATAAGATTACAATTGGACTCAAATTACACTGTTTTGTTTGTGTTAACTTCGAATTCTTTCTTAAGCATATTAATTAAGAGTTGCCGGCTATAAAACAGCAGTGCCGATAGAGCGAAAAGAGACCAAGATTTTAAGAGGACGCATAGCGCTATCCACTATCTAAAGCACCACTGCAAAGTGGTGGATAGAATATAATTTTAAAACTCAGAGATTCTTTCTGCAAGCCGCTTTGATACACGACGTTAACAACATTAATGAATAGATTAAAATGGCGGTAAATTCCTGGCGGAGTGTTGTTAAAGAACACGAAAATGCATGCTTGTTATAATGAATGCTTCTTCACCATCTTGCGAATTTTTCTCGTGCGTTGCTATGGGCACGGTCACTAGATTGGAGCAGACATGCTCGCTTATGCTAATTTTTTTCACAAGTTTGTTCTTCTGTTCGGTTGGTAACTTGTTGCCTGAAGTAGTTTGTACCGCATGTATGATTCGAATAAGTTGCGCAAAATACACCAGTAGCCGAAAACGTACATTAGTCTGGCGTCCATCTTGGTGACAAAGAAATGGCAAATGAATGATTGGAATAGGACTGACAGCTTCGGAACGCAGCAGTCTGAAACAGGTATAACGAAAATTGAAGAGGTTTTGAAATTAATCACTTCGGCCACTGTAGCTTTTAATTAATTCGGTCTCCATTTCACAGATTTGAGAGTCCTTTCAAAGGAAGGAACACAAGAGAGAAAACTAGCCGGCCACTGAAACTATGGAACAAAACCACAGGCAGAAAGGTAAGCCCATGACATTTTAGAGCTAGTTTGTTTTTCAGCTTCTCTGAATATCCGATGAAATGTATTCGTTCATGAAACAACAAGGAAAACACCCATCAGCTAAAATTCTTTTGCAACAGTGAATTGCTAGCCAGCTTAATAAAATTTTGTGGTACAAATAAATAGATTTTGTGTCACGATTTTAGCGAAATTTAAATATAACCTCTTAAAACAGTGAAGGAACATTTCAATAACACGGCAAATACAATAAAAGGTTCGAATGGCCAAAAGTGACGAAGATGGAAACGGATTGCGATATGGATTTTTGATATATTGTTGGGCTGAACAGTTTTCAAAATTATTCTCGTTTGCTTTTAACTTTAAATTATAACGCCCGAGAGACACATTTGGTTGCAACGAAGATATGGTTTTGTCATTAAGATCCATATCTCGGAAGCAATTTCTTTGCAAACATAATATGAGTTTAATAGCGCGGACATCAAGAATTTATAAACTGACAGCCCTTAATCAGATAGTAAGTTGGGTTCTTCCTCGCGTACGCATCAAAATTCAATCTTCATCGAGTCGTCAAAGTTTAAAAACTTATGAATCTGGCAATTGTTTAATTATCACAGATCTAGCAACAGTTACTTTGCGGAAGGGAAAGGAGGCCTAATATAAGTCACATTTTTAAAACAGTTTTTCATATGCAAGAGAATTCGTTTGTTATAGCCGTTTTAATTTGCGAAGGGGTTATTTTTAGCTTCTTTTTGCTGTTTGGTTTCGTTAAAAAGTTGTATTTTTCAGGTATTCATTTATTTCTTCCATTTCAAAAAATCAAGTACAGTATGGGACCCAGTTCTCGGCCGGGTCCAGTTCTCGGCCACTTTGTGTTTAACGCGCTTTTTCACGCTCCAGTTAAATTAAAAGAAAAAGTTGTTTCCTTCAAACGATAGACTGATTCATATGCTTTAAGTATCTTGAGTTTGATCGTTTAACTCGATATAGAAAGCTCACACATCGAGTTTATGCGGAGGTACTTGTAGGTAAATTTGTTTTCCCAAAAAATTTGTTTGTTTACGGCTCCTTAGAATTTATGGATGTAATTAAATTCCTATGTTATCCGAAAGCCCCCACCAAACGAGCTAATTTTTGGCATGTGCAACGTAGAATAATTCAGCTTTCTGCTTTAGTTAACTTTTCGTTGAACCGTTGTATTTTTTGGTCTTAATTTACTTCGAAATTTTTTCTTGCAACGTTTGCGTATTTGCCAGTTCTCGGCCACCCTGTTCGCTATCACAGCTTAGCGCTTTTGTTTTTAATATAATTTCATCTGTTGCAGCAAGAATAAAAGAAATAAATGCTTTAAAAATAAAGTTTAACTAAATTGCTAAGTTTTGAGCCGACTTTTGTCTTGTCTATTTATATTTCTACAACACCTTTCTCTTTCAAGACCTTTTCACTGCAAAATAAACCTTATAAATGCATTGGTCACACAACGTAATTCTGCGGTTTTGCCAGAACCTGCGCAAAGGCAAGCAACTAGGCGCGTTAAAAACCTTCTTTTTTAAAGAAAAACCTCATAAAATAATTTGGGATCGACATAACATAAATAAATTCACAGAGTGATTTTATGACTGTGAAAATTAATTGAGCCTTTTTATACAGAAAATTACGCACAAGCTTTTTGGTGGCCGAGAACTGGACCCGGTTGGCCGAGAACTGGGCCCCATACTGTACAGTATGAGAGTTAAAACAAAATAAACAAAGAAAAGAAATGGAAAAGGGCAAGATGTAGTAAACTAAAATTAAGGCCCTTGAATTAATTAAAACCATTTATTTTAGGATAAAATTAAACAACATAAAAAGAGGAAGAAGTAACACATTAGTACTGAGCGAAATAAAGCCGGAGCAATTGCAGAATACCCCGCATTTCTAGCTACACTGTGCAGCCAGCTACTCGGCTACGCGTATACGCCGACAAAATTTATTCATAGCTCTCGAAGTTTACTAGGAAAGTGGCTACGCGTCTACGCGTCTACGCAGTCGAAATTTATTTATAGCTCTCGAAGTTTACCAGGAAAGTGGCTACGCGTCTACGCGTCTACGCAGTCGAAATTTATTCATGACATTCGAAAATCACTCACGAACGTTTGTCTATGCCATCAAGCAAATAAAAATATTTGTGTTTCGAAATTGTGACGAGCAACGAGAAACTACAAAATTAATAACACAGTGAATCGATAATTGTCCAAATCTTACCTCGTCCTGTTTCGTATAAAATGAATGTTGTTGAACGGCAATAGCTTTCGACCTTCGAACAAACGGCTTTAGTTAGTTTTAGTGTGCTTCCCTTACAAACAAATAAAAGCTAACCGCAAGCAAACCAGAGTGGAACTAACCGCAAGCAAACTAAAGTGGACCTCACCGCGAAATACACCCGACAAAAATTTAGTCAGCGATTAAAAACACGTTGACGAGTGAGAAAATTATTCTTACAAACTACTTTCGTTCCCAGTAGCGTTTGATCGGACGGTCCGCGTAGCCATTTTCGGTGGCTACGCGGAACAGCTTTAGTTGCGGGGTATTCTGCAATTTAGCCAATAAAGGGAGCATAAAGCCGGTTAAGTGTTCTGTTGAAGGTTTCCAATTATGTCGAACCCTTTCTGTCTGATGGATGCTCAAGATCTTAAATAATTTTATGCAAATAACGGGAAAAAATATTTCGTTCTTGGGAAACAAACGTTGTAATTTTCGAAGCGCTGCACGCGGCGTTATTCTTGTTTTTTTTTTTTTATTTCTGTGGCTGAATTATGTAACTTAGGGCGAATTGTACTTTTGTTTTGTCGTTAATTGCTCATAAAGAATTTTATGAAGAAACTGAATAAAAATCCTTCGTTTTTGTTTGCAATATCTGCGGTAGAAAAGGTCTGACAGAACTCATGACGATGCCGTATGAGATTTCAACAAGCTTGCCAGATTTCACAAGCTAAAATAAAAATATAACGTTACAATGATAAACAAGAAACTTCAAGTAGTTTATAATCGGGCGGTTAATGTTTGACCACTTCTTTTCAGTTCTTTTTTAAAATTGGCTAGAAAGCTTAAAAAGGCACGGCGCAGCACAGTAAAAAAATATTTACAAAAGCAGTCACTTGAAAACTGCACACAAGTCGTGCTTGCGTGAGTCACGGAGTGTGCGTGAGCTAAATTTCGCTTATCGCATCATTTCTTGCCTTATGCCACATGCCTTGCCGGATAAATTCATGCTTAGACATGCAAATATTTTTTTGTTCCAAATGTTGAATAAAATAAACCCAAACCACTTGAATGACAATAAAAGGGAGTCCATTTCACGCCAAGGGAGTCCATTTCACGCCAAAATAAAAAGTACACTGAGGCCATCCCGTTGTATTTCTCCGTTTAGCGTCGTCCGACGACTCAAGTCCGAGTTTCGCACCAGTCAAGAGGTTTGGATAATTGAACCGTCATTTCTTTTTTGATCCACTGATGCATAAACAAATTCCGTCTGGGCTTACAAATAATATTGATTTTGTTCCGAATCTTACATAAAATACGCTCAAACCACTTGAATGGCATAAATTAATTTTGGTTAAAATAAAAGAAGCTGAAAAATCAAGTTCTTGAGGTTTATCTTGCTAGAAAAACACAGCTTTCAGTGGCATTTGCGAAGTCGCGTGATTGAAAGCACGCAAATAGAGAATACCTGACCACGTGTTTCAGCAGGTAATTTCCCCTTGTCCGGCGTACCCTGACAAAGTTTTGCTGGGTTTGCAATTTCCTTTCGATTACAAAAATAAACTCAAAACACTTGCATAACACACGAAAAATAATTCATTTTTCATTTATAAATAGTTTGGACATGTCAAATCTCAACGTGAAAACATTCAGTGTCCGCTGAATCAAACGGACGAATGACACAAACATACACTCCACACTGAACAGATGGCAGAGTGTTCATAATACGAGCGATCGCTAACCGAAACATCAAAACTTGCGTGACCGTGACCAAGGGTCGGCTGGGCCGCGTGCGTCTGGAACGATTTACCGACAAAACAAAAACAAAATTTGACACAGATTATGAATCGGTCCCAGGCCCCGCCCGATTAAAAAGCAAATAAAATAGAGCAGTTGAATGACAAAATTGACAAGTTTATTCTCTGACTTCTGCTCATATTTTTCTCCTCAGTTTTATTTTTGCTATTTCCTGAACCATCATACAGTGGACCAGATGAGATACACTTCTTTGGAGGACCGGCACTTAATGTAAGAAACTTCTGTCATGTTAAATTCTGTTCCAATATCTTAAGTATCAAATATTTTTTCAACTGTGTTACTTTGCTCTAGTCTCTCTTGAAGACTTGAGGTAATGATTGCTTCCCTCAGAGGGGATGTTAACTAGTCCATTGCAGGTTACCACAACCATTTATGTGTCAAGTCACTACAAAAAATAGTCTGGTGTGAAAAGAGACACAAAAGAACACGTCACCTGCTTATACAAGGATTCCATCCAAAAGTTTTATGTTAAATTTTCCATTCTTATTTATGACCTACAATCTTTAATGTGTTGTCGTTTTTTTTTAAAAAAAAAAACTAGTTAAAATTAGAAATTAACTGAGATATCTAGAATTAGCTGCAACAACCATATTTCTGCAACATAATTCATCAGATTATTTTCTGTCCTAGGATGCTCTTCGTGATGATCCTTCTATCACATGGTTGGTGGAATTTTACGCTCCTTGGTGTCCTCCATGTGTCAGATTTGCTCCAACATTTGCTGAATTGTCTCTAAGGTAAATGCACATATTGGGGTCAATTTTTTAATGTACTTGAACTTATTGGTACATTCCAATATACCTCCCTTGACCCTTATTGTTAAAGTCATGTATATGTTGTTGTTTAAATTTATTTTTGGTTTAATTTTTTTAAACCAGTGTGGCTTTTATTTTCCTTTGTTTCAGATAACAATAATGAATGTAAGACAATAAAAAAATCAGACTGATCAGAAAAATTCATTTTTTTGTAATACTTTTGTTATTGACTTTGTTCTTTTCCACAGATACAACCATAGTCACTTAAGATTTGGAAAACTTGATGTTGGAAAATATCCAATCATAACTGAAAAGTAAGCCTGTAAATTTATGTAAAAATTAGCAGACATGTTTTGGACTTTTGTTTTTTTATGTTCAATCTCTGTGATGTGAGGGAAGAGGGAAGAAGGTGAGAGAAGGGAAAGTGATGGTAAGGGAGATGAGGTTAGAACATGTAAAAAAGAGGGGAGGGGAGGGGAGGGGAAGGGAGGGATGGGAGGTGAGGGAGATGAGGTGAGGAGAGGGGGGCGGGGTGAGGTGAAGTGAGGTGAGTTGATGAAACTACAAGTGCAATACCAGTTAGACATGAAATAAGAGGATGTTCTGTTTGCTAGTTTGTTTGCCTTTAAAAATACTTGTTAATCATTTGGCTGTAAAATAATAATACATTTCCTACAAATGATGAATTGCTTGATCTATTGTTTGTTTTTTTTTTATTTCCCAGGCACAAGGTTGATGGGTCCGCTGTTTCTAAACAGCTTCCAAGCTTTTCAGCAATTCTCTATGAAGGAGGAAAAGAGACAAAAAGGAGGCCATTGGTAGATAGGAGGGGTGTTATAACACCTTATACATTCACTGAGGTATGGAGTAGCAGTACAAAAGTCAGCGAGTGATGGCGAGGATAAGTTCAAATTAACGAGGCTTGTAGCGGACTGCTCACAGGCCATTTTATTAAACTATAGGACAACTCTCCCTGATAATCCAGGAGCCTCCCAGACACAGACTGAATCTCCCGAATAAAAAGGACAGTGCTCAGATTGTGGTTTCACACTTATTTTGGCCAATTGTGGGCGATTAGTTTTGGAAGGAATTTGGGATGTCAGTTGCATCGCTGGTGCTTTAGTTTTAGTGCTATGGAAATTAGGAAAGCCACAGGTTTGTTAGCTTACTTGAGCTATTGAGTGTTACCCTCATAAATAAAGACTTTACCTTACCTTACCTTACCTAACAAGTGGTACCTTCAAGCAAAATTGTTGATTTTTTAAGCTGTCACTTTTGTATCAATCTTCTTCATTCTTCTTCTTAGAAAAAAGAATGATTGACTATATTACTTTTGTTAAAACTTTTCCATTCTCTTTTCCTTTACAGATCAACATTGAGCGGGATTTCAACTTAAAAGAACTCAAGAAATCTGCAGAAGAGAGGGAAAACTGAAGGAGAAGAATGCAAAGAAGGACAAAAATAAAACAGAAAAACTGGGACAGAAATTTAATTTAATATTTTAATGAATCTATTGCCATAAACTTTTGAAGTGCGGCAACGCTTCGCGCCCGTCGTTGATCGTTACAGTGAGAGAAAAGAGTATTGAGTATTTTTAAAGGGACTGTGTCACGGATTTTAGCTAAATTTAGGCATGGAAAAATGACCATCAAATTTAGTGAAATATAAAAATAACCTTATAAAACAGTGAAGGAACATTTCAATAACACAGCAAGTACATTGTACAAAAGAATATACGGATAACCAAAACGGACGAAGATTGAAACGGATTGCGATATAGTTTTTTGAAATATTGTTGGGCTGAACAGTTTTTAAAGTTCATGTTGTTTCTTGTAACTTTAAGTTATAACGCCCAGGAGACACATTTGGCTTCAATGAAGCTATGGATTTGTTATTTAGATCCATAGAGGTAATTCATTTGCAGCCGATTAGGATTCATAGCGAGTATTTAGCAAAACTCAATAAAATAAACTTCACTCGGCTGTGACACAGTTCCTTTAATTACCTGTTGTTTTAATTTGACTGGTTTGCGGGATTTTTAAATAAATATTAATATATTCTACAGTCTGTAAATTGCGATCGCAAAGCAGTTATCAGTCATGTTTTGATTTGATTTACAAAACGTTCTGTAGGGGAACCAATCCCTTTTCGGTTGCGCGCCATCGATCCAGATCTCCCGCGCGCAAATTCAAATAGTTCTTCGCGCGTTTCTGTCGTATCCCAATCGTCAGGTATATACTGTTCTTTATCGTTCATTTTCTAGTTAACCTATGTTGTACGGCGCTAATTTCTTTCCGCTAAGTTAAACTGTTTGTATTGACTTTAATTCGTTCCTAGAAACCACCGCATTTGTTTGTCACTGTTGTGTGAGATATAAACGTTATTCAAAGTCGACTATTTATTGCTGTTCCGTTCGCTGCACTTTAATACAAAAGAACATTTGCTTGTCAAAATGAAACAAAATTTCGCTTTTGACAGATAACTTCGCCAACTAAAACACAAAAAGTGTGAAACAAAACATTCAAGTAGAAAGTGTCAGTAAAAAATGCCTGTAAATGTACAACAAATGAAACCAGTTAATTTTGAGATTTTCGCCTAAAACCGACACAACTTCATGAAGTACAATTTAAATTTTCCCTGTTAAACTAGGCTTTAGCATATTCAATATATATATATTCATACATTATTTGGAGAGCGTTTGAAAAGCAGAAAAAACGCTTTCAATGAAATAAGTTAAAAAATTTCGTTGAAGAAGTGGCGATTCTTGTTGTAAAGGTATACTTCAAAACCACCAAAATGAGAAGTACAAGAATCCGCCCAGATCGATCTTTTTCTAATCATCTATGCTTGTAGCTGTCAACAGTCTCTTTTGTCATTTACTTCAGTTTCTTCTATCCTTTGCTTAGTACTTTCTCTTAACTTTCCACAATGTAGACAATATTAAAGTAGACAAAGCGAGTAATAATTATTTATTGAATGGGTGGTTGATCGGTGGCACGCTCCTTGCGAATTAATTCATGGCTAGGTATCCCCCGCGACCTTAACCTTAAAAGTGTGTAAGCAAATGCTTTTAATAGTGATAAAAAATTGGTAACGCTTATTGTCAGCTAACTTAATTTCTTTTTCTTAATATTTCCAGTATGACCGTTAACCAAGCCAAAATATTTTAAAGGAGACAATCCGCGTGGCTGGCCGGGACTTTCTACGAGTTCTAAAGGTAATATTGAAGTTAAACCTTTTAAGTAAGAGAAAATAGCTTAATATTTTCCCTTACTTTAGTTTTTTACGTTAACTGCCTTTAAACTAGAAAGAGGCAGTCCATTTTTTTCTTTCTGCTTTTACCTGAGATCAAGTTAGTAGTAAATTATGTTTTAGCTGTTCATTTAGCAAAGGGGACATGGGAAAAAAGTGTTAATAGTGGTCCAAGGGCGTGATTAATCTTTGTAGATTCTCGGCAATCCTGCTCTATTAGACATCGCGAAATAATAAGTTACTAATCCTGTTAGGTTTTGATAACTCTAAAGATATGCGATGAGTTATTAATCGTGTTATGGTTTGTTTACTATTCAGGTGGGTCACGCGACGAGACCCATTTAGCATCCAAGAACAAGAAAGACACTTATGGTAAGTAAAAACGGTTGTTTAAAATAGGTAAAACTTTTGTATGGTAATGATCATTTATGTAAGAATTAGAAACCTACTCTTCCATTTCTAAACAAGGAAATCAAGTGTCCCTATGATTATGCGAGCTTCGGGTAGAAGCGGTGATTAGCTACTGTAATTATTATTGTTTTTCTGTGTTGCCATTTTGCTCTGTGACACTATTGGTGCTACTTTGTAACCTGACTCTTTCAAATGGGAATGCTATTCGGGCAGACCAATGGTCAATCGAGTAACTTGATGGGCATTTGGGTGTTCCCCTGGTTCTGCAAGCCTACTTGTGGCTATTCGGTTTGGACTCGGGTTCTCCGTGTGGTTTCTCAGTTCAAGACTTCAAGAGTCAGGTCTTGAGTCTAAGTTTCCTTGCCATAGATGCCGTTTATCCTACATGGTAGCTTGTGTTATCCCGTGTTCACCTGAATGTCCAGATTCCTCGTAGACCTTCTGGTTTCCTGGTCCCACTGATGGATTATCGGGTTCTCAGTGATCTCTTGTGTCTCAGCAGTAAAGTGAGCTTCTAAATGATTGGTAGAGTCTTCATTTTGTCCTTGCATGCACCCCTTTTCAGTTTTAAGATAATTCTTTTCGCTGTTGTGCTTTTGTGTGGCCAATATGTGGCTCACGCTTGCAGCTTCATAGTGACACCTGCTTTCTTCCTGCTATCATTGAATATTATGTCCTGTCCTTGTCACGAATTATCCAAAATGTAGTTCACCTCAAACATTATCTAGTTAGTAGTATTTCAAAAGGGCCCATCAGATTTCCTTGTACAAAAAAAAAACATTTTAAAAATTATGACACCAATACTGGCAATAATTTTTCTTGGCAATATTGGTTTGACATTAACAATGCTCAACAACGTTTCTCAATATCTTGTGTTCATAAAATTTTCAACTAGAAATAAGTGATGCCTCCAAAAGAGAAACAATGTACACTTTCTTCCTAATCAATTTTATTTTTCATTTCTGTTTCACATACTTCAACGGGACACATTGAGCATTCAAAGATAGGTAACAAATTTCTGGTAAGTAAAAATAAAATAATGATAAGAGTAAGAAAATGTAATCATCCACTTTGAGGGTGTACAATGCCTTATCTATCTTTATTGTTTTGCTCTGTTTATTTTGTCTTTATTAATTCGTTTTGTTTACTTTGCAGGTTTATAATGCCTTGACTGTCTTTATTGTTATGTACTGTTTATACTTTGCAGGTTTATGATAACGTGAGTGTCTTTATTGTTTTGTTCTGTTTATACTTTGCAGGTTTATGATGCTGTGACTGTCTTAATTTACTGTTATCTTCTGTTTATATTTTGCAGGGTTATAATGCCGCGACTGTCTTTATTGCCAGTTGTTCTGTTTATTCTTTGCAGGTTTATGATGCCTAATGACTGTCTTTATTGTTTTTCCTGTTTACACTTTGCAGGTTTATGATGCCTTGACTCTCTTTATTGTCTCGTTCTGTTTATATTTTGCAGGTGTCTGAAGCCTTGTGACTGTCTCGTTCTGTTTACATTTTGCAGGTTTATGATGCCGTGTCTGTCTCCTTCTGTTTATATTTTGCAGGTTTATGATGCCGTGATTGTCTCGTTCTGTTTATATTTTGCAGGTTTATGATGCCTTGTGACTGTCTCCTTCTGTTTATATTTTGCAGGTGTCTGTTGCCTTGTGACTGTCTCGTTCTGTTTATATTTTGCAGGTTAATGATGTCTTGTGACTGTCTCCTTCTGTTTATATTTTGCAGGTTTATGATGCCGTGACTGTCTCTTTCTGTTTAAATTTTGCAGGTTTATGATGCCGTGACTGTGTCGTTCTGTTTATTTTTTGCAGGTATCTGATGCCTTGTGATTGTCTCGTTCTGTTTATATTTTGCAGGTTTATGATGCCGTGATTGTCTCGTTCTTTTTTTATTTTGCAGGTGTCTGATGCCTTGTGACTGTCTCGTTCTGTTTATATTTTGCAGGTTTATGATGCCGTGATTGTCTCGTTCTGTTTATATTTTGCAGGTTTATGATGCCTTGTGACTGTTTCGTTCTGTTTATATTTTGCAGGTTTATGATGCCGTGATTGTCTCTTTCTGTTTATATTTTGCAGGTTTATGATGCCGTGACTGTCTCGTTCTGTTTATATTTTGCAGGTTTCTGATGCCTTGTGACTGTCTCGTTCTGTTTATTTTTTGCAGGTGTCTGATGCCTTGTGATTTTTTTTTTATATTAGTATCTGTGACTCTCGTTCTGTTTATATTTTGCAGGTTTATGATGCCGTGACTGTCTCTTTCTGTTTATATTTTGCAGGTTTATGATGCCTGTGACTGTGTCGTTCTGTTTATATTTTGCAGGTTTATGATGCCTTGTGACTGTCTCGTTCTGTTTATATTTTGCAGGTTTATGATGCCTTGTGACTGTCTCCTTCTGTTTATATTTTGCAGGTTTATGATGCCGTGACTGTCTCGTTCTGTTTATATTTTGCAGGTTTATGATGCCTTGTGATTGTCTCGTTCTGTTTATATTTTGCAGGTTTATGATGCCTTGTGACTGTCTCCTTCTGTTTATATTTTGCAGGTTTATGATGCCGTGACTGTCTTTTTCTGTTTATATTTTGCAGGTTTATGATGCCTTGTGACTGTCTCTTTCTGTTTATATTTTGCAGGTTTATGATGCCGTGACTGTCTCGTTCTGTTTATATTTTGCAGGTGTCTGATGCCTTGTGACTGTCTCGTTCTGTTTATATTTTGCAGGTTTATGATGCCGTGACTGTCTCTTTCTGTTTATATTTTGCAGGTTTATGATGCCGTGACTGTCTCGTTCTGTTTATATTTTGCAGGTTTATGATGCCGTGACTGTCTCTTTCTGTTTATATTTTGCAGGTTTATGATGCCGTGACTGTCTCGTTCTGTTTATATTTTGCAGGTGTATGATGCCTTGTGACTGTCTCGTTCTGTTTATATTTTGCAGGTTTATGATGCCTTATTTTTTTTTTGGTTTGTGATTGTCTCGTTCTGTTTATATTTTGCAGGTTTATGATGCCGTGACTGTCTCTTTCTGTTTATATTTTGCAGGTTTATGATGCCGTGACTGTGTCGTTCTGTTTATATTTTGCAGGTGTCTGATGCCTTGTGATTGTCTCGTTCTGTTTATATTTTGCAGGTTTATGATGCCGTGACTGTCTCTTTCTGTTTATATTTTGCAGGTTTCTGATGCCGTGACTGTGTCGTTCTGTTTATATTTTGCAGGTGTCTGATGCCTTGTGATTGTCTCGTTCTGTTTATATTTTGCAGGTTTATGATGCCGTGACTGTCTTCTTCTGTTTATATTTTGCAGGTTTATGATGCCGTGACTGTCTCGTTCTGTTTATATTTTGCAGGTTTAAGATGCCGTGACTGTCTCGTTCTGTTTATATTTTGCAGGTTTTTTTTTCCGTTTTTTTTTTTTTTTTTTTTCCGTTTTTTTCCTTCTCTTTTTTTCTTTTTTTTTTTTTCAGGTTTATGATGCCGTGACTGTGTCGTTCTGTTTATATTTTGCAGGTTTCTGATGCCTTGTGACTGTCTCGTTCTGTTTATATTTTGCAGGTTTATGATGCCGTGACTGTCTCTTTCTGTTTATATTTTGCAGGTTTATGATGCCGTGACTGTCTCGTTTCTGTTTATATTTTGCAGGTTTATGATGCCGTGACTGTGTCGTTCTGTTTATATTTTGCAGGTGTCTGATGCCTTGTGATTGTCTCGTTCTGTTTATATTTTGCAGGTTTATGATGCCGTGACTGTCTCTTTCTGTTTATATTTTGCAGGTTTATGATGCCGTGACTGTGTCGTTCTGTTTATATTTTGCAGGTGTCTGATGCCTTGTGACTGTCTCGTTCTGTTTATATTTTGCAGGTTTATGATGCCGTGACTGTCTCGTTCTGTTTATATTTTGCAGGTTTATGATGCCGTGATTGTCTTTTGTTTATATTTTCAGGTTTTTCCGTGACTGTCTCCTTCTGTTTATATTTTGCAGGTTTATGATGCCTTGTGACTGTCTCTTTCTGTTTATATTTTGCAGGTTTATGATGCCGTGATTGTCTCGTTCTGTTTATATTTTGCAGGTTTATGATGCCGTGATTGTCTACGTCTTCTGTTTATATTTTGCAGGTTTATGATGCCGTGACTGTCTCGTTCTGTTTATATTTTGCAGGTTTATGATGCCTTGTGATTGTCTCGTTCTGTTTATATTTTGCAGGTTTATGATGCCGTGATTGTCTCGTTCTGTTTATATTTTGCAGGTTTATGATGCCGTGATTGTCTCGTTCTGTTTATATTTTGCAGGTTTATGATGCCTGTGACTGTCTCCTTCTGTTTATATTTTGCAGGTTTATGATGCCGTGACTGTCTCGTTCTGTTTATATTTTGCAGGTTTATGATGCCGTGATTGTCTCGTTCTGTTTATATTTTGCAGGTTTATGATGCCTTGTGACTGTCTCGTTCTGTTTATATTTTGCAGGTTTATGATGCCGTGACTGTATCGTTCTGTTTATATTTTGCAGGTTTATGATGCCTTGTGACTGTCTCGTTCTGTTTATATTTTGCAGGTTTATGATGCCGTGACTGTCTCGTTCTGTTTGTATTTTGCAGGTTTATGATGCCGTGATTGTCACGTAAATGAGTCGCAAAGCGCCCAGTCGTCGCTACTGACAAATACAGCATACTTTGCCTCCACTACACATCCGGACACACAAGACATTGATTAAATTGGGTGCGTTGGCCAGCTAAGCCATCGTCATGTTTATTCCATCTCAACATATAATACAAGGTATGAATAAAAGACAAATACTAAGTGCACCAAAGCCGAACACGAAAACCCCTAAAAACCAGCAAGTGGAGAAAATGGGGAACGTGTGGCCCCGACCAAGGCAGTGGCGCAACCCTTGGGGGTTTATGGTATTCATATTTAACTACTGTAAACAAATACTTTTCCAAATATACGATCTTACAGTGATACAATTCTGATAGCAAACCTAAATATTTAAACAAGACGAAGCGTCATTCGAAATATATGATCTTACAGTGATACAATTATTTAAACAAAACGAAGCGTAATCCTGCATCCACTGATGACATAGGAAAAACAAATATAACCAAACATTGACCAAAACGTAGCGAAGGCTGACCGTAGAATGTCTCACCTTTCTAACGGCCACCTATTTAAACTCAAATCCCACTATACACTGCGCACCTCAAACCCGCACCCAGCCCTCTGATCCGTGCCGGCAAAATAGTAATTTATGCTAATTTAAGATCATCACAAATTACATTTCCTCCGCGAAAATAAAAAAATGCTTGAACTGACAGACGTTTGAATTCTTCCATGATATGTTCGAACAACAATGCCCAGGATAAACGTTCTACTCATACTAACTTCATTCAAGAAAAGTCGATATCTTGAAGAGATCTTTGATTTACTAACCCACTAATCAGTGGCGGTGAAGCGTTTTGGAACGTGGGGGTGGGTGGGGGGTCTCCGGCGGACGGGGGGCGGGGTAGGTGGTTGAGTATTAGACTGTCTGAAAAATTCTGGCAGGTTTTTATATTTGTTGCAATTTTTTTTCCGTTCTAGCTACATTTTGTATCATGAGCAGTTTTTACACCGAAGATTTCCGAAGATACTGAACGTTGTTCGAAACCCATATACATGTATCTGATGAACGAGTTTTACCGAAGTCTTCAAAGAAAGTTTCGATGTTTGAACCTTCGATCGTTCAGTATTAAAAACAGCAAGCCAGAAGTCATCCGTTTCTTTGCAATTGTTTTCAGTGAAAGAAATACCTTAAATTTAAAGTTTTCATTTTAATTTCTAAGGACAGTTAAGACGATCCTACTTCATGGTGCTTCTTGACCCATGCTTCGTCAGAGGGTATAAAATGAGGCTCTGAAGTCGCCAATATCAAACATAACGTCAAAAAACAATCTGAACAGTTTGTGAACCTCTACTAGTAGCATTATGGAAAGAGGTTTCTTAATGGGAAGTCCTACAAAATATTTACTTCGCCAATACGATCGTGTTGAAATGTCTACGAGAGGGAATATCTTAACAAACCATTTTTACACTGCGATCGCGATATTTTTGGCACCAAAACGTGCCCGTCACTCCCCCCCCCCAAATTTTCGTTTGGGGGTTTCAGCCCCCCCCTGCTCCGCCACCTATGGTTCTCTTCTGTTTTCTCCTCAGTGTTATGATTTATTGCTAACCTTGTTCTGTTGTGAAGTGCTGGAAAAAAGTTTCCATTTTTACGCAATCAAATCCAGCTATCGACTTAGGTTTGTTATGTGCGACTGAACAATAGATGGAAGCCTGCGCTATACAAATTGTTATTATTTATTATAAAAGATACTATGAGGTGGACAATGATATTTTGTGGCCATAGGCTCTATTTAGTTATAAAAATTGTTTTACATGGCTATAGAAAATCATGAAAACTTTTGACTTATCACATTTACTTTTGATCAGTTTATCTTTAAAATCACTGTCCCCTTTTAAGTCTTTAAAGAACAAATGACACGCAATTGCTAGCAATGGAAATAGGTACCACGTGACATAACGGACCAAAGCCCACAAGGTGCATGCTACCAGCATGATGACGCTGACCGCCGGTACTGCAGACTCATTGCAGAGGTCAGTGGATCAGCAGGATGAATCGCACGTCATGTTTTGGCCTTTGAGATCCTTGCTTGTATAGGATTTGCACGACTCGAAGTTATCCTTAGCGTAATCGCAGAGGTTAGTTAATTGACATCGATTGGCATCGGCCAATCGATGACCAATCGATAGTCACAAATAAAATTTCCTTAATTACATCGATTGCCATCGATTGCTATCGATTTTCATCGATTGCCATCGATTCTTATCGATATCTTGCGGTGTACTTGGGCATACCCAGAACAATTCTCCAGGATATCCGTAAAAAGATTTTCGCAATCGTAAAACGACTGGTCGTGACCTGACCCGGAGACCTGAGCGCACGATGTCTGAAGAAGCGGATAAAGCCGGGGAGAGCAGCGGAAGAAGGGACGTGCAGAAGACATGACTGTGCAACTATTGAAAGAAGTTCTCCGTGAAATGGGTGTACATTTTACTCAAAGCGGCAGAACTGAAGCGGAATTAATAAATAAATTCACGGAGGCTAGAAAACAGGCTAACCAGACCACCGACGCGGATTCCATTCATGACTATTGTGAAGCTACCATCAACAACAACAGAGCCACCAAAGCCGTAGTTGACGACGGAGGTCGCTCCTACTCGACAAATAGACCCGGCAATGGACATACTACAAATCGACTGTGGTATTTGCTCCTTTACTTGGTTTTCCTTTTAGAGATAATAGTAATCTACCTAGACCAAGCCACTTATCTCCAAGCTACTTATCTCCTGTTGCTGCTTATTTAAGTTTATATTTCTACACTGATTTGACAAAAGGTTGACTCCGCGAACCGTGCTTGAAGGCCGACGTTAGTAGGCCTTCAAGCCAGTCCCGCAAGAAAAAATTGAGGGGGGGGGGGGGGGCAACGTCTTGGAAGGTTGTGCCGGGTAGCAGAGTGGTAGGGCTACCAGCACTAGGGAGCCCAGGGTCAGGGGTTGAATTGCTGGCTTTCTAGGGGGGTGGGCATAGTGGAGTGTTTTTGTGTCATTTTCACCAGACCTAGCCAGACACAGCAAGGTCATGGTATTTTAATGAGTATTTTCTTGTGACTGTCAGGCAGCTGCAGCCCTGTGGCAGCTTGGCTGTCAGCGGGCTGGACTAGGCACTCTGCTCGACCCCCCCTGGTCCTGGTCTAGCCAGGGGACTTCAGGGGGAGGGAGGGTGGCTGTTGGTTAATTTCAAGCCTCTTTTTCAGCCGGCCGGGCACCTTTTGTTGAAACAAGTTAGAAATATATTATCATAATTATTTACCATCCACGTGTTAACCGAAATTTGTCGTGTGGTAAGAATAACTACCTGATTTTCGTCATGCGGGGGTTGCCAATATTAAGAGCAAGATCTTGAGATTCAAGAGTACAATAACATTCGCAACGTCCCCTTCAGAGAATTCGAACTTGTACCGATGTATCGACAAATTTCTTGTGTGAGCTGCCGTTTTTAATTTTCACTATTATTCACTTTTGGTTTATAGACTTTTTAAATAAATAATATGATGTGCACTTAGTGTGCAGTATGCTTTATTGGTGTTGCATGTCATTGTCAATGTTTGCTGTTTATATTTAGTAACTTTACCGATTTTACATTGTTTAAAATTGCGTTAAGCTTAACAGTTACAACTATTGCTTTTGCAAACGGCTATTTGAAAATTTCATTAGTATTCTTTTCTGTATTTTTCTGTACTGCATGTCATAAAAGAATATCACAAAACTACTGTCGTAAACTTTAATTGTTGATTTTAAATTAGATTATGATAAAAATGTTTCAACTTGACATTTTGCGTTGGTTCAAGCTTTTTCTTCTTTTCCAAAGAAGTCCAACAAGAAGCTGATACCCAGACAATGAGAATATTTTTTCCAAACGCTCGCATTTGTAAGTTGACTGCGCTCCGCGCCATCAAACACACAATACAAAATAAGGGCTTTCTGTTGAAAGCATGCCGTACGCTGTCTAAATGCGGTGCTACACTAAACGAATTTACAGGCGGTTTTTAATTCGTGTTACACGGTCGGTCTGTTCAGTATTCTAGGGGCTCTAACTTACCTTTTAGATATTCCTTTTGCCCGGGTTGTATCAAGGCGTCCAATATCAATTTATCAAAACCTGTCAACAATACAATACAATACAATACAATAGTCGTTTAATGTGTCATACACTTAGCAATAAGGACCAGCTAGTTAAGTTAGGATGAATAAACAGTCGTTCAACTAGCTACAGTTTTCTTTTTAGTAAAAACTACTGAGTCTCTCTCGTTGTAGCTGATTGTCTCTGGTGAAGATACCCCGACTGTCTGACAATAAAATGAGGACAATTGAACGTGTGGGTGATGCTGAAAACGTGGTCTTTCTGTTGTTTGTCCATGATACTTTAATCGGCGTTGATGATTAATGGTTGCATTAAAATGGGGACTTCTGGATACATGAAAACCCTTTCATAACCTTGACAACGGCGATAGCGTTCACAAGAATTCAGAATGACTACGATACGAAAGCTGACGTTCTGAAGAGTCAATAGAGAGATTAATTGTCATAGTCTATAAGATTCGAACTTTGGCCGGACACCGTACCTCACACCGATTTCGCTGAAATTTGGCATGCAGTCTTGTTTTAGGGTCCTAACTGCCAAATGTATATTAAAAAGTTTCAATTCTTTTTATTTTGGAAAATATCGAGAAGGCCGATTTGAAGCGTCCGTGACGGCTCGCCAACATGGCGGATCGAAGGTGTTCTTGTTACTTCGACACTGAACCTGCCGTCACAGTTTCTCGATCATACTTGGCATAGTTATAAAGAACTATCTTTCTTCTTTCTATATATCAAAATAGATTCGGCAAATGTTGAGTTTGGATGATCAACGGCCAAGAAGTTCGAAGGTATGTTAACGATGTTTTGAACAGTCTCAAATTTACTACAAAATGAAAGGCTAATAACTCCACTGTTATCTCGATTTAGAACTAGCCATTTACCATGAACAAAGCTTGTTCATTGGTGAATTGATTCCATTAATAAAAAAATTGGGGAAATGTAACCGTTAAGAATAAAAAATTATGGAACCTCTAGTAAATTGGCCATTTCAGCGCCATTTCAGCGGATCAGCTCATTTAACAGCAAATAATCGGGAGAATCATGAAAGGGTTACAGTCGTTTATAATAAGCAGTTTCCATGTATTCTTTGCTTATCTTAAACAAATACATGATCTTTGCCAAAGATATGGCGAGTTTTGAGCGTACGATCGTTTCTCCAAATTTTTATGTCGGCAACTTTATTTTATTTGTTGTTGAGATTATATGCTGTTGTTATTCAATATTCGTTTCACAAGAACTTCTGTTGCTCGCATTTCCCAAATCACTGTTTAAGAAATTGCCCATTCCGTAACAGGGTCATTCTTACTTTTTCTTTAAAAATTACTAGGAAAGCAAGAATGTCATAAAACGGTTTTATACTAGTGAAAATACCTTTCAGACATAACTTCAACTGTTCGTGTTATCTGGCTGTTTTCACAAATATGCAAATTAAGGAATTCTTATTTTACGCTTAAAGATTTCTCTAAATCTTTTCGCCTACCTTTTGGCCAAACGAAGTTTTGTGTCTCCAGGCAGAATGCTCGTTATCAGCAATGAAAGTCGAAGAGATACAGAAGCTCGAGTAAAATTCTAACTGCTGTGAAATGAACATCGTTTGAGCTTGACGTGACGTATTTATAGATTGCGCTCGAGCTCCGTTAATTAAGTTTATTCATTTGGCGGTCAGATAAAAATCAATGAATGATCAGAGTTATTTAAGTCCATTTCTAAGCACGAGAGACACGGAAGTTTGTTTCAGAAGCATTTATGCATAGAAATACCGGTTTATTTTTGAGCGGTCAATCTGCATTTATAATAGCTGGGAGTTTGGGGTGTTTTTTGACGAGTTTTGCTGACGAGCAGCGGGAAGTGTTTCTTGAAGCACTGATAAAAAATAACATAACAGAGCTCTTTCATCAGCCAAAACAACCACTTACGCAAATACCACCACAACTAAAGCCCTGACTATTGTTCTCTATTTAAGCCTGTTGGAAATTGTTTTTTTCATACTGAGGTCTAATTATGCCCGCATTGAAAACTGGGGAGAAAATGGAAAAA
This sequence comes from Oculina patagonica, assembly GCF_052425735.1. Taxonomy (NCBI): domain Eukaryota; kingdom Metazoa; phylum Cnidaria; class Anthozoa; order Scleractinia; family Oculinidae; genus Oculina; species Oculina patagonica. Next base: position 21,725,962 of record NC_135765.1, read on the forward strand.
AATAAAATGAAAATAAATTAGCATACTAAAAAAAATAGTATGCTAATAAGGACAAATTTCCAAACACCGTCACTGTTATGATTTGTTTTGCTTTAAGCTAATGAATTATTAACAAGTTTGTGAAACATTCTAGAATGGAGCAGTCATGATGTGATTCTTCCTCAAAATGCCTTTGATATGAATTCAAAGGCCAGTTGCATGAATATGCTGAATCTGAAGCCATACCTACTTTTTCTCTGTTTGCCTACCTTGAATGGCAGTAAGTGTTCGAATTTGTTTCTGCTTCTGTTTCACTTTGTATCGTTTTTTATTATATATTTTACTTATGTCTGTTTGAATATCTACATTCCCTAGTAGCATTCTAGAAAATAGCATTCTGACGCTTCATAGATGAAAACTTCTGTCGTTTTTTTTAAATCTCTCATTGTTTTACCAAGGTGCGTGCTTTGTTTTTACATTTTTGAAAGATACTTTGACACAAAAAGTTTCTTAAATTTCACGATCATTGGCCATTCGCTTGGAAATTTTATTTTACTCGATTTGAAAACCTCAAACAAGTGTTTGTTATTGCTCGATAACTTTTCGAAAAAAATGATCACTAAGCAGACATTGGATCGAGTTATAGTAAAATTCTAACGTTTGCTCTACTAGCACTTGCCTCGTAAGACGCTGTTAGATTAAGGAATTTTGCAAGAATTTTTTTTGCCAGTTGCGGTGTTGAATTACAGAATCGAATACAACAGTACATGACTTTAAAGGGAATATTAATACTAGGCGATTAAATTCAGTGACTTAATTCATTCCGTGGTCCTCAATAATAAAAGTTGACAAAAAAAATAATTCTGAATGCACTAGCTTTTGTTTACTGGGCTTCCTGTATAAGCATGATTTTTGAAAGAAGCAAATTGATCCACAAATAGCAAATTTTAACAGTGTTTTGTGATAAGGTCTGCGTATATTCATTTTTGTATTCCTTGCGGTTATTTTATTTTTTGTGTTGTAGAGAACGCTATCAAAGATGTTTTCTTAAAACTGCTAAATAATTCAAGTTGCTTAACGCATGGGATCGTACGAATAATTCAAGGTTTCTTCGCATAAAAAATTTTCTCAAGGTATGCATGAAAATGTTCCTTTATGTTCCTTCTAAAGGATCATTACAGAAAATAAAGGAACCTAGCTACATAAAGCGTGGTATTTTTTTTAATTTAGAAGTTCCATTTTTCAAGACATAACAATTGTTTTAAGTCAAGAACACAACCAAAACCTCAAGAAAATGCGAAATAATTAATTTATCACGCTTAGGGTCAACAATGTCAAAAAGAATGTTCAGGATTTACAGTGAAGCAATAATAATTTGTTAGTCGACAACAACCCACGCTTATCCTGAAATGGGCGTAACATATCGTTCGCGAATAACGCTTAGGAAATATGCTAGAAAAGTGCTAAATTTTCTCCTCGAGTTACATCTTCAGATTTATACCATGCCATAGAAAATACAGCCAATCAGAATACAGGAAAGCCGTTGTATATTCGACGGTATTCAACCCAACCTTCCCATCGTGCGCTGCGATCTTATTCTCGATGAAATTTAGTGAGCGTATTTTCTATGGCATGGTATAAAATAGTTACACAACACTTTCTCGTGGTATACTATGAAATATCCCACTTGTCACTTGTATTTTCTTCGTATACACACTCGCCTAAAGGCTCGTGTGTATACCGAGAAAATACAAGTGACTCGTGGGATATTCCATAGTATACCACTCGAAAGCGTTGCATAACTAGTATATATCTAAGGTACCATATCCTGATTACGTCTCCTTGTTTATAAATTCTATAGCTGCAATTTTTCAGGCGTTAATTGTTTTATTTTAACTGTAAGAAAGTTTTTTGTTCCGAGAAATCTTAATTACTCAAAGCTAAACATGTTTAGCGAACAGCGACGTTTTGGTTTTTGGATGCCTTTTGTGATTTGTGATTTTTACGAGGACTCGTTTTGAGACAAAGGAAAAGGGTTACTCGAAAATGGCGTATTGAATAAAGTAATACAAAGAGGATATTACATGGTTGCTTGGAGATATGAAATTTATCTTCTCGTGTTCAAATTGATATCCGATCCCACTCGTTCGCGCATTCTGTTTATTATATAAACCTACTAATTACGATGTTTTTGACGATTTTCCGAAGATTTCCGACCATTTTCCGAAGATTTCCGAAGATTTGCAAAATGCTATCCGAATGTCGTACGAATGTTTCCGAACATTTTCCGAACTTTTCCAAAGATATCCGAAGATTGCCGAAGATTGCCGACGAAGATCCGAAGATGTTTCGACTTAATATCGATTTACTTTGGCTCATTCAGCATTTAAACAGGGCAAACTTGTCAGAAAATGTTTTGAAATCGATATCTGCACATGTGAAGATCATGTTTAAATACTACTTATTAACCGAGAGTGAGGTCATTACAGGGGAATCTCAGACCGAGGCCTTGATGTATTGACCGAGCGACAGGGAGGTCAATACATCAAGGTCGAGGTCTGAGATTCCCCTGTAATGACCAAACGGACGAGGTTAATAAGTTATTTGTTATATGGCCTTTAAAGAGTATTATCAAGAAAAAAAAACACTGGAGGTAAAACTCGCTCTCGCTCTCTGTGGCTCTCTTCGTCGCTCATACTAAAGAAGTATCGGTATGCTTATATTTTTCTTTCAGTTACTGTATTGAAAAGATAGTTATATTTTGTCGGCATTTTTTGTTGTTTTTGCCCCCTCGCTAGTAGCTTTTACTCACAACTCAAAAACCCGTCGAGCCGAGAAAAATTCCCATAATGCCCGGTCATTACAAGAAAATAATGCCCGCTCAGCAGCCAATCAGAGCGCGCGTACTATTGTAGCCATATAATATGTATTTATTTTCACGTGTGAATATATGATTTTATGCGCAAAAGATTTCCCGGTATTTCACTGATGTTTATATAATAAACTGATATACTTAACCGCAGGGAAGTTAAAAGAGGTTCTTCTCGCAGGGTGAGCCTGTTCATACATACTCATAAATTGATTGTCTGTGGCAAAGCATGAAATCATAAAACCCTAAGCTTACCTCGCATTTTCAGCAATGTTATCCCAAATACTTACTGTAACACAAAAGTAAAAACATTTTATTTTAACACTATTGTTTACGCTGTTGATTTTTTGATAAAATAGCTATTTCAGATAACTGCAGATCAATTGAGTTCGAGCCGCAAACAGAGGACAAGGCTCTAGAAAATCACGTGATCAAAAGCATGAAAGTACGTAACCAACTGGTCTGTGAATTACGCTGCTACCGACATAGGGCAGAATGCGTGGACATCATTAATTATTCATAATCCACGAAGCGGCAAATTTGAATACGAGAGCGCTCACAATAAGAGAAGAAAGGACTAAAATTGGTCAAGTAGCGTTGATTAAACTTGCTTCGGCGCTTTATAGAAGTCAAAATCTTAAAACCTACGCACGGCTCTTTGAAGAAGAATGATGTACCTATAATTTAAGCCTAAAATGAAGAGCATTAAGCAAAGTGGAAGGACTATTGTTTTGAACTTGAAAATACAGCAAAAACATGGTATTTTAGTATGAAGACCATTTTTGAAAGTGATTTTAAGAACATTTTACACTGTTTCGAGGAAACCTACGCACGGCACGAAATGCAAGATACCACTTTCCTTTAACAAAATCCGTTTTAATTTTGAAAATTTACGAACTATAACCACTATTGTTTTGAGTTTGAAAACTGCTGGTTGAAGTTGCGTTTGAAAATGGCGCGTTTCGAGCAAGTGGGCAATTGTTTCAAGCCTACGACTGAATGACAATGGTCACCAAGACCAAAACAATACCCATTCAAAAACGCCACTCGTGTGTAAAATGGTTCACAATTGCCGCGAACTTTAAAACTGAGCTTACTGTGCCAGCTGACTTATTCGAATAGCCGACCAGATCGCGCAATGAATAACATCGAAAACGTCAGCTATCGGGAGCTATGAACTTGAAACCTCGATCAACTTTTTTTCAAACTAGTGAACCCACGCTTTGTACATCAAGTTTAATTCAGACTTGTAAGAATGCAAAGCGTTATCTGTTGTTTTTTTTTTTTTTTTTTGACGCTATGAACATGAAATCTCGATTAAGTTTTGTTCAAACTAGTAAACCCACGCTTTGAACATCAAGTTTAGTTCAGACTTGTGAACATGCGAAGCGACGCTATGAACATGAAACCTCGATTAAGTTTTATTCAAACTTGTAAACTGCGTTTTGAACATCAAGTTTAATTCAGACTTGTGAACATGCAAAGCGACGTACGCTATGAACATGAAACCTCGATTAAGCTTTATTCAAACTAGTGAACCCACGCTTTGAACATCAAGTTTAATTCAGACTTGTAAGAATTCAAGGGGACGCTATGAACATGAAATCTCGATTAAGTTTTGTTCAAACTAGTGAACCCACGCTTCGGAACATCAAGTTTAATTCAGACTTGTAAGAATTCAAGGGGACGCTATGAACATGAAATCTCGATTAAGTTTTGTTCAAACTAGTGAACCCACGCTTTGAACATCAAGTTTAATTCAGACTTGTAAGAATTCAAGGGGACGCTATGAACATGAAATCTCGATTAAGCTTTATTCAAACTAGTGAACCCACGCTTTGAACATCAAGTTTAATTCAGACTTGTAAGAATGCGAAGCGACGCTATGAACATGAAATCTCGATTAAGTTTTGTTCAAACTAGTGAACCCACGCTTTGAACATCAAGTTTAATTCAGACTTGTAAGAATGCGAAGCGACGCTATGAACATGAAATCTCGATTAAGTTTTCTTCAAACTAGTGAACCCACGCTTCGGAATATCAAGTTTAATTCAGACTTGTAAGAATGCGAAGCGCCGCTATGAACATGAAACCTCAATCAACTTTTATTCAAACTAGGAGGTAGGCGCGACATCGTTGGTATATCGTGAAGAATGACAAAAAGAAAATCTACGTGGGTACCGTCTAATCTCGCCGCCTTCTAAACGTGCAGGGAGCATTTGACACGAATTCATCGGTAATCTACGTATTTGTGCCACCGAAAAAATAAAATATTTATGTACTTTTCGGCTAAAAAACAAAGAGAACTTTAACCGCTGCATTAACGAAATTGAAATTCCTGTTCGAAAACGTTTTTAAGGATTTTTGATTAATTTTGCCAGATTTATGTCTCAACCCAAATTTATTAACATCAACAGCCTTGCACTGTTTAACTATTTAAAAAAAACGTTTTCATATTTGGTGTTATGCGACGTTCAAGTTTTTAGAATTGAGTAAAAATAAGGGTTTTGTGTTTGTGGGCATACCCTATTTACATATTTTATTCTTTTTTAATGTCAGTTTCAGATAACTGCAGAACAATTCAGTTCCGGCCGCAAACCAAGGACAAGGCTCTAGAAAATCACGTGATCACAAGCATGCAAGTACGTAACCAAAATGTCTGTGAACTGCGCTGCTACCAAGAACCAAACTGCGTGTCTTACAACTATGGCCCAACAGCAAGCAGTGAAACAGCATCATGTGATTTGAACAATCGCACTCATTTACAAGTCTCAAGCAGTGATTTTGTATCGAAGGATGATTATATCTACCGATATGTTTTGGTAAGAAACTAAGCTTGGAGTTACTAAAGCATTTTTAGTATTATATAAATGTCTTCTAGGTCTGAAAGGCCATTGCAAATTTGGCATCTCACATATATTGTCTCACTGTATTGAACTTTACTGACCGAGCTTTTTGACGTTTGTTACAACTTTCTGTAGGATTGGTTCGAAAATTGAACTGGCTGTCTGAGTTTAAAACTTAAAAAAGTATTTTCGAAACATCTTCGGATTCCCTCGGAAATGCTCGAAAATATTTAAAACTTAGGACAGTCTCGAGAATGTCGAGGCTGAAACCACCTTTGGACAATTCGTCAAGCCTGCTCCATTTCCGAGGGGGATAGATCGTCGTGAAAGCCCGAAGGGAAAAGACAGATCAAAAACAAAACAGAACCTGAGTGGATTGAGGAGGGTGAAAAGAGGAAATGCAGGCTTGTAGTATTCCTAAAGGCCACAAAGGCCAGCAACTCGAATTCACAGAGTAGCACTTTCACATACGCGCTAAGCACACAAAACACACTCTTTCGCTCGATACGTGACCACAGTTTCCCGCGCTATGAGAGTCCCGGATGTCTACAAATGGGCAACACTACAACGCTACTGTTCAAAGTTATTTGTACTAGTCCATTAACTTACACCGAAAGAGGCGTGGGCTAAAAAAATTATGCAATACTCCTCTGTCGATGCTAAATAGTAAAAACACTCGTGGGATTTGTCCTTTATTAATTGTAATTTATTGTTGATTTAAGAAAATTTTACATAGTTTTGAACATTTTATATAGTCATTATAAGTTACAACTAAAATAAAAATGAACTACACTGGCATGCAAATTGAACTGTTGTTTTTGTTAATCAGAATTCTTGTCAAAGCAGCCCTTGTCCAAGTAATGCCACATGTCAAACTGGTTTTACTGCAGAAGGATATCGATGCATTTGCCCACAAGGATACAAGGGAGATCATTGTGAAGAAGGTACATCACCATATGATATTCCGTTAAATTTGGAGTGGAAAACAGAATTAATAAAGCATCGTAAACAGCAGTGGTATAGTTGAGGATTGGCTCCAGGGGGACCCCCATGTAACAGCGACAGAGTTCCTTGTCGGAAATTTTAAAAGACACTCCTAATAGTTTACATAATCCATTTCCGGAGGCGTGAATCAAGTCAATATTACCCTTGAGAGGTTCCAGTGACGACTACTTTTATAAATGAGCGATAAAGGCACTAGTCAGCCAAGAGCCAGTCTACGCACCATTCATTCTCGTGTTTTCGTGGCCGGTGGTGACATCAAGGACAACTAACCTTGCATGTGTAGCCTTATAAAACCTGTAAAAATTGGATTTTTTGACGAATTAATATTTTCTGGTTCCTTGTTTTAGATATCGATGAATGTGAAGATAACAGTCACAACTGCAAACCTTATGCGGACTGTTGCAATCTTATTGGATCATTCCAGTGCATATGCAAACCTGACTACATTGGAGATGGAATCACCTGCACAGGTAAATATGTGCTTTATTTCATTGTCGCTGCATTTAGTTAACAAATCACTTCCAAGGAGCATTTCTCCGTCATTGCTCACTGAAGAGAAGTTATATTTATAGGAATTCACAAAATAAATGCAAGAAATGATCTATGTAAACGATATATTTTAGATCCAGTCCTTCAATAGAGAAGTTTTAGGAAGATAAAAACATGACATAACATGAAATATAAACCCAAGTAACAAACTAAGAAGCAAGAGAAGAAGAAGAAGAAGAAGAAGAAGAAGAAGAAGAATAAGAACAACAACAACAACAACAACAACAACAAGAAAAAGAAAAAGAAAAAGAACAACACCAAATCAAAGGAATAGAACAACAACAACAACAGTTAAAAGAAGGACAAGATCAATAACAGGAAAGAACAAGAAGTCCCTGGGAATAAGCAGCTTGTAGCCAGTGGTTATTTTGCCATTGCTGGCGACAACAACGTCCAGCTAAGCACGTTAGACACAAATGGACCTTATTTGCTAAAACAGCGGCATATATTCAAGATTGCTAAATTTCATTATACATGACTGATATTTTCATATACGTTATGTCCACAGGTCAACCGCCAAGAGTGGTAAACTGTTTTAGTCTGACCATATCAGAAGCTACAAACAGTTATGAGATTAACGCTGATCATAGTAGCTGGTCTGAAGATGGATTCTGTCGCGTTATTCCTGAGAAGCAGATCAATGCTGGTGACTCATACACAATGGAGGTTGAACTGATGAATGTGATTACATCATATGGTGTGCATCATGGATTCCCGGGAGTGATGTACAACGTTATCGACGAAAACAACTTTAATTTTGTTTACTTCAGGTCAGTTTCCTGCTCTTGTGGTTACATGGTCTTTTATCTTTAGCTCAACAACAACGACCTTTATTGTACTCTTGCACTTACACGAAAAAGATTAAATTAAAAAAAGTAAGAGTACTAGCTGCCTGGAATAACCATAGGGGCTAGTGGAGCCAGTCAGCCAGTTAACATTAGCATTAAAGGAAAATAAATTACAGGTCGACAAGAGATCAGATACAAAAAAAGAAGAAGAAGAAGAAGAAGAAGAAGAAGAAAAAGCACACTATCAGGGAAGCTCAGTTTAAAGTACACAATACAGACAGTATGTAACTGAGTTAAAGTACCTTTCACGACTGAATTTTAAGCTTGCCATAACAGCGATCTCAGATAGCGTGTTTCTTATACCGGTAAAACGACACAACAGGACTGTACTTGCTAGCAAATTAGTCATAAAGAAAGATTTTGGTGTTTTTTTTTAGATATTACGGCGCGCGCACAGGTGATACCCATCAAGAGATCATTTTCGCGTTATTTTTTAAAATAGTTAAATAAAAGCTGCCGAAATATTAAAACCAAGAACTAAAATATGTTGTGCATTATTCTTTTTTAAAATAACGGCCTTTGTTTTGACATACATCTACTAAAAAAGTCCTATTTTTTGGTGTTTTTATGGCTTTGATCTTAAATTTCTTTAATTTTCTTCGGTGAAAATTTTTTAAATTCTCCCAACGGATTGAATCTGATGAGAAGTAACTTTTAAAAACAAAAAAGTAGGGGTTGTCCGGGTCGTTTTTGCGTTTTTGGTTATTTTGTGTTTTTTTGACTTAGCAAAAAAACTGGCTTTCAAATTTTTTTTAAAAAAAACGGCAAAAAGGGCAGTTAAAAAGGTATCACATCTATGCCAAATTTTAAGGAATTTCACCAAAGGAAACTCTAGTAAATACCAGGGGAAATTTTCTATTTTCGCCCGAATAACAATTACGTCATCAGAATAGAAATTGTCCAAGATCGCTATTTGAGCATGCGCGAACTTTCGAACCATACGAGCTGATGTGTAAAGACGAGCGTTCCCCGTTGTTGTCGGTTTTTGTGCGAATATCTGTTAACCCAAAGGTTAGTTAGAGACATACCTTAATCCTTTACGTAGCAGAATCTCTGAAATTCTGCTCAAAGTATCTCACAATCGCGGAGACTATTCTTTATTTTCTCTTTTGCTTTCGATCGTACGAACTTAACAAAAGCGGCTAGAAGCACCGCGGACGTTGTAAACACCTTTTTAGGGTGTTGTAAACTCTTTTATCTGCTCAACACAGGAAAGCACGGGTGTTGTTTCATTGGCAGGAAGCAAGTCTCGCGTTTTCTCGCCGAAAATGTCACGCTCGCGTGAAGCCGCCATGTTTGTTTTGATTTGCCGGCATTTCAAGCTCGTACCCATTCTTCGTGCGGTGAAGAAACCCTATGGAGCCGCCATATATTTCTGTGTAAAGTCCGTGGGAAAACTTAGACATAAACATATGCAAAAACTAAAACAATACGTAATAGAAATTCATAAATAATTACTGCAGAAATCCTATTTGACCGGAATTGACAACATAAACTAAGACCACTGTATATCGTACCATTCCTGTTTGCAATCTGTTTGAGAAATGAGTTAACTTGTAAGCAATCTACGCAGGCTAGAGAGAGACGAGCTAAAGGAATGTTATGATCACAACCCATTTAGGGGGTGTGGGGGCATGCTCCCCCAGAAAATTTTGAAATTTCTAGGCTCTTAAATGCTATTTTCAGCGTTCTCCACCATATATTTCGTCGAAAAATAGATCTCATCAAGTGTTAAATGATGGCAGGTATTTTCAAGTATTAATAGGACCTTTCCTTCTGCACGAATTTTTTTTTCTTTGCCTTCCCCTTTGCACGATTTTTTTTTCTTGCCATTTTGGCTTGCATGAATTTTTTTTTGGTTTTTCCCCCATCCCCCCATCACTTTTCTAATGGTCCGTCCCTTAAATGTATTAATAGTAGAGTTTCCTTTACTCTAACTTATCGTATGTGGCATCAAATAGTTAACATAACAAAACACTTTTATATCGCAGTACCTATGCCATGCCATGCTGCGTCCTGCCATGCCATGTCACGTCATGTCATGTCATGTCATGCCATGCCATGCCATGCCATGCCACGCCACGCCATGTCATGTCATGTCATGCCATGTCATGTCATGTCATGTCATGTCATGTCATGTCATGCTATATCATGTCATGTCATGTTATGTCATGTCATGTCACGTCATGTCATGTCATGTCATGTCATGTCATGTCATGTCCTGCCATGCCATGCCATGCCATGCCATACCATGTTATGTCATGTCATGTCATGTTATGTCATGCTATATCATGTCATGTCATGTTATGTCATGTCATGTCACGTCATGTTATGTCATGTCACGTCATGTCATGTCATGTCATGTCATGCCATGTCATGTCATATTATGTCATGATATATCATGTCATGCACATGTTATGTCATGTCACGTCATGTCATGTCATGTCATGTCATGCCATGTCATGCCATGTCATGTCATGCTGCGTGTTACCATGTCATGTCATACCATGTCATGTCACGTCATGTCATGCCATGTCATGTCACGTCATGTCATGCCATGTCATGTCACGTCATGTCATTTCATGCTATGTCATGTCATGTCATGTCATGCCATGCCATGCCATGCCATGTCATGTCATGCCATGTCATGTCGTGTCATGCCATGCCATGCCATGCCATGCCATGCCACGCCACGCCTTGCCACACCATGACATACCAGCCATGCCACTCAAACAGCACAGCACTCAAAAGAAAAAGAATAAGAAAAAAGAAAGAAAAATAATAAAAGAAGTTTGCGCCCTCCAAAAAGGTTATTTTTCGTTCTCCTAAATTTTATTTTGACTCCTTGGTCACCTGAGAGGTTAGTTACGTTTTCATCCTCCTATCTAGCCTTAAGGTTATCAAGTTAAGTTCAAATTAGGAAATATTCAATCTTAATTGTATATTCGTTACCTAGCCAACCTTGCTCGACCGAAGGCCCATCTACACTGGTGTTTTTAATGCAATTTTTGGCAATCGCGCTTGCGCTGCAATCTGCTGCATTTTTAGCACGCTCTCAATAGGATTTCTATAAAACGTGATAAAATGATCAAATCGCACTGAAATAGCAGCTTCATTAGTTGATACGTGCGATCAATAGGTGTAACCCTTCCGCCATGGAAATCATAGTTGAAAACGCGATAGAAAAAAATCGCCTGTGAACGAGCCTTTAGAAAGCAAGATGCCAAACTTTTGTGAATATTAACTTTTCCTCCATATACTCCTGTTTATTTAGGCTGCACGATGAGGCCGATTGCTACAGAACTGGTCACGTGTTGGATGGACAATGCGTGTGGGGACTGAGAGACACTTGTCCAAATGGCAACCCAAGTGGTGGAGTCTGGTTCACTGTCCGTGTTGAAGTCAGTTCAGATAAAAGCGTTGATATCTACCTCAACAATGATCTTGTGACGTCACTCACAGCTTATTTCAACACAAAAGGCCGTGGTGGAGTATTGGTTGCCAATGGTTTCAGTAATATAATGCAGTTCAAGAAATTCAGCGTAACCAGTAATTAAATAATCGCGACTATCACTCGCACCTGCAAGCGTAGTCACCTTGTATGTAGGGCGAAAGTGACTAAATGATGTGATCCTCGCAGCGTGTAAGCAATTTAAGCACTTGCATTGTTTAGACTAAAAACATTCCAAGGCTACAACGGGATTTGAACCCATGACCTCCGCGATACCGGTGCGTTGCTGCTCTACCAACTGAGCTATGAAGCCTTGATACCATGCCATGGCTTCATAGCTCAGTTGGTGGAGCAACGCACCGGTATCGCGGAGGTCATGGGTTCAAATCCCGTTGTAGCCTTGGAATGTTTTTAGGCTAAACAATGCAAGTGCTTAAATTGCTTACACACTGCGAGGTTCATTTCATTCATTTCATCATAAATCCGCAGTTTACATATATGTCTTGCAATATTCACTTTTTCCGCCAATGAAATGAGTGTTGTGTAGTTTAGATATCAATGTGGTGAGCCGATGCAGAGTATGACAGCTAGTTCTTATTAACTGAGCAGGTGGTCTGTATGGACGAATTTTGAACGGGATCGTGAGTACGGACCAAACGCAGCGAGATCGTATTACAGTCCCTGAACTCTCCCTTTTGTGCCCATTGGTTAAGAGCCATGGTCGATGCGAGTATAGGCCATGAAAATGGCGTATTCTGTAACGTAACGTAAGGCAAATTTCAGAAGAAATGGCAATTGTCGCGAGTTTTTCATATTGTTCATATTTTCGCGTGAAAGGAATATAATAACGTCAAGTATTGAAAAAAAATAATTCATATATGTGAACTGCAGATGAGAATTTTAAATTGAAGAAATCATCCTCGCAGTGAATTGCAATTAAAGAACTCACAATTGACCTCAAGATATGAACTCAATGACAATTGACCTTGCTCCTAATGTGAGGCTTCAATAGCTCAGTTGGTAGAGCATCGCACCGGTATCGCGGAGGTCACGGGTTCGAATCCCGTTGAAGCCAGAATTTTTTTCTGGTTTCTTTCTATGCAATTTAGTAAGTAAGTAAGTAAGTAAGTAAGTAAGTAAGTAAGAAGAGTAAGTAAGTAAGTAAGTAAGTAAGTAAGTAAGTAAGTAAGTAAGTAAGTAAGTAAGTAACTTTACATCTCATTCGCAGCTCGCATATATGAATTATTTCAAATACTTTGCGTCATTGTACTTACTTACTCGGTGGAGCTCAAATCACTCGCTCAAATGAAGATTTTTTTGCACGCGTATACTACGCCATCCATGGAACTATCGTTAGTAATTGCAGGCCCAAGACCCGCATCTTGACAGTGACCAGCGGATTGCAGATTACGCGTGCGCGCTACGTTTATTGCGGGCCCAAGAGAGGCCCGCAACCCTAATCTTGACATTGACCAGCGGATTGCGTATTACGCGTGCGCGCCACGTTTATAAAGGCAATCTGCAAACCGGAAGTTGAAAATTTTGTTCTTCCACTAAGAACGATCGGAATGTAAAAAATGTGTCAATCACGACAGTTTGTCGTAACACCGGAAGAGAAAAATCTTGTCTCCAAGAGCGATAAGAATGCGAAAAATCAACACTTTGTCACATTAGATCGAGGCTTCTGTCGTAAGATTGCAGACATTACGTTTTGCAGACGTTGTTTTATAGGTGTTGTTTTTTTAAAGGTGTTGCTTTTGAGAAGATCTGCTGTGATTGTATCACGGATAAACTACGGCAAAGCGAATGATTCCAACAACGGTTATTCTCGAGAAATTCCTTATAACACTGACAACAAAGCGAGTTTGCCGACGGAGGAAAATCACATCTCAATTCACACCGCGTGCTCGACAACACTTCGCAAAACTGTCAATCAAAAAAACAACTCTGATTGGTTCGCGGCAATAGGAAACGATAAAAAACATTCGTGACTTTAGCGTGACGCGTTACTCGACCTTAAATGCATGGTCCAACCTCTGGCCACACTGGATTCATTGTAAGCATAACTGAAGCCTGTCTGGCGAGAAAAAAAATCATCATAATTTCGCACACATTGAGATACTGTTATTCTCGGTGGACAGACTCCCAATAAACAACCGCAGTTTATAAAAGAAATCTCAATTACCACAGTTGTGCCAACTTCTGGAAAACTTCCCAAAAACTTCGACTTGAAGTAATTTTCCAAACTAACAAAAAACACTTCCCTTCCAGTACCTTCTCTTAACTGCATCGAGGCCCGCACTTTCTAACCTGTGGTTACCACTAGTATTCTACTATAGTATAGGATTTTGTAGCGAATAGTGATATGTGAGGGATCAGAAGGATAACGCATACTAATCGTGTCGTTTGTCCGTAATCAGTTCCGTGGGTTTTACGATCAGTCCCGCAGGTATTGCCGATGTTGTGTCATTTCAGCGTTTGGACGCCATCTTGGACTATCTGGCTGGCTGGCTGCTGGCCGAGACAGATGGCCTCGATCTCATGCAAAATGACATGGCGTCGGATCTTGCGATCGCAGAAACGTTTTGTGCCCGAAGAAATGATGCCGAAATGTAATGTAAAATATTTCAGGGGTATCATCCAGGAACGTTAAGTTTCAGTCAGTCACCGAACGTTGTAAAACGAGTTGAAATCGAGCAGAACGATTCGAAGTTGTGTAAGGAAAACTTGCGTGCTTTCATGCTGTACGGTTTACAAAATTGTCAGCATTTTACGCAAAGACTGTGGGTAGAATAAAAAACAAATTGCTTTATCGCTTCTTTGAATTTGTGATATATTTGCAGATATTTTAGATGTTTTAACAAGTAAGTCATTAATTATGTATTGAATGTTATGTGTGTTGACTAATTGTGACCTTTAAGTTCTCTTGAAGTACTCTGTCTGACTTTCTTTTTCAAATTCCCCGTGGTATCTATCTTGGGAAGAACGCACTACCCTAACCTCTGATTACAACTAGTTTATGACAATGTTATGAGAGTCACTCTGATCTTCGCCTCCCACGCAGTCGTTCTTAGGGGCGGTCGTGTTACACTCATCCTCGTGTAGCACGATCACCCCTAAGAACGACTGCGTGGGAGGCTACTGTGATCTGGACCGTTCTGGCCTTCCTGGATATTGTATCTACTGTATATATGTATATATAGTATGTATGTTCATTAAATTTGCTTTTGGACGCAATTTACAACAGTTGTTTTTGCACTAAATTTGCGCGCTTGGTCGCGTATATAGTTGAATTTGTCATTTAATCGGGCATACCGTAAACTTCCGGTTATAAGCCCCCCCGTTTATAAGCCCCCCCGGTTATAGGCCCATCTACCTGGAAACAAAAAAATACATCCGATTATAAGCCCCCCCGGATATAAGCCCCCCCTCTACCGGATGACAGTACTGAACAGGGCTAAATGTTGCTTTATTATGCGTTTTTAACTTACAAACGTGTTTCAGTCAACACTCCCGTGACACTTTTCGAAACGGTTTTTTCATTCCGCTTATAAGCCCTCCCGGATATAAGCCCCCTCCGCTTATAGGCCCACCCAAAACCCCTTACGAAGTTGTATAAGCCCAGGGCTTATAACCGGAATTCTACGGTATATAACCCTAACATCCGGGGGTTATTGAAATTTCTTTTTTTGCGGGGAAGCTCCTCCCGAGGTCGAAGCCCCGACCCTTTCGTGTACCATGCATTTTTGACAGAAAAGGTTACCCCTTCGTGTACCTACTATAGAAAATCGTACCGCTTTCACATACTAGAAGGAACAATGCACTCTTTCTTAAATATTTCACAGTTGTTTGACCCCTTAAAACGACCGTTCGGTAGGTATATTCGAGATAGTATAAAAAGGTACTTATAAATACTAAAAAGGCAGTTCTTCCTGTCCTCTTGCATGCTTCAATTCGTGAAATCTCTATCCCGAAGTACCTATATCCACCCTGGAGTATAAATGGGTACTGGCGAATTTTTAGGGCAACCTGACAGAATCCTGAGTAGTAGCAGTAGTAGCTGGGGAGTAGGCAATACTCTTGGTCACTTTATGGTGCAGAATCCGGAGTCAAGCACTTAGGAGCTCGAGCAATGAGCCAGTTGGGGTTAAAGGTTTTTTTTTGCCCCAATGAAATACTGTTCGGAACTCACGACGGTGAAGCCGAAGACAACGTAAACTGGGAATTTAATTCGCACTTCAACTTCTAATGTTTTAAATCATATAAACATTTCTTCACATTTATATTCGTTAATTCACTCAACAATTCCACGTAATAGCGAGTACAAAGTAATTTCCTAGTTTTCGTTGTCTTCGACTTCGCCGTCGTGATTTCCGAACAGTATTTCTTTGGAGTACCCCTGAGGACGTTTTGTCGTGGAACACGCGTACGTTGGCTTTCAAGGAGAGGGAATAGGCAAAAATTTTGACCAATTTCAGTGAAAATTGCATAAATTGTCCAAGTAGGTGGTACAGATCATCGTAATTCGGCAAATTTACGACCTAAATTGATATTCCAGCTAGTTTTAAAGGACAACGGCACGAACTCATTGCACTCAAATTGGGCCAGACTATAGTCCGAAGGCTATTCTTTCGAGTACCGAGATATCCAATGAAAGCGATTCGAGGAAATATGTGTTTTCGGTTTCATTTCAGAGGCGGTACCCGATTCTTTGATGTCGAAGTTGCACGCCTTGTGTAAATATTTGTATTCTGTACACGAGTCGAGACTTAAACTCCTAGAACTGCTCTCGCGCGCTACAAATCGCCAAAAAAACGGCATTAAAACAAACCTAGACAATGCGAAAATATTTCTATTTCATTTTATTGCAAATACGAGTCGTAAAAGCCGATTTTAGAAAGCTTTAATATTTACAATAGCAATTAGTGAAGAAATTTGAATATTCATATGGGCATGCTGTGACATCACTAACATGGATGGTAAGCCTGTGCTTTTACACCGAGAAATATAGCTCGAAACTTACAATAAAGTTTCCGTTTCATCTTTGTCTTTCTGTTTATTTTCAAGCCCTTCGATGGAGCAAGGCTTTCAAGCGTTTAGCAAGGAGACAGTATTATCAGTATTTGCGCTATCTTCGGTAAAAGTAGATTTTTTTGTGAATTAAGTTTGTTTATGCATTGCAATGCTGTGCGCTTGTATCTGCCGTCATAAACTTTCGTGGCGATGATTTGCCAAATATTCTGCTTTCTACCCATCGCCGATAATTCCTGTTGTATCGCTTCAGTACCCCATATTTTAAATAAGCATTTGGTCTCATAGAAGGCCCAATTTTGAAGCTTTTAGGCACTCGCTTCCTCACCGCATGTCCGCCATTTTTAACGTGTTTAGTCTGATCATGATTGAAACTACCTCGTGAGGTACCTTCAATCATGATAAGAATAAACATGTTTCAATCATGATTCGCACAATGCACTGCCTGATGTGAACACTTTTCACATGGAAACATGTTTCATTCGTGATCAGACTAAACATGTTTCGGCCTAGTGCGAGCACAGCTTTAGTGTGTAGCAGTGTTTACTAATTAGTTATGTGTGCGTGGTAAACAAAGACAAAAAAAAAAGAATTACCAACTATAGCGGAATAAAAAGAACTAATACAAAGGAGTAGCGTGTACTATCTCACTATCTATTTCACAGGTTAAGTAAAACCACTCTAGCAAAGAATAACGAAGCGGACGGATCTGGAACCAGTCGAGAAAACAAGTTTGCTTCCTCAACTTATCAGACGTTAACCTAATTCCCGCAATCATCACTAATTAAACTTCATTGCTTCATTGCTTCGTTCATTACATTACAGTAAGGTGATTGGACTAAGTGGTTTCATGCAGTTCATCGCACGACAATCTTAGTTTAGATAGCCGTTCTGCGGTGCTTTTTGAGTAGTTGATCGCTGGTGTATAGGACCTTGTGCAATTTTACAAACGGTGCTAAAACAGTACCATACAGGATTCATTTATGGAAGCATTGCCTTTAAATGTTTTGCGTCAAACCCCTCCCCCTCCCTTAAAAATCAATCCACTATCAGGTTAAATTGTAAAAATTGAACATATTTCCTTGTTAGCACTAGTAAAATTACTAATTTTAAAAACACGAAACAACTTTTTAAAGACATGTTTCGGCATGACTTATGCCATCTTCAGTTTATTGAGAATTTAAAATCTAGGGCTATATATATACCCAAGCTACAAATACAAAAATAGAAATGTATACAAAGTAAAATTACAATAACAAAAGATAACGGTAAAGCCGTTACAAAGTGGCAGGTACTGTCTGGTACTGTCTAGAACAGTAATTACTTACAGTGTGAGCTTTAGACCGTTACTAATAGAACAAAAGATTAAAATAAAAAGGTGTTGACATGCTGCACTTGAGTGTTTAAATCTGGTTTTAAACTATTAATGTAAAAGGCCTCTTTTAATTTAAGAAAATAAACGGTTTGAGCAGAATCCAAAATTTTAAAGCAATCAGATGTGTATAAATTTTTGCAATTAGATGAACTGTTAAGGTGTTTAAAAACATGTGAATTTTTGTCAGTTAAAGTATGCTCTTTGATCCTTGTTGAAAAATGACGGGAAGTCTCGCCAATATAACGGGAGTTACATCCCGCACAAGTAAATTGATAAACAACAGAGGATCTAATAGCATCAGGAATGGGATCTTTAAAACTGAAAAAATTCTTTATTTTAAAAGAGGAAAAAACTAACTTGATGTTTAAGTCGCTGCAAAAACGCCTAGATAACTGTTTAATTTTTATCTGGGTTATATTAGATACATTGCCGATGAAAGGTAGTTTAAAATAGCGAGTGCTGGTGTTGTTAGAATTACTAATACTAACATCACTAGAGGAATTAAGTCTAACATTATCTAGATAACGTTTAATGATTTTGTCAATTATGTGGGAGGGAAATGAGTTACGTTTAAGAGTTTCTGTTAATTTAGCGAGATCTTTGCGAAAACCCGAATTAGAGTTATTGATTTTAAAAGCTCTGTCAACCAAGGTATGAATTAAACCTATTTTATACTTAAATGAAGTAAAACTAAAGTAATTAGTAAGAAGACCAGTGTAGGTTTTCTTATGATATATAGACATGGTACAAATAGGAGAAGAGTTATCTACTAAAATATCTAAGAAAGGTAATTTACCCTCTAACTGCTTTTCAAATGTAAATCTCATGTTAGGATGTCTGGTATTAAGGTAATCTAAAAATAACATGGCATCTTGCTCATTGTTAAATACACAAAAGGTGTCATCGACATATCTACGGTAAAATAAGATAGGGGAGTCTTTATAATTATTTAACCACTGTTCCTCATGGAAACCCATAAACAAGTTAGCTAAGATAGGAGCCAAAGGGGAGCCCATAGCCACCCCATCAATTTGATCATAAAAACAACCATTGAATAAAAAATGGGTATGAGAAGTAGCAAATGAAAACAACTTTTTAAGACTAACCTTACTAATGGGAAAATCAGGATTATGTTTGAAGATAGTATTGACTGCAATATTTATAGTCTCCACTTTGTAACGGCTTTACCGTTATCTTTTGTTATTGTAATTTTACTTTGTATACATTTCTATTTTTGTATTTGTAGCTTGGGTATATATATAGCCCTAGATTTTAAATTCTCAATAAACTGAAGATGGCATAAGTCATGCCGAAACATGTCTTTAAAAAGTTGTTTCGTGTTTTTAAAATTAGTAAAAATTGAACAGTTTTCAAAGTTAGTTTCGTTTGCTTGTGACTTTAAATTATAACGCCCAAGAGTCATATGATTGGAAAGTAAAGCTATTGTTTTGTCATTTAGATCCCAGGGGCGGATACAGGGGGGGGGGGGTGGATAGGGTGGATATCCACCCCCCATTTTTCAGTAACAAAAATCGAAATGTCACTTTATTTGAAATAGAAAATAAATAAAGAAAGAAAAATTAGCTCTCGCTCATGTCTGGTTGTTGTTACGCCACGTTTCGCCGTCTGCCGTCACTTTTCGCGCAAAAGTTCGCAAGGAAGCCATTTGACAACGCCTAGTGAGGCGAAGTAAGATTCTGATTGGCTCATTATTGCGAAATTTGCAGGGAAACGTTCGCGCTTACCAACCCATGTGCTCAGTCGATGTTCAGGTTTGATGACAACCTCGTTCCCAGGGTCTTGTGGGTAATTTCCAAGATGGCGGGTCTGCCATCCACCCCCCCTTTTGAAATCCTGGATCCGCCCCTGGATCCATATAATTTCTTTGCAAATATTAATTTTCATAGCAGGTATTTTCCAAAGCTTAATAAAATCAATTTAACTTAGCCGTGACACAGTCCTTGTTAAGGTACTGACACACGAAGAGACATGTCGCAGGAAGATGTCCCATTGTGCCACAATTAGATACAATACAATACAATACAATACAATACAATACAATTTTATTGTCCATACGTGGGACGAGGTCTCCCTCAATGTCCGAGCCAGAGGCTCATGTATAAAACGTAGATGTGTGGCTGCAACGAGTCCCTGTTCCATTTTCTTGTGTGTGTACTTTGTTATTTTGTCCCTCCTACATTTGCAACATATCCCTTAGCTAGCTTAGGTATTACAATCCATGGCAATAAACACGTAATAATTTCATTAAAGGGATGCCTGATATATTTAAAAGTGTTTTCTATTGCACCGTCTCACAGGTCTACATGCACCTGGCAGCGTGAGATGAGCTGCCGAGCAGCGGGAAGTGTTTCTTGAAGCACTGATAAAAAATAACATAACAGAGCTCTTTCATCAGCCAAAGCAACCACTTACGCAAATACCACCACAACTAAAGCCCTGACTATTGTTCTCTATTTAAGCCTGTTGGAAATTGTTTTTTTCAAACTGAGGCCGGTCTAATTATGCCCCCATTGAAACACTCTCAGTAGGAGGTTATATTTGCCCCGCGTGAAATGACATAGCTAATTCCTCGTTTCTTTTCGCGGATTTAATCAATGTTCAAGTAGACTTGCTTTAACCTAACAGTTTCATAAGGGGATAATAAAGCCTTTCAGATATTTTTCTTCTCCTCTTAAGGGAATGTTTTTGTTTCGCTGAATTCTTTCACTACAACAGGTCGCAGTTGTAAATAACATAAATCAGTATGTAACAAAATGTAAAACAACACGACTGTATATTTTTGCCATATTGTCTCCCTTTGAATAACTTGGTGGTTGATGAAAACAATTATATTCCCAGTTAATAATGATTCTGTATTCTCCTTAGCTGTCACCTCAACAACGCAATACTGTAAGGAGATTTTATATGAATCCCCGACTTTAAGAGGTACAAAAGATAACTTTTTAGGTTGTTATCTTACGCTTCACTGAGGTACCAAAATGATTTTGTTTTTGTTTTTGTCAGGTTTTTGTTTTTCTCTTAGCGCTTTAACAGGTGTTAAACTCTAGGTGGCCTAACTAGTAATAGCCTACAATTAGCAGAAGGGCTTTCACTGACATCACCGTTCGACACTTACTTCGAAGAGGAGCAGGCATGATTTGATTCTTGCTTAAAACACTAGCAAGAAATACCTTTCTATGAATTCAAAACCTATTTACAGGAATATGCTGACATTGCAGACATACCTTCTGTTTCTCTGTGTGGCTACTGCAAATGGGGGTGAGTGGCCGAAATTGTTTCTGAACTTTTTTCGTTTTTCATTTTAAGCAAGTCTGTTTGAATAAAAATCTACAGTCACTGGAGTCTAATGTTTCAAAGTTCAAAACTTCTGTCGACGCAGCATTGCATTATATGTACATTGGAACGATCTAAATCCTCTGATCCTCTTATGTCGATTATTCAATCTGATAGTTTTGGCGGGATGCATGCTTCTTCACATACTTTCTTTTTTATTATTTTTTAAAGCACACTTCTCGAAATGGGTACACTGAAAGTAAGTTGAAAGCACAGCATTTCTTTTCCAATTTTTGGCCATTCGCTTGTGACTTCTTTTTTAAAAAGATTTCACTAATACTCAGAATGGTTTTTAATTATAGCTCCAAAAATTGTCCTTGCAAAAAATGAAGAATAAGCAGAAATTGGACTAAAATGTAGCAAAATTGTGAGGTTGGCTCTACTAGCCTTCCACGTTTCGTAAGACGCTGTAACATTAGATAATTTTCCACGAGCATCATTCGAAATCCTGTAATTAAATTCAGCTTTTCATATGTGTTACAAAAATATATATTAGTGCATTAATTGAAAGGAAATATTGACATTGAGCGAGAAAATTTAATAACTAAAGGCTGAAGACATCGGCCCGCGTCGTCCTCAAAAAGTTTTTTCGCATATCGTACGGAAAAGTCAATATTCCACCCCATAAAAAATCGCAACAAGCAAATGAGATTTTTTTTTTCCAGAAAAGGCGTAAAAATTCCATCAAAAATAAAATATTTATGTACTTTTCGGCTAAAAAACAAAGAGAACTTTAAAGAAAACTGCCATATTAACGAAGTTGAAATTCCTGTTCGAAAACGTTTTTAGGGACGATGGATTTGATTAATTTCGCCAGATTGATGTCTCAACCCAAATTTATTAACATCAACAGCCTTGCACTGTTTTAAAAAATCGTTTTCATATTTGGTGTTATGCAACATTCAAGTTTTCAGAATTAAGTAAAAATGAGGGTTTTGTGTTTTGGAGCATACCCTATTTACATATTAACTGCCTCTGGAAAAAAAAAAAGGAACTGAAAAACCTCAGTCACGCTAACCTACATTCTAACCACTATTGTTTATTTTTTAAATTCTTTTTTTTTTTTTTCAGTTTCAGATGACTGCAGAACAATTCAGTTCCGGCCGCAAACCAAGGACAAGGCTCTAGAGAATCACGTTATCAGAAGCATGCAAGTACGTGACCAAAAGGTCTGTGAATTGCGCTGCTACCAAGAACCAAACTGCGTGTCTTACAACTATGGCCCAACAGCAAACAGTGAAACAGCATCATGTGATTTGAACAATTGCACTCATTTACAAGCTTCAAGCAGTGATTTTGTTTCGAAGGATGATTATATCTACCGATATGTTTTGGTAAGAAACTAAGCTTGGAGTAACAAAATAAAAAAAATCATTTTTAGTATTATCTAAACCTAACAAATTGTCTTCAAGGTCTGAAAGGCCATTGTAAATTTGGCATCTCGGATATAATGGCTCACTGTATTGAACTTAATTTATTGACTGAACTTTCTGACGTTACTTACAACTTTCTGCCGGGATTGAACTGGCTGTCTTAATTTGAAACTCGAGGTAATAAAAATATTTTCGAAACATATTCGAAAGTATTTAAAATTTAAGACAGTCTCGAGAATGTCGAAACTGAAACCACCTTTGGACAATTGGAAAGGAGTAGGAAAACTTCGAAAAATAGCCTGCTCCATTTCCGAGGGCGAAAGATGGCTGTGAGAGCCTAAGGGGGCAAAAGACAGAGCGAAAACACATGAGGAAACGCAGGCTTTTGTTCGAAGTTATTTCTACTAGTCCATTTACTTTCACCGAAAGAGGCATGGGGTAAAAAATTATGCAATACCCCTCTGTCGATGCTTAAAAGTAAAAACACTCGTGGGATTTGTCCTTTATTAATTGTAATTTATTGTTGATTTAAGAAAATTTTACATAGTCTTAAACATTATATATAGTCGTTATTAGTTACAACTAAACTACAAATGAACTATACTAGCATGCAAATTGAACTGTTGTTGTTTTCTTAATTAGAATTCTTGTCAAAGCAGTCCTTGTCCGAGTAATGCCACATGTCAAACTGGTTTCACTGCAGAAGGATATCGATGCATCTGTCCACAGGGATACAAGGGAGATCATTGTGAATCAGGTACATCATCATATGATCTTCCGTTAAATTTGGAGTAGAAAACAGATTAAATGAAGCATCGCAAACAGCAGTTGAATAGTTAAGGATTGGCTCCAGGGGAGCCCCATGTAACAGCGACAGAGTTGCTTGTAGGAAATTTTTAAAAAAACATTTCTTTAAGGTCACATAATTCATTTCTGTAAGCGTGAATTAAATCAATATTACCCTTCAGAGGTTTCAATAAAGACTACTTTTATCAACGGGCGAAAATGCCAAGAGCCAGTCTACGTACCATTCATTGTCGTATTTTCGTGGCGTGGCATCGAGGATAACTAGCCTTGTAGCCTTTATAAAACCTGTAGGATTTATTGACGAATTAATATTTCCTGGTTCCTTGTTTTAGATATCGATGAATGTGAAGATAACAGTCACAACTGCAAACCTTACGCGGACTGTTGCAATCTTATTGGATCATTCCAGTGCATATGCAAACCTGACTACTCTGGAGATGGAATCACCTGCTCTGGTAAGCATGTCCTTTATTTCAGCGTCGCTTAATTAAATAAAAAATCACTTTAAAGCATGTGTGTCATACAGTCTTACCATCACTCCGACTTTGCTGACTGATCATGAGAAGAAGTTAAATTTGAGTGAAATAAGTGCAAGGAATGGTTTCTCTATGCGAACTTTTAGGGAACTAAAAGCAGCGTAAACTTAGTAAACTAAGAAAAAGAAGAACAACAACAACAACAACAACAACAAAAATAACAGAGAAAAGAAATAGAACAACTACAACAAAAACTAGAAAATATACAACAACAACTTCAAGAAGAAGAAGAAGATTAAGAAGAAGAAGAAGAAGGAATGGAAGGAAGGGAAGCTAAGTTGCATGATGAAGGACAACAACAAAAAGCGGCAATAACAGAGAAAAGAAAAAGAACAACAACAACACGAACAGCGAAAAGAAGATCGACTGGAACAACAACAACAGTTAATATAAGGACAATAGCAATTATAAAAAAAACAAGAAGGGAAATAAGCAGCTTGTCGCCAGTGGTTGTTTTGCTAGATGTGATAAAAACAGCAGCACCAAAAGAGGATGAGGGGACAGAGAGGTAGTCTCCTAGTCTAGGCCTTGGGATATGTCAAAGACAGAAAAGTTATATTTAGCCGCGTGCAAAACGGAAGTGTCTGTTTTTCTTGGCTTCCGCACACGCCATTCATGATCAAGGTGTGATAAATGTCATTAATAATAGCGGAAACGTTTCATTGATGAGAGCGAGTTGTGAAATAAAATTTTCGCAGGAAATATTAGGAAAAAGAGATAGATTCTACCATTTTTTTCAAATCCAATGGTTCGCGAAGAACAAAGTCAAAACCATATAAATTTAACCTGCATAAACAGGCAAAACAGATAACAGATAACAGACCCCAGTACGCCTAGAGATAATCTTACATTTCATTCATGCGGTGCCAGACTTACGTGCGAACAGGGAAATGAAAAACCTCCGTAATGTCGAGTTCAAGCGACAAAACGCCCGATCGAATACGGCACAGCGTCTCTTTGAAACAAATATATATCTTTTTCGACATTCTCTGACGAATCAAACGAAACCGTAAAAACGCAGATACCGGTATGTCATCTGTGATAAGATACATCACACCTTCAAGCAAAGTTAATTAAACAGCCGGGTTCGGCGTCACAAAATAAAATAAAATAAAATAACACTTTCAAAGAAAGTTTCCGACAAAGTCCTTCCAGGGCGAACATTTTGAGAGATTAAAACATATCTTGCAAAATGATATCAGCCAAATCAAACCGCACGGGGAAAATCATTTAGCAAATGAGAAAGGTGTTAATGTCTACAAACTGCAGGAAAGCATGCAGACTTGTGTGACCTCCAGTCTACACTAACGTCTATTTGACCTAAAACGCTTCCCAATAATAACTATAGTGTGCAGAAGGAGAAGGCCTTTTTCGAAAGTCACCTATCCTATGTTGTCGCATTAAAAAAGCAAATCGCTTAAAGACACGCTTCTCAGAGCGATACTTATAAGACACAGCGGTCAAAAAATCAGGTCGCAAATAGTAATAATAAACAGTAGGAGTCCGTGTAGGCAAGAGAAAATAATATTTCCTCTTGCTGTAGGCCTGTCATGATTTTTATTTAGCATCTACAGGAGAAGCTTACTTTGGAAAGCTTCCGATACAATCTATCATTGACATTAATATCGTTGCCGAAGTCCAAACGCCTGTAAAATTCCCACTCAAAATGACATGCTTAATGTTGATTAGCCGATAAAACAAATGTCACGCTGGCCCGATTTATTGACTTTACTAGAACCGGAACTACGCTTTTGTTGACGTCCGCATATCTAAAAATAACTTTTCTGTCTTTGACATATCCCGGCCAACGCCCTCTAAGTTCCTCTCTGTCCCCTCATCCTCTCTTGGCAGCACATACTGCTTACTGAAATTTTCATATATGTTATGTCCACAGGTCAACCGCCAAGAGTGGTCAATTGTTTCAGTCTGACCATATCAGAAGTTACAAACAGCTATGAAGTGAACGCTGATCATAGTAGCTGGTCTGAAGATGGATTCTGTCGCGTTATTCCTGAGAAGGAGATTAATGCTGGAGACTCATACACGATGAAAGTTGAACTGATGAATGTGATTGGGAAGGGTGATGTTAATCTTGGACATCCTGGAGTGATGTACAACGTTATCGACGAAAACAACTTTGATTTGGTTTACTTCAGGTCAGTTTCCTGCTCTTGTGGCTTCATGGTCTTTTATCTTTAGCTCAGTTTAAAGTACACAATACAGACAGGAAGTAACTAAGTTTAAGTATCTTTCATCGACTGAATTTTAAGCTTGCTACGACAGCGATCTTAGATAGCGTGTTTCTTATATCGGTAAAACGACACAACAGGACTGTATTTGCTAGCAAATTAGTCATAAAGAAAGATTGTTTTATCTACCCATGAATAGTAAAGTTTCATTTACTCTAACTTTCATCAGAAATAAAAACTGCTGTTGCCATTCTGCCATTCGACATATCGTGTGTGGCATCAAATCGTTAAGATAACAAAACGTATTCATATCACAGTACCTATGTTATGCCATGCTGCGTCATGCCATGCAACGCCATGTCATATCATGCCATGAAATTTCTTGTAATATCATGTCATTCCATGCCATGCCCCCATGCCATGCCATGCCATGCTGTGCCATGTCACGCCTTGCCACGCCATGATATTCCATGCCATGCCACGCTACGCCATGCACACCATGCCATCCCATGCCACTCAAACAGCAAAGAAAGAATTAAAAAAAAGAAGTTTGCACCCTCCAAATAGGTTATTTTTCGTCACCTGTAAGGTGAATTACGTTTTCATCCACTAGCCTTAAGGTGATCAAGTTAAAATCAAGTTAGGAAACAACCTATCTTCGTTACCTGCCAACCTCGCTCGACCAAAGGCCCATTTACACTGATGTTTTGATGCAATTTTTGTCAATGGCGCTCGCACTGCAATCTACTGCAATTTCAGCCCGCCATCAATAGGGCTTCTATGATACGCGATAAGATGAACAAAGGTATTGTATTAGAACAAATCCTCAAGTCTAATAAACAAGGATGGTATCAATTGCGTCGTACGTTCTATATCGCAGCTAGATTAGTTGATACATGCGATTAATAGTTGTAACTCTACAGCCATGGAAATCATAGTTGAAAACTGACAGAAGTTGTACAAAAAATCGCCTGTGAACGAGCCTTTAGAAAGCAAGATGCCAAACTTTTGTGAATATTAACTTTTGCTCCATGCCCTCCTGTTTATTTAGGCCGCACAATCAGGCCGGTTGCTACCAAACCGGTCACGTGTTAAATGGACAATACGTGTGGGGACTGAGAGACACTTGTCCAAATGGCAACCCAAGTGGTGGAGTCTGGTTCACTGTTCGTGTTGAAGTCAGTTCAGATAAAAGCGTTGATATCTACCTCAACAATGATCTTGTGACGTCACTCACAGCTTATTTCAACACAAAAGGCCGTGGTGGAGTATTGGTTGCCAATGGTTTCAATAATATAATGCAGTTCAAGAAATTCAGCGTAACCAGTAATTAAATAATCGCGACTATCACTCGCACCTGCAAGCGTAGTCACCTTGTATGTAGGGCGAAAGTGACATAGATGTGATATAATGAAATGAGTGGAATAAATGATGTGATCCTCGCAGTGTGTAAGCAATTTAAGCAATTGCATTGTTTAGCCTAAAAACATTCCAAGCTACAACGGGATTTGAACCCATGACCTCCGCGATACCGGTGCGTTGCTGCTCTACCAACTGAGCTATGAAGCCTTGACACCATGCCATGGCTTCATAGCTCAGTTGGTAGAGCAACGCAACGGTATCTCGGAGGTCATGGGTTCAAATCCCGTTGTAGCCTTGGATTGTTTTTAGGCTAAACAATGCAATTGCTTAAATTGCTTACACACTGCGAGGATCATTTCATTCATTTCATCATAAATCCGCAGTTTACATATATGTCTTGCATATATTCACTTTTTCCGCCAATGAAATGAGTGTTGTGTAGTTTAGATATCAATGCGGTGTGGTGTGGTGAGCCGATGCAGAGTATGACAGTTAGTTCTTATTAACTGAGCGGGTGGTCTGTATGGACGAATTTTGACCGGGATCGTAAGAACGGTCCAAACGCAGCGAGATCTTATTACAGTCCCTGAACTCTCCCTTTTGTGTCCAGGCGCAAAAAGAGAGAGACCAGAGATTCCAGGTTTGCTTTTTATGCGCGTGCCATTCCTCCCCTCCGCCCCCCCCCCCCCCCCTTTGGGAAAACCATTTATATCGTATATCATAACTGAGAAAATTCTCGTGCGCCCATTGGTTAAGAGCCATGGTCGATGCGAGTATAACACGATCGCCCCTAAGAACGACTGCGTGGGAGGCTACTGTGATCTGGACTGTTCTGGCGTTCCTGGATGTTGTATTTACTGTATATATGTACATATAGTATATATGTTCATTAAATTTGCTTTTGAACGCAATTTACAACAATTGTTTTTGCACTAAATTTGCGCGCTTGGTCGCGCAGTTGAATTTTTCATTTGAACATCCGGGGGTTATTGAAATTTCTTTTTTTTTACGGGAATGCTCCTCCCGAGGTCGAAGCCTCGACACTTTCGTGTACCATACACTTTTGACAGAAAAGGTAACCCTTTCGTGTACCTACTATAGAAAATCGTACACCTTTCACATACTAGAAGGAACAATGCACTCTTTCTTAAATATTTCACAGTTGTTTGACCCCTTAAAACGACCGTTTGATGGGTATATTCGAGATATATAAAGGTCCTTATAAATACCTAACGAAATGGCAGTTCTTCCTATCCTCTTGCATACTTCAATTCGTGAAATCCCTATCCCGAAGTGCCTATATCCACCCTGGAGTATAAAGGGGTTCTGGCGAATTGTTGGGGCAACCTGACAGAACACTGGGTAGTAGGAATACTAGCTGAGAAGTTGGCAATACTCTTAGCCGCTTTATGCTGCAGAATCCGGAGTCAAGCCGTTAGGAGCTCGAGCTATGAGCCAGTTGGGCTTAAAAGTATTTTTTGCCGTGTGCATTATCTAAATCGTTAACGTCAGACTCTTGTTTGCTTTATAAATTAGAATTTAATTAACATTTTAATAACTAAAAAAACTAACTAGAAGTAATTACATTATTTCATTTGAGCAATACATCAACACATCAGGATGGTGACAGTAGTCACATGTACACGTTGCGGATCTCTTTCAAGAATTTAGTGATCTGGTGGCTACGAATCACTCTGGGTCTCATCTTGATCGAATAATTGAAAAGAGGAGTGCGTGTATCAGAATCGATACGTGAATAGCTATATTTAATATTTTTTCCACAATAGCTTTTGTTTTAGAGTGTATATACCATTTAACGGAGGGTTGTTATCATTAAACTCACAGTCATATCGAGGTAGTAAAGAACAGAACTTCTGATAAACGAATGAGCTCTAGAGGTTTAAGGGTCAATGTTTCAAGTGACGTCGTTGTAAATTAAGCTCCTTTTAGCTCCTTTGTTTGTACAATTTACATTAATGACTGAGTTATCGAAAATGTGCCAAGTATATTCGTTATGAAAATTCTTGACAAGCTCCTGTTATAATAAACAAAATTAAACAAACATGTTGTAGTTCAAATGAATCGTCGTTCATCAAATGTCATGATCAATAGTCAGTCAGCCCTTATTTCTAATTGTGATTATTTGATAGTTTAGTTTCGAATTACTAGCTAGTACTACAGTGGCAGATCTTGGGGAGAGCCCCCTCCCCCCCCCCCCCCCCCCACCCCCCACCATTTTTGCGGAAAATTATCATCGATTATCAGGCTTCATGGGTTGAAAGCTATTTACTCTGGATCCCTGGATCCGCCACTGAACTGTGTATCGCCATTCTTTTTTGTTATTGTAAATCTTCTTGTTCAAAATAAATTTGCTTTAGCGCCTGTTATTGTTGACATCCCGCAGATTAAACTTGTCGCAGAAATCTATATTCCATGACTGTCTTTCTCCTTGGCTCCAAGAAGGCAAGTTTAGATGAACGGTTTTCTAAATTATCTCATAGTTGAGGTTTGATTGGATTTTTATTGATTGGATTTTTATTACACCACGACAGCTGACCAGTTAAAAGAGGAAATGAGACAGTAAATAGACGTGATGTAGATGATACATGCTTTACAATTCAACATACAAGCCCAGCGATTTTTTTTCGGTTCTTAAATTCTCACTGTTCCGTTCAAAACAACTTTGTACCACATTCTCCTCCTTAGCTGAGCTAAGAACCGGATTGACTATAGCAAAAAGTGATTATTTCGTATTCAGGGACAGCAGTAAATAAAGCAGGATAATTCCCTCTGTTACAGCAAACTCGTTATTTCAATTGTTTCTTACCTCGAGTCTTCGTTCCTTACTGCGCAAGCTTGACGAAACGAGCTACTCTCAAAAGTTCCGTTGCAGGATCGATTTTGATTGGTTTTTTAAAAAACTAAAAATGGCTGGAAGATAAAAACGAAGAAGTTCGTTGAGTCATTCCTTATTCTCTTTCCTTGCGCAGACTAGAAGGATCGTGGGCTCCGGGGACGAGAATAGACGGACTCGAAATTGGAGGCAGCCAGAGGTCTCGATCTCTGGCGCAGACCAGAAGAATCGTGGGCTCTGGGGACAAGAATGTACATACTCGAAATTGGAGGCGGCCAGAGGTCTCGATCTCTGGCGCAGACCAGAAGAATCGTGGGCTCTGGGGACGAGAATGAGTCATTCTTTTGAAAGCTAGGCATGCACAATTCAACCTGAAGTCCGATATTTTCGGACTTCCGATCATAACTTTCCAGGATGGCTCGTTTCCGGCCGCTGCTCAAAGGGAACGAAGACCCTGGGGATGAGGCTGTTTTGTAGACATTCATTTTTAGGCCATTTTAACTTCAATAGAAATAAAAAACACACTGCGGTGACAAACATGACAAGACAACGCATGTCGGAAAAAACTTTGATTTTAAGAACGTAACGTTTCGTATGCTACAACATACATCTTCAGAAGTGATCGTTAGCTAAATTACAATAAGACCTAGACTAAAAAATATGACAATGATGTTAATTAATAACAAACTGACTTAAAATTCTGCAGAAGAAAGTTTCGCCCATAGTCAATCCCGTTCCTAATAGGCAGAGTCCCCCTTGACCAGCGATCACGAGACTCGTTTCCCGTCGTTCCGTTGAAGAAAAGTAATGCGGGCTATGGGACAAGATTGGCTCATCCTATTAATGTTGTTGATAGCCCCCCGATTGGCCAAAGTATGTGACACACTCCACCCTATAAATAATAATAATAAATAATAATTTTTATAGCGCTATTCAGCTAATCTTTCATAGCGCTTTACAATCATTATGCTAATACCATCTTCCACGTAAGAAAATATTGACCAGTCCAAAGATCATGGTCTATGATATTAGCAAACAAGAAACTCTAAACATGTATGGAGAAACTTTTTCCTCATTTGGTGCATAGTAACAGTGCTGGATGACTGCGACTGGGTCCCAGGACCCTTTCCCTTTTCAATAGGAGAAAGACCCTGGGGAGTAGAGTTTCATTTTCCCATCCCACCCTTCGGTACGTCACATGACGTCACTCACAGACCACCCACTGTCTTGTCATCAAACAACTGATAGGAAAGAGAAAGATATCCCTGTTCTGGACCGCGAAAATGCCTTTCGTGAGAGACCCATCCCTTTCTTATACTCTCTCGCGAAAGGTCGGGAGCGAGGCCCACTTGGCAGGCGAGAATGATGAAAAAGTACTGTAATAATATCAACATACCGGCCTAGAAAAAAAAAATCGACAGTTCTATATATTATGTTTGTAATTGTTTTGGCTATCTTTACGTCATGGCCATCAGACCCGTCTTGTGTCCACGCCCAAAACCACTGTTAATGAAACAATTTCACAGCCCACGCAGAATCTTCATATGTTCTGCTCAGCGTCAATTTCATATCAGTTTCCTCCAGAGATGAGCTGTCAAGGAAATCCGCCAATTTTGAGAGACTATAAACAAAGGAGCGTTGAACTATAGCGAATAAATCGACAGCAATTTGTGTGCGTTTCAGAACCTCTAACAGATTCATTTAAACCGACGGACCAAATTGACAGAGTTAGTATATTAGCTTTAAATTGTTTGCAATTTGAATTAACACCAAAATAGTTGGGAGAATTTACAAACCGTCACAATGCAAGCTAAAGCTGCTTTTAATTTCATGCTTGACTAGGCGCGACATAATTTTGCACCGTTGTTTTCAGTTTGGAAAAAAATACAAATCGTCTGTTCGCCGAAGAAGCAAAGAGATGGTCTCCGTTCAACAGAGTCGTAACCCGAACACCATCCTTCTTTGAAATGCAGTTCCCTGTAGTAAAGGCTACGATCAGATTGTCGCCGACAAAGAAAGAAACAAGCAAAAATTCGGGAAGTCTGTTTGTAGTGAAAGAAGTGAAATCCGCGAACCAGCGACAAAAATCAGCAGCTGGGTCGAAAGTGGTGGAAATTAGCGTCCCTCGCGAGGAATTAAATTCAAGGGAACGCTATGAAAGTCAGTCTTCTTTGTCAACTGTACCTTTGATTGAACTCAATATCAACAGAGCTGGAATCCAGGTAAGAGGTTTACTTTGAAATCTTTCAAACATGCATACAAGCATTATATATGCTACAGAGGGAAATACACGTCACACAACATTTTACGTGAGTTAAGTCTAGCTGACACGCTGTTTTGTTGTCCGAATCCGCCGATTACTGACTTTCTCTCGCTTGAAAACTCCTGAGCTCTAAGTTTAAAGAGAAATGGTCCCGTAGTACAAAATACACGCCATTGATGTTCCAGCTTTCGCGTATCGGATGTGTTGTTTATATTAATTGATATAGTTTGTTTTTCGCCGCGAGATCAAATGCATTGCTTTACAAAACTTGTAGCAGAATAAACAGAACAAAACCGATAATCCAAAATCTGCTCGCAAGATTGACTTGAGACTTTTTAAAAACCTTACATCTCGCGAAAAAATTCGATGAATATTTTTAATAAAAATTGTTGAGGTCATACTGTTTGTTTAAACATTATTGTAGACAATGGGCAAACGACATCCGTAACGGAGTTTTAGTACGGGATGCTTTAAGTCATGAAATAATGACAAAATGCAACTTCGTAAGCAAACTTGTTTTTCTCGCTCACTTTTGCCATGTGCAACCTATGAAGTCGATAAAATACACGATATATAAAAATGAAAAGGAATGAAATAGACGCCTTCCGTATTGTTTGTAGTCGGAAAGAAAACAAAAGATAACTGCTAGCAGCTTATTCAGTGATAGACAAGCTAATTGTCTTGGGGCGAAAGTCTTATTTATTGCGACAAAACTGTGCTTTTATGCTGACTCAGTGTATTCCGAAAGTTCAAGACCTCTAAAATACACTGAAATGACAAGTGATATTAAATTAAGCTTCAGTTTCAACTCCGAATGAGACTTGCAAGGCGAGTAATAAATTGCGTTATTATTCAATTAAAATAAAATAATTTAAAATAATTGTTTTAAAGGAATCTAATTAAGTTGTCGTTAATTGAATTCAGTTGCTTAATGAAGAAGACAAGCATGAATGTGACCAGAACAATGACCAATTCAAAGCTTGCTCAGTCATTGTTCTTTCAATGTTTTTTACAACATGTAATTTAATAGACCATTATGCGGTAGGTATACGGGAAATTAACCACTTGTCAAGCCAATTGAAAACAAGTTAAGTAAATGATAGAGTGCTAGCTTTTGCACGTAGTGATCGCTACAAAATAGACCAAGCCAGTCCCGGTCAGTGAGGAAGCAAGGACGGTAGTGTAATAAGCCAGAGAAAAGACATGGTAAAAACTGTAATTTGTTAGAAGGAATAAGTCGGTAGGGTAACACAAAGATCATTTGCGCTTGATTGACCTGGAAAAAAACGCAGTCAAGAAAGGGGCGTCGCAAGCTCAATTGCAAGCATAAACGAAATCACAAGAAAACAAATCTTTCCTGTTTATTACGCTTGCGCTTATGCTGGCGTTGTTGCGTCGCCCTTGTAAACGGGATAATAGTCCAGTCCCTGAACTCTCTCTTCCGAGCACCCTTTAAAGGGGTTGAACCCAGACGCGAGAAGAGAGAATCCAGGATAACTTGCATGCGCATGCGCCAGTTTTTCCTCCGACGGGGGACCGACGGGGGAAAAACCATCTTTGGCAGCACTTTTGAAAACGCACGCGCACAGATGACGAGTTCAACTACGCGACCCTGTAATAATTAGGCAGCATCACCGAGAATAACTTTAAAATCCTAGCTTGCCATAGTACATTCTAAAAACTAACGGTGAAAACACAAATCGCTATCCGTCATTTATTCCTTGTATTTTATACCTGTTCATTGAATTGGCTTTGGATGCAATTAAGCACAGTTTTTCTTGCATTTATTCGCGCCCTTGGTCGCGTAGTTTAAATCGTCATTTGAGGGAGCATCTTTAACCTAGCGCGGCGCCCCAAGCAAGTAACGCCACACTCCCTGTTTCTGATCGCATGCAAGTTATCCTGGACTGCTTCATTCTCGTCCCCATAGCCCACGATCCTTCTGGTCTGCGTCAAGGATCGAGATCTTTGGCTGGTCCTAATTTGTGAGCATGCTCAGAGTACTCTTTCTAAGATTTTCAGCCATTTATATTTGTCAGATTTGACAATGAGTCCGTGAATCGCGGACTTCCGGTTTTAGAGGCGGCCGGCGGTCTCGATCCCTGGCGCAGAGCAGAAGGAACGTGGGCTCTGGGAACGAGAGTGGTACTGCTCCTGGACTCTCCTTTTGCCTGGGCCCTGGGATGATTCATACAGGAAAATTTTGAAGTGAAACCGCGTGATTCTATTGCAATCATGAACAACCTCGAGAAACCTAGGAAAGTTAAGAGTAAGATTGAAGAACTGGAAGGGCCAGACTTGCATGCAGCACTAAAACACGTCAATATCAATATAGTACCTTTATTTGCACATGCAAAAGGCTTGACCCCCCCTGAAACCCTCCATTTTTTAGGCCTGGCCCTCCCTAAACCCACTATTCTTTTAAGGATGGCCCTCTCCACTGAAGCCCCAATCCTCCTCCTTTTTAGCCAAAAATTCAGTGCAAAAGCCGGCAACAAGAACAACAAATTTGCGAGCAAATCGCGGGCAATCCCGAGTGGGAAAGTTAGGTCCATGTTTTCCGCTCGGGTAGCCAATCATAAGGCAGGGTTCACCTCATCTTGCCTGCTCGCGGAGCCAGCCATATAATAAAAACAGTGATAAGTGTCATAATATGGGTACCGGTAAACAGGCTCCCTTTAAGTGGAAAGAAAACGCTGTTTATACATTGTTGTCAGAAGCGCAATCTAACTAATTCATGGTTGGCAAAGAACGAGGGGATAAACTTTATTCTGGAGACAAACCTTAAAGATCAGAGGTTTGTTTGTCTTGAGTAATGTTTTTCATGAAAATGTGCAAATAGATTGATAATAAGCCGTAATACTTTGTACAATAATTAAATTATAGTACAAAGATTATCGTATTCAAACATAATTCCGTCTATAAACTGGTGTAGTTCAATACGCAAATTTGTAAGGGACGGAATCGTCTTCTTTAATATAATTCAGGATTTGAATGTTTACTATGTTTACTATTTTGCCTCCGGGCTGGGTTGGAAAGATACATGATTGCATTTGATACTGAAACATACCCCTTTCGCCAAGAATGCTCAAATAATTATTAAATTTTATAATCAAAATATACCGACATGGTCTGTTTTGTCTATAAATGTTCAGATTTCTGAAATATCATGCAAAATTAAGGCGCATTTTCTTTTTATTTCAAAATACTTTAAGCGAGAGTTACGAAGTTTGGAATCTTCGTGTTTCAGAAAGTCAGACTTACATTAAAAAACCTCTGTCAGAACTATAGTAGACTATCGCTTGCTGGATCAGTGAAGGAAAAACAAACAAAGTCATTCCGGTTTCGACAATTTTTACATGTATTACTTTCTCTTTTATCTTCAATTTTATTAGCATTAAATGCCAGCTGCTCTGTTATAAATATAATTATCAAAACTGTGATTTTTATTGTCAAAAGTACACCATTTTTGTGCTCATAACACTAAACAATGTTAACAGAACAAAGGCCTGAAAATTTGAGACGATGTTATGATGGATCAACACAATCCCCTCCTCAAATGAAGTATAATCATAACTTGTGACTTGCGTCCAAATGAAGTATAATACTTCAATACAAATAACCGTGATGTCCACGATAGACTGGGCATAATTCTTCCTCCCCCGACTTTCGGTGAATTCCACGAACAAAATGGCGGCTGAAGAGGACGGGAGCTTAGATGAGCTCATCGAACAGGCAGAAGCTTTGCAAGATGGACGACCTTTGTTTACATTAGCGCACGTGGGAAGACTGGGGAGAGGGAAATATACGGTGCACGACGGGAAGGAGAGGAAAAGAACGGATGATCCCCTCCAGAGATTCACCGCGGTAAAACGTAAAAAATAAGAAAACTGCTTCAAAGATAAGGTTTTTATTTCCACTGTTCAAAGTTCGATACTTAACAAGTATTCTCCTGGTTTACTAAATTGTTTGAAACTTTACTAAACAAGTTCTAAGTGTTTAAAAAAGGCGAAATGCCGACTGTCGGCGCCATTGTCAAAGCAATTTTATTTTGTTCGGGTGCGGAGCATTTTAAAAGTAAAGAATCCCGTTTGAGGGAACTGAAAAATATATTTACCCTCAGCAGCTATTTTACATATCCTTACCGATGCTTCCACGTTAACGTGAATGATTTCTCTCGAAATAATAAAACAAAAACAGCCTCAGACGTTTAACCGCGGTGAACTCCAGAGATAGCCTGCGTGGCTAGCTGGCGGGATTAGCGCGGCGCGAGAGAAAACGCAGGCGAAACCCGCTTGCGTGAGAACGCTGGGGCGCTGCCGCGAGTGGAATTCAGCTCGACTCCTCCCCAACTCCCTCGCGTTGTCGCAGCTCGACGCCGCCGTTGGCCGTAAACAACGCACTCGGTCCACGTGGACCGGGCGCGAAACCCGCCAGTTACGCAGGCTACTCCAGAGAGAGTTGGTGTCGTTTAAATAGGACTGGATAACGCCATGGCAAGAGATCATACAGTCCGAAAAGCTTGACTGCGGATGCTTTTAATACGAAGATTTAATGACGATTTCAGTTAACATTTCGAAACGTTGTACAGTCGAACCTCGATTATCCGGATCTCTATTATCCGGACTTCCTTCTCTGGTCCCAATTTTTCATGTTCTACGACGATTTAAACGTTATTTCAAGGTGGTTTACCTGTTAAAAAAAAAAAAGAAAAAACATCGGAAAACCTCCGATGTGAAGTTTCCAATCGAACAACATTTAATACCTCGGCAGGTATCTGAAAGTGGTTGGTCAGGTTGATGGTGGTTATACATTTAGTTAGCCTGTTCCAGGCTCTCGGTAGTTGAAGGAGAAAGCGAAAAACGCGGGCGAGCGAGGAAAAAACTTTTTTTTTCTCGCTCGCATGCGTTTTTCGCTCTCCCCCAACTACCGAGAGCTTGGAACAGGCTAACATTTAGTCTGCATAAGGTCTGCAAAAAAATCAACTTTAAAGCAAAATGTGACCTGCAAGCCAGACAGGTGTCTCAGTCAAAAAAAGTGATAAATCTCCTCTAATTTAGGTGGCCCCGTGTAAGACGGATTTAATCCAAAGAAAGTACAGGAAAGTACTTCCGGGCTTTATACCTCTTCTAGTAAACACAGCTGCCTTAATCCGCTCGGTCATAAAAGATCATATGCTTACTATAAAAAAAAATAGATGAAGCAAAAAATAAAACAAAACAAATAACCAAAAAGATAATGCTATTAGAATCGATATTAGGAGACTGATCAATTGTGATAAGATTTAAATATCCATCAGATAAATACGGTATAATGATGGCTAATGTAAGACGCCGCTTTTAGAGGACGTCAAAATCTGATATGGTCTGTTATATAACAATTCGTGATGCTTTCCGTAAATAGATATTTTACTGTTTGGCACTTGAGTGTTAGTTCATAACCTTATCTGTTTGTATCATTGGCTAAAGCCGATGACAGCTCCATCTCTAGCCATATTCTACTGATGGAAAAAGTTATGTGATAATAGCCATGATAAATTAAAAATGCGTCAGTCAAACACCTTACTCGATGCTATCAATTGTTTTCAGTTTTTCTCAAATCATTTATCTTATCTTCTAATCACCGTTTTGAAAATTAATTCAGTTGCAGTAGAGAACAAACGACTGATTAAAATAATAAGAAACATCTTGCTCGATTCGCGTGGTTTTAAAGTTTTTAAACTTTTTTGATTTTTATTTCCTTTTGTTTCAGATAATGATTATGAATATGAGACAATGAAAAATGAAAATTAAACAGGTTTGAAAAATTTTGAACCAAAGATAAATTTAAACCACAACATGTACACTTCATTTAAAATAAAATAACAATAATAATAATAGCATTTCTATAGCGCCATATCCATGGGCTCATGACGCTTTACAACAGAGTAGACTGTAGTACAAACAGAAATAAGATTGGCTTGGCTATTTTTCGGCTGTGTGTTACTTCCAAGTTTTTGAAAGTTTCTCCGTTTTAATTAGAGAAGTACTTTGTGTGCGTATTTTTCGACTTTTTTTTTGTTTCATTTGCAAAATCGTAAAGTAAGTGGACAGCTTCAAATTCTCGCTGACGAATTAAGATCATAGACAGTCCTCCCCTAGGGGGTGGTAGTGGTGTTGGGTGGGGGGAGGGGTTAGAGCGCGAACAAAACGTAAGCATTAGTAGTACTGGGCGCTGGGTAAAGACAGAAGACAACACAGACATAAAACACGAGAGAGCCAGTTTGTGATCGAGATGTGCAAGTGTAAAAGCCACCCTGCATGAGCGGAATATTTGGCAGTGTGGTTTGGAATTGGGTCGTACTGACGTCAAAAGCGAAGCGCCTGAAATAATCCGTACGAAATTATGATAATCACACTTTCTAAATTGACGCAGGGCCTACATGGAACCGGTAAATCGATGCAGTTTTGTTCCGTTCGGATACATTCGCATACTTCTCAAGAATTTCCGTCCATTGTATAAATTTCCCTGGCGGACAAACAAAATAACCGGACTGCTCGTAATGAAACAGCCGAAAAAAATTGAAATGAATTTAAACAGTGCCAATGAAACGTTCAAGAAGCCATGCATGAAATGCTAGATGATGTATCTAGAACCTTTTTTTACTTTTTTATAATAAATTAAGAACGGCATGCCAAAATTGAAATAAAGGATAAGTATGACATTTGTTTGTGTCCAAAGATTTCTACCTAGTTTTGCCCAGAGAAGAACGGCCCCCTTCCCCGCCCCGGAGTTTAGTTCCTTTACTCAGTCTTCTATTTTTAAACCTGTCAAATCTCATAAAATCACCTTAGCTTGCAGATAAAAACTATTATTCCCTCTCGTTCTTTTCCCGAAAATTGCAGAAGGTTGTTGCGGGGTAATAACACCGATATCAGACTTCCGAAGCAGTCCGACAAACAAAATGATCTTTTGGGCATGTCATTTGTCCCTCCCTGTTCGTGGTAGGAATTCCCATTAGGAGTTTTACAAAAGGGCTTGTCACTGGTCTAAAGAATGCTTAGTTGATGAGTAATCAAGTCATAAACTTTCAAAATCTCCGCGTAAATTCCGGTAGTTCACCGGAAATGATCCCACCGGAAAGACCATGAAAGAAGCCTTCGCTGTGATTGGCTGAAGGAAGCAATGGCAGTTCCCAGTACCTTCCGCGTTATGTGTGGGAGGGGGATTGAATACTCGCGCCCTCGAGAATGTCATGAAACCATCCCCGACATCCCTGCGAATGATCGGCGAAAGTATGAACTTTTGAGTTACGCATGTTTTCAGTGCCGGAATTTTTATTGGTATTCCCTAGAATAAGAACTTTTGAATCAGTGGAGGGCATTTTTAGCGGCTTTATACGTTTTTAAAGCAATATGTCGGACGAAGAAAGGCCGCCGGCCCCTCCTATGCGACTCACTTCCACGAAAGATTCTTCGATGTCGCCAGCTTCCAAGCCTTTGCCAAGCGCTCCTGTTGATGAGAAGAAGAAGAAAGCAGCCACGTTTGGATTCTTCAAGACCAAGGGTGACGAAGACAAGAAATGTAAGCTGTGTAACTTACTTTAAAATCGAAATATGGTCTGACTGGAGAAAGAGTATTTTGTTATGGCGTCGCCGATTCGTTAATGTGATAACATGTAACTATGTTCTAGATTCGAAGAAAAAGCCAGAAATCTCCTATCCAACTCAGTTTGAGCACACGATTCATGTGGGTTTCGATCCAGTTACCTCCGAATTTACGGTAAGTCGTAAGCTAAATGTCTACACTGAATTTTACACTCGACTTTCGCTAGGAACGAAATCAATCCTTGTGATAGTCAGCTGCCTTCCTGTTGAATCGAGCATCGAATGTTTTGAAGTGGCATCACCGCTAGCTTGGGATTCTCGAACACAAACTAGCGGCCATGTCTTAAATTAAGCTGCTGATCGATCAGCTTGCTCTTTGTTTGCAAACGTATGGCTTCTAGCTTCACACAGGAAAGAGCTGGCAGCGACTTGCCTGTATATTTGGGTTATATGAAGCAGTTTTACGTTCTTCCTGGTTTAGCTGTAGACCGGGTTGCCCGCATTTCTAATAATAATTTGGAATTTCCTTTTCGTATGTTGGCCATTTACCGTAGTCGTACTGAGTTTATTGTCTGGATTTCCAAGACTCTTATGTTGGTGTTTGAGGCCGCTCATGGTAGGAGGCCATAGTTTACCGAGTGTAGGAATATTGATCAATGTAAAACCTCAGGTATTTCGATTCATTGATCAAGTCGTTCAGGAGCTTACGAAACCAGATGTTTGCCTACTCTTGAAACTTTCCAAACAAAACTCGTGTGCCATTATATCGATAAAAAAGTGGTAAAATACCCGTGTGAAAATGAAATGCATAATAAAGGAGCTTCCCTTGCTGTGGTTATATTTTGTGCGAAGTCAAAATAGTTTGGGTTGTTTCGATGGTTGGAAGTGGCATGCTTTGCAATGTATGACGTGATTGTGAAAGAGGAAACTCTTCGATTGTGTGAACTCCTGTTCGGTTTATTCGGCTCCTATCAAGTTAAAAAAAAATCCTTTATCATTTTGATGCGGCTATCGTACAAAATTCCGAGCTTGTCATCCGAACAGGTGCAGATAGCTTATTTTAATAGTTGTTTCTGGGCGAAAAACCTTAAATGTTTATCTTAAATTGCTACCTAAAACTCAAATGTTGTTTGTTGAAATTGAGCTGCGATCCCTGCCAAGGCCTATAAGAAATTTGAATGATTTCTGAAAGGCTGTAAACAGATCATGAATTTATTCCATTCAAGCAGGTGAAAAAATGACTCTTTCATAAAAAAGTTAGAATTGCAGTTTTATGCGTCCATAATTAAGTAGGTTGTAAATCGAGTTTTGTCTGACATATCACTGAAATAACATGCAAAACAAAGTACTTTGGTTGTCATAATTGTGCAAGTGTCAGTGACTGTGACAGAATGTCTATAAATTGATCTGTAAAGTGGACAATTCAGGAAAGAGGAAGCTTTGATGTGGCCAATTTTATGATTCTATGATTTTGGCTGGACAAACCTGTCCCCAGATTCTGCAAACAACATTTTGACAGATGTGTGGTGAAGCTTTTTATTTAATGTGCAGTGGCTTGGTAACCAGAGGAGTTTTCTTCCTTCAAAATCCAACCTTGAATCACAAATCCCGTAAGAAAAGGAAGCAAACTTGTTGTTTGCCATTTTAACTTTTTCTCATAATTGTACTATTTAAAACAATATTACAGCTTCAGACAGTATTATTATAATTATTTTAATTTATTTTTTAGCATGGTAGAATATTGGGTATGATAGCTGACTTATAATTGTTATTTTCGTGGTTCAACTCAATTACCTTCTGTCGTAGCATCTAGTCAGAAAAAGTAAACATGGATCTGTAGATGATGAATGATATTATTACTTATGTCATTCTGTGTTATATTACTTACTAGTGCTAGTATTTGTTAATTTTTTACTTCAACGACAAATCTCTTGTCTTACTGGAATTTGCATATATAAAAGTATTCAAATACAGAGTATTGCCTGATTGGGAGCACCAAAGTGGCAATTTTTTTCGGTCGCATGTTGCCAAGCCTTTATGCATTTAAAGTCTTTCAAATATAACCATTTAAAGGTGTTTACATGTACAATTTAAAATGTGGAAAAAATTTCTGCGCAAAAAGGGGGAAAAAGTCATACTAGCTAAAAATTTGACAATTTAAAAATGTATCTTAAAACCATTCTGAACATAGTTGCATTCCTAGTATACATGTATTAGTCAAAAGGAGTAAATTCCAATGTTTTACATGTAGTTAAACTGCAAATTAAAGTCCCTGTAGATAGAAGTTGTCATTCTGGGGCAGTAAGCGATCCCCTCAAAGCTGGCTGAGGATTTAACATGTTAGTTGTGGCCTTAATTTTCTTAGGCTACTTCTTCGAAATTGTATTTAGATTTGAAATACAAGATCTGCGCTGATCATTTCTTCAACCCCCAAATACATGTTCATGTAGTCAGTTGAATCTCTGGTGTAATAAAAATAATGGAATTAACCTTCGACAACTGTCATACTATTTTACAGTGGAATCCTGATTTTCAAAGCAATTGGTTTGAGTTTTCAGGGAGTTTAACTCATTCCTCTCTGGCCTTTAAATATTGTGTTTTCAATGATGAAAAATTCACCAACATTTTGGGATCTGTCCCATCACCACAAAATTTGGTAGAATGCGTAACTAGAGAATTACCCAGTTCCCACGCAAATTTGAGCTAATATACTTGAATATGGCCTACACGATGTATTCTCCGATTTAGGGTTTTTGGACCAAACATGATGTGGCCATGAGCCTCATAATGAAATAGATGTGTCTGTCTGTCTTTCTGTCTGAAAGGAAATGACTTTTGGCTCAAATTATCAGGAGACAAAGCTGTGCTCTTAGAATTATTGCAGGATGTCCAAAGGCTCTTATGTTAGAAATGATGGGTGCCCAGCTCTTGAAAGCTTTCATGGTAGCAAAGTTATACAAGTCACCTAAAGACAAATAAAGTAGGTCACCTGTGGCACCCAGGCACTGCTAGGGCAAATAAAGTAGGTCACCTGTGGCACCTGGGAACTGCTAGAGCAAATAAAGTAGGTCACCTGTGGCACCCGGGAACTGCTAGAGCACAGCTCTGGGAGGTTAAAAAAAATCAAGAGTTTGGGATATCAGGATTACGCTGTACTGTATTTCCACTGATGTTAATCATGTAAATGTGATAGTGTAAGACTAACAGTTGACTGTATTCCACATCAGGGTATGCCAGAGGCATGGGCCCGACTGCTTCACACATCAAACATCACACAGGCTGAGCAGAAGAAAAATCCTCAGGTTTGTTCGCATTTAAATTATTTGAAACTCTTCATTATTAGAACTTAATTTAGCACCCTGATCCATGTCCTTGCTTCTGACGAGCTCACAACTGTATGCATTAGATCATAGAAAGTTCAGTCACTGATTCATTCTTTGTTTTTTAGGCTGTTCTTGATGTCCTGAATTTTTATGAAGGAAGCAAATATGACGCACAAACAAATGCAAAATTTATGACTGTGTCAAAACCGTATGGTAGGTGATAACAGTTGTAGGGTTTTAGTTTTTCATATGGTACTAGTTCTGTGTGGTATGTACGTAAATGACAAGATAGCTTTGTATTGTTGTCAGGTGATAAAAGCACTACAGCACATCTGTATTATTATTTAGGTGGCTGTGTAAGCGCAGGCTGATCATTTTACTCATGTAAGTTCACCAACGTAGCTATGAATAACTCGATCATAGAAAACTTCATTCAAGAGGACTTTGAAGGTTATTCATGTATCTCCTTATCATCCATGGAACCTTCAGGCTTGACAACTACTGATCTCAAACAAGGGAGTGAAGTCGAAGTTGAGGGTAATAAGACAAAAGAAAATTCAAATTATTCCCCTGAACCTCGACTAATTCTTTTGTTTGTGATCAGTTGCATGTTATTTGAAACTAGCCGATTAGAAGGGAACTGTGTCTGGTTAATAGAGGTGGCCACTAATTAAAGGTACTAAGAAACTAG
The DNA here is from genome assembly GCF_052425735.1 of Oculina patagonica. Lineage (NCBI taxonomy): Eukaryota > Metazoa > Cnidaria > Anthozoa > Scleractinia > Oculinidae > Oculina > Oculina patagonica. The sequence continues at coordinate 21,770,253 of NC_135765.1, forward strand.
TAGTAAAATGAGTTTGATTTCCATGTTTGATAACAGACTGCTAAATGGTGGCACTTGGTACAGGTTTGATTTGGTTTGTCCTAAATAATGCAATTATATTGTATAAATGTTACATAACAGTAAGTATGCAGAAATAGTGGTTAGGATCTCACACCCATCTTGGATGGGTAATTTTTGGTGAGATGCGACTTACAACTTACATGTACAAGAAACCTGTGCAGTTCTTATGTACATGAAATACAACCTAAACAAACTTCTTTAAGCTACCTTGTAAACACACTTGATACTCTTTCTGGGTTAATGTCACAGGGCACTGCCGTGGTTATGAATGGTACATGTATGGGAAAAATTTTGCTCTATATTTTGACAGTCAGTTCATTGTAGGTTTTATTAATCAACTTGATATATTAAACAGCATGTTTCAAAAATTAAACTAAAATAACTTTAACAGCAAAATCATAATAATATAATTGAGGTGAAAAGCAGAAAGATTTCTTATAATCAGTGTATAGCTGAGACAGCAATAACGTAATTATGGTTGATATGCAGCATATATTTCATTGTAGCAACTTCTAGTGAGGGAATAGACCTGACTTCCTCAGGTGATACTGTACCACCATCACGTCACTTCTCAGCATATGCATCCAGTAGCCCACGGTACAATTCATCTGCCTTGGAAGAAGATTTGAAAATAACATGTTCACCATTTAGTTGTACTTCTACTAAGAACAAACATTCATCTAAAAGCGGCTTGAAATTAATTGTTAAACGGAAATCAAAGAAACGCAGGAAATCGTTACCAGCTCCTGGTTCAACAGGCAATGAGACAAGGAGGAAAGTTAATAGAGAGGAACGTCAGTTGTCCTCTCCTTCGCCGACACGTGCTCTCCTTACGTCTCAATCGGACACTTCAAGTTCACTTACGGGGTCATCGCCAGGGTCGTTAGCTGATGAACTCGAGAAATTGAGTGTGAACTCTCATTTATCTTCTTCTAATAAATTCTCACAACGCGTCTCTTCTGATTCTCAAGGTATTTCTGTCAAGTTCTAATTAATTATAGTAACAGATAAATAATTCTTCTAAAAAAAATTAACACCACAGTTTTCTCTAATCATAGATCATTAAAAGTTATTTATTTCCGATCTAATCACTTTGGTTGTAAGTCTTAAGATTTTACTAATTGCTTATTTCAAGTTTAGGTTAACAACCTTCTTTTAAGGCAAGTTTAGATTTAACAATCTTCTTTTAAGGCAAGAAGGCAGATGCGTGGGCTACTGGATTCTTGCATATCAACAGCATCATTCTTATTGATCGTCAGCTTGGCTCATCGTTTACTTGCATGTTTGTTTTTAACTTGTTTGTCAATTTTAAAAACAGAAGAATCATGGCTTAAACATTCTTCTCTGTTTGAATGCCCTAACCTAAAGGGCAAGTGGACATATTGTTCGCGTGCATGCATGACTGTAATCGTTTTCAAATGGTGTTGAAACTGTCAAGAATTCTGAGTCAGCATCTGACTTCTTTTTAAACTTGTTAACTTTGAACTGGAAATAAAATATATGCTAAACAGACAACATAAACAGTTCAACTTTATTGGGATCGTTTAAAGTAAAATATCAAACACCAGAACAGTGCTTCATTAGGATATCCAGACACCGAGAAGAGAGTTGAAAATAAATTGCGCAGCGGAGTATTTTTGAAGAAATGAAAGGTGTTTGGATAGCCCATGAAACCTTGTCTCGAGTGTTTAATATCTCTTCTCAACAATCACAAAGAAAAATTGCATGATTTGTGTGTCGCCTGTGAATTTACGTATACATGTACAACATGGAAAACTGCAATGTTATATTTCACTTGAAAATAGCTTTTAAACGTAAATTTTATAAACATAAAAAAAACAAGGCCAAAGAATTGATATAAAGTAAACACAAAGTTCAAACACAACTAGAAAACCTTTTAATTTTAAACCCAAAAATCAAGACCCTGAAAGTCCTTGAAAGTCTTTAGAATTTGTTGTTTTCAAATGGTAAATGGTAAAAAAAAGCTACTCTGGGTATGGTTACTCTGTCATTTCCATATGAAATTAAAGCGATTTTTATAGTTCACAAGAACCACAGTTCTTTCACTGAGTAATTGCACCCTTGAAAGCTTGGATTTAGGTCCTTGGAAAACTGTGAAATATCCTTGAATTTTTGGATCAAAAGATTCTATGATCTCTGTAGTAACACACAAGGCATCCTACTTAAAATGCAGCAGCTTCTCTATGAAAACATCAGTGGAACTTAAATATCATTGATAGATGATTTGGTGGTGTAACTGAAGCAACATGAATGTTGTTTATGGTGTTCAAGGTCTATGGCCATTACATGTATGCAAAGAAGCCTTGCATACAAGTAATTTAGCAGTCATCTGGTGGGTCGTCTTGCAAGAATTATTGTTGTCTGTTATTTGCGTCTACAATGTACGTAATTTAAACATTTTGTTA
>NC_135765.1:21773238-21792864 GCF_052425735.1 Oculina patagonica
CTCCCTACTTATTTAAAAAACCGATTTGGTATACCCCCGGGGTATACCGTATCACTTGATCCTCCCTCATTAACATAATAATAATAATAATAAAAATAATAATAATAATAATAATAATAATAATAATAATAATAAATAATTAACTTATATTGCGCAATTATCAATTTAAAAATTTTCAATTGCGCATTACAATCTTACAATACAGGTAAAAAATAAAAAGCTAAAAAAAATTTAAATTTAAATTCACAAGCTGGAGTAACCTGCGTAGCTGGCGGGACTCGCGCCCGGTCCACGTCTACCGAGTGCTTTGTTTACGGGAACTACGGCCAACGGCGGCGTCGAGCTGCGAAGACGCGAGGGAATTGGGGAGGAGTCGAGCTGAATTTCACTCGCGGCAGCGCCGCAGCGCTCTCACACACGCGTTTTCTCTCGCGCCGCGCTAATCCCGCCAGCCACGCAGGCTATCTCTGGAGGGGATCATCCGTTCTTTCCCTCTCCTTCCCGTCATGCACCGTATATTTCCCTCTCCCCAGTCTTCCCACGTGCGCTAATGTATAAAATATATTTCAACAAAGGTCGTCCATCTTGCAAAGCTTCTGTCGGTTTGATGAGCTCATCTAAGCTCCCGTCCTCTTCAGCCGCCATTTTGTTCGCGGAATTCACCGAAAGTCGGGGGAGGAAGAATTATGCCCAGTCTATCGTGGACATCACGGTCATTTGTATTGAAGTACTATACTTCATTTGGACGCAAGTCACAAGTTATGATTATACTTCATTTGAGGAGGAGATTGTTTTGATCCATCATAACATTGTACCAAATTTTCAGGCCTTTGTTCTGTTAACATTGTTTAGTGTTATGAGCACAAAAATGGTGTACTTTTGACCATAAAAATCGCAGTTTTGTTAATTATATTTATAACAGAGCAGGTGGCATTTAATGCTAATAAAATTGAAGATAAAAGAGAAAGTATTACATGTAAAAATTGTCGAAACCGGAATGACTTTGTTTGTTTTTCCTCCACTGATCCAGCAAGCGATAGTCTACAATAGTTCTGACAGAGGTTTTTTTAATGTAAGTCTGACTTTCTGAAACAAGCTTTAAAACTTCTTAACTCTCTCTAAAAGTATTTTGAAATAATAAAAAAATCCGCCTTAATTTTCCATGATATTTATGAAATCTGTACACTTGTAGACAAAACAGACCATGTCGGTATATTTTATTATAAAAATATAATAATTATTTGAGCATTCTTGGCGAAAGGGGTGTGTTTCAGTAAAAATTGCAATCTTCCATTGAATCCCGTATCTTTCCAGCCCGGCCCGGAGGCAAAATAGTAAAAGCTTTCACATCCTGAATTATATTAAAGAGGACGATTCCGTCCCTTACACTGAATTTGCGTATTTAACTACACCAGTTTATGGACGGAATTATGTTTGAATACGATAATCTTTGAACTATAATTTAATTATAGTTCAAAGTATTATGGCCAATTATCAATTTATTTGCACATTTTCATGAAAAACATTACTCAAGACAAACAAACCTCTGATCTTTTTAGATTGCGCTTCTGACAACAATGTAGAAACAGTGTTTTCTTTCCACTTAAAGGGAGCTTGTTTACCGGTACCCATATTATGACACTTATCACTGTTTTTATTATATGGCTGGCTCCACGAGCAGGCAAGATGAGGTGAACCCTGCCTTATGATTGGCTACCCGAGCGAAAAACATGGACCTAACTTACCCACTCGGGATTGCCTGCGATTTGCCCGCGAATTTGTTGTTTTTGTTGCCGGCTTTTACACTGAATTTTTGCCTAAAAAGGAGGAGGATTGGGGCTTCAGTAGAGAGGGCCATTACTTCCATTGTTCCTTGATGACAACGTGGATGACGTCATCTTGGAAGGAGTGTGATGGACTCCTGGGTTTCTAGAAGGCAATCGCTGACGTATCAAACCGATCAAACCTATTCCCCAGGCCTCCTCGGCTCCTTTGACTAAAATGAGGGCATAATGCATCTTTGGACGCCATAAATGAAGTCAGATTGTGCTTTTTAACACAAAATTATACAAATAATCAGTCGAAAATCCAAAATAATGCTAGCAGTGCTTTTTTGGATAAAATGTAAAAAAAAAAATGCTCGCGAAGCCAAATAATGCCAAAAAAAGTGCTAGCACTTTCGGTAAGAGCCTAGTTTCAGGGGGGTCAAGCCTTTTGCATGTGCAAATAAAGGTACTATATTGATATTGACGTGTTTTAGTGCTGCATGCAAGTCCGGCCCTTCCAGTTCTTCAATCTTACTCTTAACTTTCCTAGGTTTCTCGAGGTTGTTCATGATTGCAATAGAATCAAGCAGTTTCACTTCAAAATTTTCCTGTATGAATCATCCCAGGGCCCAGGCAAAAGGGGAGTCCAGGAGCAGTACCACTCTCGTTCCTAGAGCCCACGTTCCTTCTGCTCTGCGCCAGGGATCGAGACCGCCGGCCGCCTCCAAAACCGGAAGTCCGCGATTCACGGACTCATTGTCAAATCTGACAAATATAAATGGCTGAAAATCTTAGAAAGAGTACTCTGAGCATGCTCACAAATTAGGACCAGCCAAAGATCTCGATCCTTGACGCAGACCAGAAGGATCGTGGGCTATGGGGACGAGAATGAAGCAGTCCAGGATAACTTGCATGCGATCAGAAACAGGGAGTGTGGCGTTACTTGCTTGGGGCGCCGCGCTAGGTTAAAGATGCTCCCTCAAATGACGATTTAAACTACGCGACCAAGGGCGCGAATAAATGCAAGAAAAACTGTGCTTAATTGCATCCAAAGCCAATTCAATGAACAGGTATAAAATACAAGGAATAAATGACGGATAGCGATTTGTGTTTTCACCGTTAGTTTTTAGAATGTACTATGGCAAGCTAGGATTTTAAAGTTATTCTCGGTGATGCTGCCTAATTATTACAGGGTCGCGTAGTTGAACTCGTCATCTGTGCGCGTGCGTTTTCAAAAGTGCTGCCAAAGATGGTTTTTCCCCCGTCGGTCCCCCGTCGGAGGAAAAACTGGCGCATGCGCATGCAAGTTATCCTGGATTCTCTCTTCTCGCGTCTGGGTTCAACCCCTTTAAAGGGTGCTCGGAAGAGAGAGTTCAGGGACTGGACTATTATCCCGTTTACAAGGGCGACGCAACAACGCCAGCATAAGCGCAAGCGTAATAAACAGGAAAGATTTGTTTTCTTGTGATTTCGTTTATGCTTGCAATTGAGCTTGCGACGCCCCTTTCTTGACTGCGTTTTTTTCCAGGTCAATCAAGCGCAATTGATCTTTGTGTTACCCTACCGACTTATTCCTTCTAACAAATTACAGTTTTTACCATGACTTTTCTCTGGCTTATTACACTACCGTCTTTGCTTCCTCACTGACCGGGACTGGCTTGGGCTATTTTGTAGTGATCACTACGTGCAAAAGCTAGCACTCTATCATTTACTTAACTTGTTTTCAATTGGCTTGACAAGTGGTTAATTTCCCGTATACCTACCGCATAATGGTCTATTAAATTACATGTTGTAAAAAACATTGAAAGAACAATGACTGAGCAAGCTTTGAATTGGTCATTGTTCTGGTCACATTCATGCTTGTCTTCTTCATTAAGCAACTGAATTCAATTAACGACAACTTAATTAGATTCCTTTAAAACAATTATTTTAAATTATTTTATTTTAATTGAATAATAACGCAATTCATTACTCGTCTTGCAAGTCTCATTCGGAGTTGAAACTGAAGCTTAATTTAATATCACTTGTCATTTCAGTGTATTTTAGAGGTCTTGAACTTTCGGAATACACTGAGTCAGCATAAAAGCACAGTTTTGTCGCAATAAATAAGACTTTCGCCCCAAGGCAATTAGCTTGTCTATCACTGAATAAGCTGCTAGCAGTTATCTTTTGTTTTCTTTCCGACTACAAACAATACGGAAAGGCGTCTATTTCATTCCTTTTCATTTTTATATATCGTGTATTTTATCGACTTCATAGGTTGCACATGGCAAAAGTGAGCGAGAAAAACAAATTTGCTTACGAAGTTGCATTTTGTCATTATTTCATGACTTAAAGTATCCCGTACTAAAACTCCGTTACGGATGTCGTTTGCCCATTGTCTACAATAATGTTTAAACAAACAGTATGACCTCAACAAATTATATTAAAAATATTCATCGAATTTTTTTGCGAGATGTAAGGTTTTTAAAAAGTCTCAAGTCAATTTTGCGCGCAGATTTTGGATTACCGGTTTTGTTCTGTTTATTCTGCTACAAGTTTTGTAAAGCAATGCATCTGATCTCGCGGCGAAAAACAAACTATATCAATTAATATAAACAACACATCCGATACGCGAAAGCTGGAACGTCAATGGCGTGTACTTTGTACTACGGACCATTTCGCTTTAAACTTGTAGCTTAACTTCACTTCACTAGGAGTTTTCAAGCGAGGCATATTCAGTTATCGGCGCATTAGGACCATAAAAACAGGGTGTCCGCTAGGCTTAACTCACGTAAAATGTTGTGTGACGTGTATTTCCCTTTGTAGCATATATAATACATGTACTATGCATGTTTGAAAGATTTCAAAGTAAACCTCTTACCTGGATTCCAGCTCTGTTGATATTGAGTTCAATCAGCGGTACAGTTGACAAAGAAGACTGACTTTCATAGCGTTCCCTTGAATTTAATTCCTCGCGAGGGACGCTAATTTCCACCACTTTCGACCCAGCTGCTGATTTTTGTCGCTGGTTCGCGGATTTCACTTCTTTCACTACAAACAGACTTCCTGAATTTTTGCTTGTTTCTCTCTTTGTCGGCGACAATCTGATCGTAGCCTTTACTACAGGGAACTGCATTTTAAAGAAGGATCGTGTTCGGGTTACAACTCTGTTGAACGGAGACCATCTCTTTGCTTCTTCGGCGAACAGACGATTTGTATTTTTTTTCCAAACTGAAAACAACGGAGCAAAATTATGTCGCGCCTAGTCAAGCATGAAATTAGAAGCAGCTTTAGCTTGCACTATGACAGTGTGTAAATTCTCCCAACTATTTTGGTATTAATACAAATTGCAAACAATTAAAAGCTAATACACTAACTCTGTCAATTTGGTCCGTCGGTTAAAAAGCTGTTAGTTAGAGGTTCTGAAACGCACACAAATTGCTGTCGATTTATTCGCTATAGTTTAACGCTTCTTTGTTTATAGTCTCTTAAAATTGGCGGATTTCCTTGACAGCTCATCTCTGGAGGAAACTGATATGAAATTGACGCTGAGCAGAACATATGAAGATTCTGCGTGGGCTGTGAAATTGTTTCATTAACAGTGGTTTTGGGCGTGGACACAAGGCGGGTCTGATGGCCATGACGTAAAGATAGCCAAAACAATTACAAACATAATATATAGAACTGTCGATTGTTTGTTTCTAGGCTGGTATTTTGATATTATCACAGTACTTTTTCGTCATTCTCGCCTGCACAGTGGGCCTCGCTCCCGACCTTTCGCGAGAGAGTATAAGAATTAAGGGATGGGTCTCTCACAAAAGGTAATTTGGCGTCCTTCATCGCACGATTAAGTAGTGATTAACAAGCGGCATGTCCAGAACAGAGATATCATTCGCTTTCCTATCATTTGTTTGATGACAAGACAGTGGGTGGTCTGTGAGTGATGTCATGTGAAGGGTGACACCAAAGGGTGTGACGGGAAAATTTGGTTTCATTCCCAGGACTCTTTCTCCTATTGAAAAGGGAAAGGATCCTGGGACCCAGTCGCAGTCATCCAGCTCTGCAACTATGCACCAGATGAGGAACAAGCTCGACTCCATACATGTTTTGAGTTTGTTGTTCGTTAATAACAGACCATGATCTTTGGACTGGCGAAAATTTGCTTACGTGGGACTATGGATCATCCTCGTACCCAGGGCCTTCTTTCCCCTTGATCAACGGTGTCGAAGCTTGCGCAGTTAGGAAGAAGACTCGAGGTACGAGAATGACTATAGGCATTCTCGTTCCCAGAGGCCGCGATCCTTCTTGTGGATCACGGCCTCTGGGGACGAGAATGGACTATGGGCGAAAAGGACTTCTATGCATGTGCATAGAAGGCTAGACTAAATTTGGCCGTTAATTAAAACGAGCGCTCTAAGGACGAGATTGGTTCCTTCCAAGAACCTTCTTGTAGAAGGTTTGTCTTCCAAACCGAAATATCGGGAAAGTTATTGTTATATCAATGATTTAATTTGTATCAGTCCACCTTTTCCGTCTCTCCTCAATGCCGTAAGGATCGTCAAATTTTTAATTACTTGGAGTATTTTAATGATCCACGTTTACAAAGGATCCGGCAATTCTCAACGTGCTTTCGCTGTGGTGCTGCCAATTTTAGCATCTAAAGGACAATAATTTTAGCATGTTTAAAATCTTCACGTAGCCCTATGCAATACAGCAGCTTGCTTCTCTAAAATATAATGAGGCTGCGAAAGAACATATGCCTTTTGGGGGGATCGAGTTGAGTCGAGTTGACCGAGTCACAGTTAATAGACTGTAACTCGAAAGGAGTGAGAAAGTCAAAACTCCGTCGTAATAGATCAAATCAATTTTCTTTTAAATTTTCTCATTTCTGCCCATGTAAAAGGTTGGGTTCGCTCATGTAAAAGGTGGGATTCTACTTGAATTTGCATGAAAATTTAAGGGGTTAGAAGAAGGGATTGAAGAAAAAATTTTTTTGAATCACCACGCGTCATCTGACCCCCACGCAAGAGCACTCCAGGTTGTCATGTCAGGGGACTGTCTGGGATCCGTCTACTTTTTTTAACTTCAAATTCTAATTTTAAAATCTCATTAAATCTCCAATATTTCTTTTTTCTTTAAATTTTACTAATCCCTTGAAAAACCTATCTCCCCAAACATCCCCTAAAATCACCCAGATGTTTATAAAAAACCGAAAAACATAGATAGTATAATTATGTAATCTCGCCTTCTTGTCGCTGGGTAGAAAGAATGTCATGGGAACGAGATTTCTGCGACAAGTTTAATCCGCAAGATGTCAATAACAACAGCAACCATCTTCTCTTACAGGAGCTAAAACCAATTTATTTTGAACAAGAAAATTTACAATAACAAAGATTGCTAATACGCATTTCAGTGACTGACCTAGGGCTCTCATGGGAGGACTGGGAAGGGTACAGGAAGGAGGAGGCGAAGTGACGATGAGACAAGATGAACCCTTTCTTTCTGCAGGGGGGGGGGGGGGAAACTTTTCAGCCCATCATTACCTTACAATTTTCAACAAAAATTGTGGGGCTCTCCCCTAGACCTGTCACTACACTAAGCGATTCTACTAAGCTAGTTATTCGAAACTAAATTATCAAACAAGGAAAAGACTACATCTGCCATCAAATTCCAACAATTGGGTTATTAACTGTACAACAGCTGACTGATTATTGTGTTCGGTGTTCAGCCCATGAATAACAAAAACGAAATTCTTGTTATATTCGAGTAGCATAAATTCTTATTATATTTTATTTGATAAAGAATAGTTCAAATGAATATGACTTACAATTTGCATTCTTGCTTGCATATGACGAGAACTTGTCAAAAATTGCTAAAACGAATACTCAACATATTTTCGACAATTAGCAGAGGTTAACATCTAGATCTCAGTAATTTTTCAAAAACTCTGTTTTTAACTACCTAGTTTTTATCACACTGACGACAACAATCCCCTGTAAATTGGGCGTAAACGCTCTTAAAAGCTAACATGGAAAAACAATTGAAATAACCATATATGGATTCCGATACACACATTCCTCTTTTTGCGCCATTTTCGATGTCATCGAAATTATAAAAAATGTTTGTTAAAGCAAAATCTTGTTACATCGCTGTAAGTTGTATCACTAAACTCTGGTTAATTACCGTTAGCAGTGTCACTGAGTTTTCGTTTAAACACGCTCCGCGTATAATATAATACCGAAACTCCTTTTATGTAAACAAAAACAAAGGCTTGGCAGACTAGGGTCCTTTTAGATGGGACCTATAGCGATTCACTTGCCTAGATAAGCTGGGATAAGAATTATGAAAAAATGTTCGAATAAAGTTAAAGTTGAAGTGCTCACGAGATCATTAAATTGTAAGAGATCCGCAAGGTGTACATGTGACTACTGTCACCATCCTAATTTGCTGATATATTATATATTATTATTGATACAGATGTTATTACTTCTGGTAAATTATAAAAAACGTGAAATTGATAAAGCAAACAAAAGTCTCACATTGTAAATTACTGGCCTGAGTCCTACGTTGAAAATTTGTGAGCTGAAGGGTTGTGGAATAATTAGTTCTCATTAACCTAGCAGGAGGTCTGTGTAGGAGAATTTTGACTTTGGTCTTGACTACAGACCTCACTGTGTTCGGTCTGTACTTATGATCTCGTCAAGGCTCTCCCATACAGACCTCCTGCCCGGATAACAAGAACTGGTTATTCTATAACCCTCATAGGGCTCTCAATAACCTCGTTATTATTTAATTACTGGCGACGCTGAATTTCTTAAACTGGATTATATTTTTGTAACCATTGGCAACCAAAACTCCACCACGGCCTTTTGTGACGAAATTAGCTGTATATGACGTCACAAGATCATTGTTGAGGAAGATATTGACGCTTTTATCTGAACTGACTTCAACACGAACAGTGAACCAAACTCCACCACTTGGGCTGCCATTTGGACAAGCAGCTGACAATCCCCACACGTATTGTCCATTTGACAGATAACCAGTTTGGTAGCAACTAACCTGCACGGTTTAATATTCAGGAAAGTACGGTATCTTGCTCTCTAAAGGTTGGTTTACACAGGCGATTTTTTTGAACAATTTCTTACGAGTTACCAACTGCGATTTTCTTCGCGCTAGGGTAGCAACTCAACTGTATACAAATCACACGTATCAACTATCTGCGATTTCAGCACGATATCGCCTGTGGTTTCGAATTTATGTAGGACGAAAACAACACCATCCTTCTTTATTAGAGGTAACCATTAGCTCTGATACAAAAACTCTGTTTATTTTCCTCCCAGGTGACCAAGAAGTCAAAAAACAATTTACCAGAACAACAAAAAAAGGCCTGTTAGGAAGGCGTAACCTTCTTCCCTGACAGGGAACGCTACGATGCTATGTATGGTTTGCTACCTTAGGGTACGGTACTGTTAGATTATTGGTATAGTGCGATATGGTATGTTATGAAAACGCAAGGTAAAGAGGGGAGGTGCAATTAAGTGGGTAAGGTAGAGTACCTTGCGGTGGTATGGCATGGCACCGAAGAACATAGGTAAAGTGATGTAAATGCGTTGTGTTTTGTTAATATGTTAACAATTTGAAGCCACGAACGATAACTCGAATAGCACCAGCAGCTCTACTATACATCTAAGAGTGCGTAAAGAAATACTTACTTCCAAACTCGTTCACCCTTTATGGCTACTTTGCTAGCGGATACAGTCCTATTGCTTTGCGTTACAACGTATTGGAAGCACGCAATGTGAGACCGCTGTCTTAGCAGGCTTATAATTCCCTATTCGTGAAAGGTGCGCTATCTCAGCTACATGCTGTCTTAATTCTGTACGTAGGAAGTTAAAACAACCAGAGCAGGGAAACCGACCTAAAGTACACCGAATCAAAGTTGTTTTCGTCGATAACGTTGTACACCACTCCCGGGTGTCCAGAATGCACACCACCTGATCCAATCACATTCATCAGCTCAACTGTCATCGTGTATGAGTCACCAGCATTGATCTCCATCTCAGGAAGAACGCGACAGAAACCATCGGCAGGCCAGGTACCATGATCAGCGTTCACTTCATAGCTGTTTGTAACTTGTGATATAGTCAGACTGACGCAGTCTACCGCTCTTGGCGGTTGACCTGTGGACATAACGGGTATGGAAATGTCAGTCATGTAATGAAATTTAGCAATCTTAAATATATCCCACTGTTTAAGCAAATAAGGTCCATTTGTGCCTAACATGCTTAGTTGGAGGTCGTTGTCGCCAGCAATGGCAAAATAACCACTGGCGACAAGCTGCTTATTCTTGGGACTTCTTGTTCTTTCCTTTCATTGCTCTGGTACTTAACTTCGTTTTACTGTACATGTTGTCGCCGTTCTATTCCTTTTCTTTGTTTTTGTTGTTGTTATTAATATTATTATTATTATTGTTGTTGTTGTTCTTCTTCTTTTTCTTATTCTCTAGCTTCTTAGTTTGTTATTTGGGTTTACATATTTTATGTTTTTTTCTTTTTTTTTCTCCATAATACTTCTCTCTGTAAGGACTAGATCTAAAATCTATCGTGTAGAAAGACCATTTCTTACATTTATTTTTTGAATTTCCTTAAATAGAACTTGTCTTCACTCAGAAATGACAGAGAAATGCTTATTGGAATTATAACTGAATGTAGGGACGATGAAATAAAGTACCACGATGATTCGATTAAGCGCCCGTGGCGCTTAATATTTACTTTTGGCACCTCGAGGTAGGGCGCTTATTCGGGGCAGGGCGCTTATTTAATTTTTTGAGAAATAACCAAATGTTCAAAACAAAACTTTTATAAATATTATAATAACTAACAATAACATAAACTGTAACAGTAATAGTAACAAATTGTTGAAAGTTCAGTTACTTTAAAAATAGTTGTTTATTTTAGCAGTAAATATATACACGTACGTTACCGTGAATGTTCATGAGTGAATGGGGGCGCTTATAAGAATGGGGGCGCTTTTTGGAATAGGGGCGCTTATTGACAAAAACACATTCGAAGGGGGGCGCTTATTCGGAAGGGGGCGCTTATTGAAGGAGGGCGCTTAATCGGGTCATTACGGTATTTACCAGTGCAGTTAATTCCATCTCCAATGTAGTCGGGTTTGCATATGCACCGGTATGATCCAATAAGATTGCAACAGTCCGCGTATGGTTTGCAGGTGTGACTGTTATCTTCACATTCATCGATATCTAAAACAAGGAATCAGGAAATATTAAACCCTCAATAAATTTATTATTACAGGTTTTTAGAAGGCTACAAGGTTAGTTGTCCTCGATGTCTCCACGCCACGAATTAAATGGTATGTAGACTGGCTCTTGGCTGGCCAGTACCAATTGCCACTCGTTGATAAAAGTTGTCTTCCTAAGATCCTCTGAAGGGAAAAGTATGATGTGCGTCACGGCTCTAGAAGTGGGTAATATGACCAATTATGAGTGTTTTTTATATATTCGACAAGGAACTCTGTTGCTGTTAGCCCCCCTCTGTAGCCAATCCTCAACTATACAACTGCTGTTTACGATGCTTCATTAATTCTGTTTTCTACTCCATATTTAACGGAATATCATATGATGACGTACCTTCTTCACAATGATCTCCCTTGTATCCCTGTGGACAGATGCATCGATATCCTTCTGCAGTGAAACCAGTTTGACATGTGGCATTACTCGGACAAGGACTGCTTTGACAAGAATTCTGATTAAGAAAACAACAACAGTTCAATTTGCATGCTAGAGTAGTTCATGCGTAGTTTAGTTGTAACTTATAACGACTATATAAAATGTTCAAAACTATGTAAAATTTTCTTAAATCAACAATAAATTACAATTAATAAAGGACAAATCCCAGGAGTGTTTTTCCTTTTTTTCGACAGTGGAGTATTGCATATTTTTTTAGCCTGCGTTTCCTCTTTTCACCCTCCCTCAATTCACTCAGGTTCTGTCTGTTTTTGCTTTTTCTTTTGCCCCTTAGGCGTTTACGACGATATCTTGCCTTCGGAAATGAAGCAGGCTATTTTTCGAAGTTTTCTTACTCCTTTCCAATTGTCCAAAGGTGGTTTCAGTTTCGACATTCTCGAGACTGTCTTAAATTTTAAATACTTTCGAGAATTTCCGAGGAAATCCGAAGATGTTTCGAAAATAATACTTTAAAAAAAATAAAACCATAAACCACATCTTAGACCAAACTAATACAAACAACACAAACTGCCCAAGATTGCTTACCGAGCAATCTTTAAGTGTCTCCTGGAAACAGTCACTAAAGGAACTGTGTTCAGTTTTAACGGAAAATTGTACAAGCAAATAGATGGATGCAGTATGGGGAACCCATTGTCTCCCACCCTAGCCAACATCTTTGTGTGTAAACTAGAGGAAGACATCGTAACACCATAAAACTTGCCATTCTATGAACGGTACGTGGATGATTGTTTTAGCAAAAGGAAGGCAAATGCTCCCGACAATCTACTTGATAAGTTAAACAGCTGCCATCCAAACATCAAGTTTTACCGTGGAAGAAAACCCTGACCACTTCCTGGACACCTCTTTCAACCATCATGAGGAAAACTTCGCTACCAGAGTTTACCAAAAACCGGGAAAACTACAAGTACATTGGAAATCGGCAATCCCAGAAAGGTGGAAGCGCAACGCTATTCTAGGTGCCCTACATCGAGCAAAACGAATAGCCACCAATTGGCAAGCAGAAGTAAAAGCCATCAAACATTCATTCATCAAAGCGGGATACCCCACGAAATTGGTAAATGAAGTCATCCGTGATTTTGAAAACCATATAAGCGACGAAACAATAATTCCTGTCCACTGATTCGATGAAAGACCTAAACTTGGAATTCGTCTCCCTTTCTGCAGAACAAATGAAGTAGATAGTAGAAAATTCTTAAAGAAACTTAACACGTACACCAAATGAAGGTTTAACTTCTTTATCATGTTGCAAACACGCAAGACGGAATCAATCTTCAAGTTAAAAGGCAAAATCACACACCCGTCACACGTCATCTACAAGGGCAAGTGTAATTCTAACTTGATTTGACAAAAGGTGTCTCCCGAAATTTGACATGACACCGTAGTTCTGAAGCCCTATTTCTGTAACGAACGCTGAATGAGGGCTAATTTTAGCTTAAGTTTAACGTAAGGTACTCTAGTTTATGTGTTTTTCAACCAAAAAGACTGCATATACGGCATTTTGTTTAAATCAAGAATTCTATCAATTTAATTAAGAGTGTTTACAACTTGAAATGTGAGTCAAAATTAATACCAAGATAGACATAAGAAAACACTCGGCGGAGAGCTGAACTGTAGCTTTCTTAAAGCATGCACGTCTCAAATAAACTGAACTAAAGCATTCTACATCGACATTCGATTCAACTTTAAGCAAATCAGGCGAAATATCTGAGGAAGCGGGCATGTGTTATCTCAATTGTCAACTCCATTGTCGCGGACGGAAATGGACACGATCGCATCGCCTCCCACTAGCGAATCACAGAGAACTATGAACTATGAGTGTTAGCTAGGCGGAGAACGCCTAAAATTGAGGAAAAAAGAAAACTATGTACTCACATCAGCGCTTGAAGCGATTCCTTGGCTATCCACTTCGACAGGTTTCTTTTAGAAATAACCGACAATGTCCCGGATGTATTTGAATTTCGTCGAGCGCGTAACGCCCGCTTCCCAAACTTCAACAGTAAAAAACTAAGTCTTTAGCCACGGTAAAGTTCAAGCCAAATATCGTTATGACCGCCCTCAAATCAGCCCGTATAGTCTAGTTCCGAGTCCTAATTGATGTGGCTAAAGACCTTTGCTGTCTAAAGCAAGCTCAACATTATCTGTACCTGGCAAAACGAGCCGACCGGTTATCTGTGTTTAACCGCCTAAAGCTCGGTTTGAGGTACGATAACAGCCGACGCACAACTTGCAAATCGTAAGACTTTCACCTTCACGGGACTTAATGATGCCTTCGGCAAACTTCCTTTAGACAGCAGAATGGAAAGCTATAGATCACAACTGTTCTACTAGTTAGCGCGCGCAACTAAAATTCAAATGATAGAGAGGGGTTGGAGTTAGAGACTGGGCTAGACTAACCACAAGTAAATCTAGAGGGAGGGAGACGGGGGGGGGGGGGGGGGGAGAGACAGGGAGGAAGAAAAAAAAAGTAAGATTGAATTCACTACATTAGACAGGGCGACATTTCATTGGAAGAAAGCCGAACAATTCTCCGTATCCTCAAAAAAAAAAAAAAAAAAAAAAAAACCCATACATTTCTTAACAGCCCGATAGCCACCTTTTATCAAATCAAGTTAGAATTGTAGACTAACATACATTGGCGAAACAGCACGCAACCTCGAGGTTCGTGTTAACAAACATTGAGATGTCAATAAGTACTCAGAGCCAGCCAAGCAAATTAGAAAACACCCTAATCACAAGTTCACGGGGAAAGTTTTAACCACTGCCCACTCATGGCTGAAAAGAAAAAAAGAAGCATTCTATATTGCATGCTACCGCCCTGAACCAAACAAACAACTGAAACAAGTCCAATCACTGGACCTCACCTTGTTCCCCATGGGAACAGGTATTACATAACTGGTGTTAACTGAACTATAAGAACGTTGAGCGTATGCAGATTTTTTTCACTCTGATGATGATCGAACAGATCGAAAACGTTTAGCATCAATTTCAACAGATTTTACCTTAAGTTTTAGTTTTTTTAACTTTTTATCAGCGAAATGTATATAATACTTTTTTAATACCTCGAGTTTCAAACTCAGACAGCCAGTTCAATTTTCGAAATAATCCTACAGAACGTTGTAACAAACTTCAGAAAGCTCGGTCAGTAAAGTTCAATACAGTGAGTTATTATACAGTGTGAGATGCCAAGTATGCAATGGCCTTTCAGACCTAGAAGACAATTGGTTAGGTTTAGAAATTACTAAAAATGCTTTAGTAACTCCAAGCTTAGTTTCTTACCAAAACATATCGATAGATATAATCATCCTTCGATACAAAATCACTGCTTGAAGTTTGTAAATGAGTGCAATTGTTCAAATCACATGATGCTGTTTCACTGTTTACTGTTGGGCCATAGTTGTAAGACACGCAGTTCGGTTCTTGGTAGCAGCGCAATTCACAGACCTTTTGGTCACGTGCTTGCATGCTTTTGATAACGTGATTTTCAAGAGCCTTGTCCTTCGTTTGCGGCCGGAACTGAATTGTTCTGCAGTCATCTGAAACTGAAAAAAAAAAGAATAAAAAAAACAATAGTGGTTAGAATGCAGGTTAGAGTGAGGTTTTTCAGTTTCGTATTTTTCCGGAGGCAATTAATATGTAAATAGGGTATGCCCCAAAACACAATGCCCTCATTTCTACTTAATTCTGAAAACTTGAATGTTGCATAACACCAAATATGAAAACGATTTTTTAAAACAGTGCAAGGCTGTTGATGTTAATAAATTTAGGTTGAGACATCAATCTGGCGAAATTAATCTAATCCATCGTCCCTGAAAACGCTTTCGAACAGGAATTTCAACTTCGTTAATGTGGCAGTTTTCTCTTTGTTTTTTAGCCGAAAAGCACATAAATATTTTATTTTTTCGGTGGAATTTTCGTGTCAAATGCTCCCTGCACGTCTAGAAGGCCGCGAGATTATCCGACACCGACCTAGATTTTATTTTTGTCATTTTTCACAGCGAATGTTTATAAATTGCGCCAAAATTCGCGAAGTTTTGGTTGTGTCCTTGACTCGAAATAATTTTAATTTTCAAGAATTGAAAATATTTTGAACGAGATTGAAAGCATACGCCTTTTGTGAAAAAAAATCTCATTTGCCTGTCAGAGCGATTTTTTATGGGATGGAATATTGATTTTTCCCGTACGAAATGCGAAAAAACTTGTTGAGGACGACGGCCCAATGTCTCGAGTTATTGAATTCACTCGCTCAATGTCAATATTTCCTTTAAATTAATGCACTTAAATATATTTTTGTAACACATTTGTTAAGCTCAGATTAATTAAAGGATTTTCAAATTATGCTCTTGGAAATTATCTAATGTTACAGCGTCTTACGAAACGTGGAAGGCTAGTAGAGCCAACCTCACAATTTTGCTACATTTTAGTCCAATTTCTGCTTATTCTTCCTTTTTTGCAAGGACAATTTTTACAGTAATTAAAAACCATTCTGAGTATTTGTGAAATCTTTTTAAAAAAAGAAGTCACAAGCGAATGGCCAAAAATTGGAAAAGAAATACTGTGCTTTCAACTTACTTTCAGTGTACCCATTTCGAGAAGTGTGCTTTAAAAAATAATAAAAATGAAAGTATGTGAAGAAGCATGCATCCCGCCAAAACTATCAGATTGAATAATCGACATAAGAGGATCAGAGGATTTAGATCGTTCCAATGTACATATAATGCAATGCTGCGTCGACAGAAGTTTTGAACTTTGAAACATTAGACTCCAGTGACTGTAGATTTTTATTCAAACAGACTTGCTTAAAATGAAAAACGAAAAAAGTTCAGAAACAATTTCGGCCACT
The DNA here is from genome assembly GCF_052425735.1 of Oculina patagonica. Classification (NCBI taxonomy): domain Eukaryota; kingdom Metazoa; phylum Cnidaria; class Anthozoa; order Scleractinia; family Oculinidae; genus Oculina; species Oculina patagonica. Next base: position 21,789,593 of record NC_135765.1, read on the forward strand.
TACCCCCATTTGCAGTAGCCACACAGAGAAACAGAAGGTATGTCTGCAATGTCAGCATATTCCTGTAAATAGGTTTTGAATTTATAGAAAGGTATTTCTTGCTAGTGTTTTAAGCAAGAATCAAATCATGCCTGCTCCTCTTCGAACTAAGTGTCGAACGGTGACGTCAGTGAAAGCCCTTCTGCTAATTGTAGGCTAATACTAGTGAGGCCACCTAGAGTTTAACACCTGTTAAAGCACTAAGAGAAAAACAAAAACCTGACGAAAACAAAAGCAAAACATTTTTGGTACCTCAGTAAAGCATAAGATAACAACTTAACAAGTTATCTTTTGTACCTCTTTAAGTCGGGGATTGTTTAACATATCAAATCTCCTTACAACATTGCGTTGTTGAGGTGACAGCTAAGGAGAATACAGAATCATTTTTAACTGGGAATATAATTGTTTTCATCTACCACGAAGTTATTCAAAGGGAGACAATATGGCAAAAATATACAGTCGTGTTGTTTCACATTTTGTTACATACTGATTATGTTATTTACAGCTGCGACCTGTTGTAGTGAAAGAATTCAGCGAAACAAAAACCTTCCCTGAAGAGGAGACGAAAAATATCTGAAAGGCTTTATTATCCCCTTATGAAACTGTTAGGTTAAAGCAAGTCTACTTGAACATGGATTAAATCCGCGAAAAGAAACGAGGAATTAGCTATGTCATTTAACGCAGGGCAAATATAAGCTCCTACTGAGAGTGTTTCAATGGGGGCATAATTAGACCGGCCTCAGTTTGAAAAAACCAATTTCCAACAGGCTTAAATAGAGAACATTAGTCAGGGCTTAAGTTGTGATGGTATTTGCTTAAGTGGTTGCTTTGGCTGATGAAAGAGCTCTGTTATGTTATTTTTTATCAGTGCTTCACGAAACACTGCTCGGCAGCTCATCTCACGCTGCCAGGTGCATGTAGACCTGTGAGACGGTGCAATAGAAAACACTTTTAAATATATCAGACATCCCTTTAATGAAATTATTACGTGTTTATTGCCATGGATTGTAATACCTTAAAGGTACTCACTAGCTAAGGGATATGTTGCAAATGTAGGAGGGACAAAATAACAAAGTACACACACAAGAAAATGGAACAGGGACTCGTTGCAGCCACACATCTAATTGTGGCACAATGGGACATCTTCCTGCGACATGTCTCTTCGTGTGTCAGCACCTTAACAAGGACTGTGTCACGGCTAAGTTAAATTGATTTTATTAAGCTTTGGAAAGTACCTGCTATGAAAATTAATATTTGCAAAGAAATTATATGGATCCAGGGGCGGATCCAGGATTTCAAAAGGGGGGGGGGGGGGGGGTGGATGGCAGACCCGCCATCTTGGAAATTACCCACAAGACCCTGGGAACGAGGTTGTCATCAAACCTGAGCATCGACTGAGCACATGGGTTGGTAAGCGCGAACGTTTCCCTGCAAATTTCGCAATAATGAGCCAATCAGAATATTACTTCGCCTCACTAGGCGTTGTCAAATGGCTTTTGCGCGAAAAGTGACGGCAGACGGCGAAACATGGCGTAACAACAACCAGACATGGGCGAGAGCTAATTTTTCTTTCTTTATTTATTTTCTATTTCAAATAAAGTGACATTTCGATTTTTTTTACTGAAAAATGGGGGGTGGATATCCACCCTATCCACCCCCCCTGTATCCGACCCTGGGATCTAAATGACAAAACAATAGCTTTACTTTCCAATTATATGACTCTTAGGCGTTATAATTTAAAGTCACAAGCAAACGAAACTAACTTTGAAAACTGTTCAATTTTTACAATTTACACCTGATAGTGGATTGATTTTTAAGGGAGGGGGAGGGGTTTGACGCAAAACATTTAAAGGCAATGCTTTCATAAATGAATCCTGTATGGTACTGTTTTAGCACCGTTTGTAAAATTGCACAAGGTCCTATACACCAGCGATCAACTACTCAAAAAGCACCGCAGAACGGCTATCTAAACTAAGATTGTCGTGCGATGAACTGCATGAAACCACTTAGTCCAATCACCCTACTTATACAAATAATGTAATGAACGAAGCAATGAAGCAATGAAGTTTGATTAGTGAAAATTGCGGGAATTAGGTTAACGTCTGATAAGTTGAGGACGCAAACTTGTTTTCTCGACTGGTTCGAGATCCGTCCGCTTCGTTATTCTTTGCTAGAGTGGTTTTACTTAACCTGTGAAATAGATAGTGAGATAGTACACGCTACTCCTTTGTATTAGTTCTTTTTATTCCGCTATAGTTGGTAATTCTTTTTTTTTGTCTTTGTTTACCACGCACACTAGTAAACACTGCTAAACACTGCTACACACTAAAGCTGTGCTCACACTAGGCCGAAACATGTTTAGTCTGATCACGAATGAAACATGTTTCGATGTGAAAAGTGTTCACATCAGGCAGTGCATTGCGCGAATCATGATTGAAACATGTTTATTCTTATCATGATTGAAGGTACCTCACGAGGTAGTTTCAATCATGATCAGACTAAACACGTTAAAAATGGCGGACATGCGGTGAGGATGCGAGTGCCTAAAAGCTTCAAAATTGGGCCTTCAATGAGACCAAATGCTTATTTAAAATATGGGGTACTGAAGCGATACAACAGGAATTATCGGCGATGGGTAGAAAGCAGAATATTTGGCAAATCATCGCCACGAAAGTTTATGACGGCAAATACAAGCGCACAGCATTGCAATGCATAAACAAACTTAAAGAGAACAATAGGGGTCACGTGACCAGGACGTACGACACCACGGAGTGAAAGCTAGGGTTATGCTTAACCCATAATAGTGTCTGGATTAGGGTTGAAGGTTAAAGGCTTATGGGTTAAGGTTAGGGATGAGTTGTTGGGGTTAAGGTTTGATTTAGGCTTAGGGTGGCAGTTCTAGTTTGGGCTGGGTAAGTCACGTGACAAGCACTCCTGCCACACTGGATCACATTAGATGAAGTAATTGTAGCCTAATGACTGTGTTAGGCCTAAGTAAAGTTTCTGGGCAAGCTACAATTTCAAATTATTTACTCATCTTGTTTCAATTTTGTGCTGTGGTCTGATAATAAAGGTTTGAGGGCTAGTGCCATCCACCCCCCCCCCCCCTAACTTCTTGCTATGTGCTCAAGTTAACACAAACATTTGCAGAGGGACTAGTATTGATGAGCCTTGCATGTCTGAAGAGTCTCCGAGTTCGAAAGACGAATTGACTAAAAAAGAGTATTTTTGTT